>NC_056429.1:77005210-77339377 GCF_018296145.1 Oncorhynchus tshawytscha | reverse complement strand
AAAGGTACAGAAAATGTTACAACCACTACTGTCTAACGGGCAGGCACGAAACAAACATGGGAACTAGGACACATTGCCAACTGGAAATACATCACAGTTGATTGAATGTCAGTTATCATTAAATTGACTTTTGAAAAGGTTCGTCCCATTGTTCTATACAGCTGTGGCCTAGTGGGTCTTGCCGACAGGCAACTGCCCAGCTCTCATTTAGCAAACTAGCAGCTGATATAGGAGACTAAATATTGGCACTTTTGTACCACATTTTCTTTGCCCATGGACTATGATCCATTGAAGGATATAATAATTTCAGAGGATTCAGTATTCAAATCCTTAAAGTTGCAGCTTGGTGACTTTATGCGGATATATAAGTGTGAGTTTATGTGGGCATTATAAGAGGGGGTTGTTTGTCAGTAATTGAGTGGCAATTTTATGTCAGTGTGTGAGGGTAACCCAGATGCATGGAGAAATTATTATTCTGAGCATAACAATGAAGCAAACAGTATGAAGTAAAACATAACATGATTCATGAAATTATGAGGCGACAGGGATGCAAGCACGTACGCACGCACAGATGAACTACTTCACCTACAATTACCAATCACCTGTTGGTGTGCGGGAGGTGAATTCAGGATCAAAGTGGAAGGTGTCATCTGGCCTGCCCACTGCTGGTTTGAATGGAGGCTTGATCTCTCTTCTGTAAAGTTTCTTTGGTTTCAACATGAAGGGAAAAGGAAAAATAAAACTTGTATTTTTCCATTTAGTATTTGAGCTACAGATGTAGGATCCCATTGCAGGAGAAGGACCCTATTGCAGATGAACTGTCTTGCAATGCAGAAAATGTCAAACTTCTAGAGTATTTGAGGTTTAAAAGGGCTTCTGAACACCTACAAAAATGTCTTAATTATAATTCTGAACACCTACAAAAATGTCTTAATTATAATCCACATATTAATTTACTGTTAATCCTGTTGCTGCATGATTATTGTACTGCTGTAGAAAACTGGCTCAAATGTAAATTCCTACATCTGTAAGTACAAGGTCTGGGGTAAAATACCTTTACTTCTCGTCTGAAGGTATGACAATCAAATCCGCAGGAGGACATATCCGAAGCAATGCCTTTTATGATTTTTAGAAAGGGTTATGAAGAGCTTTATACTCACATTCCAATCTATATTTCCAAAGAAATTATGCCTTTTAATCTCCTCGACTCCATCTGGTCCAGCACCTAACAGTAAAATGTCAAATGCACCAGAACATTTAGATTGAATACTCTTTTTAGCTTCACTGGGCTGTAATTGCTCACTTACTAAAATTCTATCACAAGTATCTCTGCTCCACCATATTATTCAGTGAGAATATGGGGTATTATGGGGATTATTAGGCTACACTCTCTAAACATGATTTTTAAACAAGGGTCTAGGGTGGTAAAATACAAGCCCTATGTATGCAGTAATACATAAAGGCTCATATACATGCATATAATTAAGTGATAATGCCCTCGAAGCCGGGGTTTGGAGGATATATTGCCACTGGTGATGTTCGTCAAGGGCCAGCAAACCATGCCAATATATCCTCCAAACACCGGCTTCGAGGGCATTATCACCTTTCTATAACGGGTTACCAACATATTCAAAAAATGATTTATATGTTTTCATTAAACACGTTAATTAGATTAATTTATTAATACTATTTCATCCTTCCACAAGATATAGTCCCGACACAAATCTAGGGTTGCTGCCCAAGCCAGCTGGTCATTCATTCTATCGGTTCGGTTGCCAGAGACGCGACCCAGCCGTTCAGTCTTTTTGTTCTGTATCTATGGACGCGACTCAGTCGTTCATTCTTAATGTTCCATAGCCATACTGGCTGGCAACGTTCTTATCACTTGCTCGCTAGCTAGCCAACTATGGCTAACTTACAGTCACATCAAAAAGTGCAGCCAGAATAACAACAAAGTAGCCACATTTGAATTTGTTTAAGCTTTTTTCTAGTGACATTTATTTGGATACATCCATAACAATGAGCTAATGAGGCGCGATTTCCCCTGGAATAGAAAATGTGCTCACTCACTCGTCAGGACTCCGCTGTTCAGAGGAGCTAGCCAACAACACAGCGAACACAATCACTTCAAACTGAAGCTGGAAAGACAGCAAAGTAGCTGCACTTCATTTCGTTTGACCGTTTCTCAATTGACATTTGTTTGTATATATCTATAAAAATGATGGCATCTGATTCATGATTTCGACTGGCTGAGAAACGCTGCCTGTCTGTCTGTTTCATCCGGACTCCCGACACATTCATTACTATGGGACAGCTGCAGATGGAATTTGAATACTGAAACAATGTTGCAAATGTCAGAGAGACAGACAGCAAGGTTTATATAAATCTCGGCTGTTGAAAACTAAAGGTTAATCTAAAAGAAATGTGAGATAATGTCTAGATGGTTTTTATAGTGGAGATCAAGTTTATAAATTGCCTGGCTGGACTGATGAGACAGTGGCTTGCACAGTCAGATGGAACAGAGTAAATAGGCATTTTAACATCAGATTTAGCCAGTGGTAACTTGTGGAATAGACACCAGCTGGAATGCCACCCGTAGACCAACCCATTGTATAATACATAATAAAGCATTAAACCTCTCTACTTCATCATACCCGCCATCGATAAAAGACAGTACTGTGCAGCCGTCTTCATCGACTTGGCCAAGGCTTTCGGCTCTTTCAATCATCGGATTCTTAAATTGGCAGACTCAATAACCTTGGCTTCTCAAATGACTGCCTCACCTGGTTCACCAACTACTTCTCAGATAGAGTTCAGTGTGTCAAATCGAAGGGCCTGTTGTCCGGATCTCTGGCAGTCTCTATGGGGGTGCCACTGGGTTCAATTCTCGGGCCGACTCTTTTATATATATATAATGTCGCTCTAGCTGCTGGTGATTCTCTGATCCACCTCTACGCAGATGACACCATTCTGTATACATCTGACCCTTCTTTGGACACTGTGCTAACAAACCTCCAAAACGAGCTTCAACGCCATACAACTCCTTCTGTGGCCTCCAGCTGCTTTTAAATGCTAGTAAAACGAAGTGCATGCTCTTCAACTGATTGCTGCCCGTACCCTCCCGCCCGACTAGCATCACTACTCTGGACGGTTCTGACCTAGAATATGTGGACAACTACAAATATCTAGGTGTCTGGTTAGACTGTAAACTCTCCAGACTCACATTAAGCATCTCCAATCCAAAATGAAATCTAAAATCGGCTTCCTATTTCACAACAAAGCCTCCTACACTCATGCCGCCAAACATACCCTCGTAAAACTGACTATCCTACTGAACCTTGACTTTGGCGATGTCATTTACAAAATAGCCCCCAACACTCTACTCAGCAAACTGGATGGAGTCTATCACAGTGCCATCCGTTTTATCACAAAAGCCCCATATAGTACCCACCACTACAACCTGTATGCCCTCGTTGGCTGGCCCTCACTACATATCCGTCGCCAAACCCAATGGCTCCAGGTCATCTATAAGTCTTTGCTAGGTAAATCCCCGCCTTAGCTCACTAGCCACCATAGCAACACCCACCCGTAGCACGCGCTCCCGCAGGTATATTACACTAGTCATCCCCAAAGTCAACACTTCCTTTGGCTCCCTTTCCTTCCAGTTCTCTGCTGCCAATGACTGGAACGAATTGCAAAAATCACTGAAGCTGGAGACATATCTCCCTCACTAACTTTAAGCATCAACTGTCAGATCAGCTTACCGATCACAGTACCTGTACACAGCCAATCTGTAAATAGCACACCTGTCTACCTCATCCCAATATTATTACTTACCCTCTTGCCCCCCAGAATCTCTACTTGCACATCATCATCTGCACATCTATCACTCCAGTATTAATGCTAAATTGTAATTATTTTCACCTCTTGGGCCTATTTATTGCCTACCTACCTACATTTGCACACACTGTACATAGATTTGTCTATTTTTCCTTTATTTTGTGTTATTGACTGTACGTCTGTGTTGTTGTTTTTGTCGCACTGCTTTGCTTTATCTTGGCCAGGTCACAATTGTAAATGAGAACTTGTTCTCAACTGGCCTACCTGGTTAAATAAAGGTGGGAAAAAATACTTTAGGTAAATTGTTACTAATATTTAACGCAATCATACATACAGAATGACTTCCGGCTTTAATCTGACTGCACCACAGGTACCACACTAGTGATGCCTAGTGCAGTTGAAATTTAGCTTGACATTACTCTCCATCTTATAAATCATGGAGGAAGTGATTAATGTGGTTATATTCAATCCCAACACTGGTCAACCAGCTTCCAACGAGGGGTAAGAGAGCACATGCATTAACTGTGCTTTCTAGCCTGCACTGTCCCTAAAACCCTCAATGTGAAGATGTAAAATTCCGATTTCAATGCTGTCTGTGTCACATTTAATAAATGAGAAATGGCTTATCTAATGCTATAAATTAGTCTTCCAATTAGAGGAGCATGTGAAATGACACACACTATTAATTCTCTTGACTACATACCTAATCTATTGGTAGGATTTCGTTTGAAGAGGGCCCGTATTAAACTTTGCACCTCTGGGCTTAAGAATTGCGGCATGCCAAGTTTTGCCCTACAAAACAACAAAAAAAGAAAATTATTCCACAAAGTGATGCATTTCATAGATATTTGCCATACAAATTGTCGTATCTTACTTTAGAATGAGGGCCATTGTTTCCTTGCGATCTTTGCCTTGAAATGGTAGAGATCCTGTCAGCATTTCAAACTGAAAATAAAGACAAACAATGTCAGTACCAATCCTCTAAATCTCTTTTCAAAACCACAATTTTGACAGTTTCTTGGATGACAAACTCACTATACTATGGCATAATATAGGAAAATAATATTTGCCAGTTACTACACAGGCACTTGTTCTAACACTGCTGATGCAGAGCAAAAAGAAAGGAAAAGGGGGATACCTAGTCAGTTGTACAACTGAATGCATTCAACTGAAATGTGTCTTCAAGGTGATATCAGTGAGAGTGCCTGTCGGGTTTCTTTTAGAGAGAGCAAAGCTTGCGTTACAAATTCTGGCCCTAAAGGGATACATTTGGCAAGGTTTGTATTGATCTGGTTTTAACGTGAGGCTAAAGTACTGAGCTAAGAAACCATTAGGGAGTCCTTTGTTCTTTAGAGGTGCTGGAGTAATGTGTGGATTAGTCAGCAGTAACCTTATTATAACAGGTCTATTCAATCAGCATTCATCTTTTAATATAAGAGGATTGAAGAGGTGAGACTAGTGTTTGGCGTAGAAGTAGTGGACTACTACCATCGTCATTATGATGTCTCTGCATTAAGATCCACATTTTGACTATAGGTTGGACCATTAGTGACCTGGTCGTACAGGCTGTATGCATAGTGCTGCACGTCCATATACTGTATGCAAACAATTTCATTATATGAAACTCTGACCTAGAGATTTGCAGCCAACCAATAGCTATAGTATGTCTGTAATGCATTATCAAAAAGAAAGGGAGGGAAGTCAACACCATTAAGACGCCAAATGACCACCAGTCAGCACTATGTGTATGTCCTCTTCTGTTGACCACCTCAGGGGCCATGTACTCTATCGTCCCGCAGAAGGAGTACGCTCGCTTGTCATGGTCTATTGCCTCTTTACTCAGCCCGAAATCTAAAATACATTTGATAAAAGGGATTGATGTCAAAGACAGAGGAAAACAGCCACCAGCTATGGGCTTAATGGACTCAACATTAAAAAAAGAGACTACTGATATATCTGTTTGAACTACTACTACCACTGCTGTATGTTTTTAAAACAGTCTTTAGTCACCTGTTATCTTGATGTGGCCCTCCTCATCAAGAAGAATACTGTAGAGGGAAGGAATGCGACATCAATATATATACAGTACCTGTTATTTCATAGTTGTGATGTCTTCACTATTGTTCTATTAGAAAATAGTAAAAATTAAGAAAAACCCTGGAATGAGTCGGTGTCCAAACTTTTGACTGGTACTGCACACACACACACACACACACACACACACACACACACACACACACACACACACACACACACACACACACACACACACACACACACACACACACACACACACACACACACACACACACACACACACACACACAGTTTGCCCCTACAGACAGTGAGTCACGTGGATGTGGCTTGATATATAAAGCAGGCAGTAAGGCATTGTTACTGTTCTATTGAATCTTAGAATGGGCAAAACAAGTGACCTAAGCCACTGAGCGTGTAGTATGATCGCCAGTGACAGGCGAGCCAGTTTCAGTATCTCAGAAACGTCCGGCCTCCTGTGCTTTTCAAGCACAACAGTGTTTAGGGTTTACAGAGAATGGTGCAACAAAAAACATCCAGTCAGGATGTTGCGGTGGTGTAATGGTGGTGGTGGTGTAATGGTGTGGGGAATGTTCTCCTGAAACATGTTAGGTCTCTTAATACCAACTGAGAAACGTTTCCATGCCCTGAAGAATTCAGGCTGTACTGGAGGCAAAGGGGGGTCTGACCCTGTACTAGATGTGTGTACCTAATAAACTATCTGTATAATAGAAATACTTTATATAAAATCTTCACATCTTACAAACCTCTCGACTGCACACCCATACCATTTATTGGGTGTTTGTTAGAACTAATGGATCTGTGCACAGCACACTTTTGCCCTTGGGTTGGTGTCATTAAATCAACAGTAAAGCTGGGAATAGCTCGTCCTTCAAAGACAAAAAAAGCAGACCACTGAAACCAGGAATTACGCGAGACCTTCAAACATCAATTATTCCCATGCTGAGAGTTCCTCGTTTATTTCCTCTCATCAAGTACCCGAGAGCCAATTTACAAGTCCAGGAGGAAAAAGATGCAGAACAGATGCAGCATTGAGTGCACCAGAGACCTGTTGTTGTTTTGATAGACCTGTCACAGGCAGCACCACGGAGCAGTAACGCAACCTTGTTGAAACTCATGGATCGGAATTATATGATATCAAATCCGACAGTTATGTACTTGGTCATTCCCGATCAGAATATTCATAAGTCTCGGAGATAAAGAAACAATGTGTAGGAGTACTCATATGGGTAAAAATGTTAAAGCCGCGGAAATGGATATGCAAGATGCTCTTTGAATAAGAAAGTAGTCTATGGCACAGTACAGTCAGTGAGGCTTTACTTCTCTGGTTTGAGGTCTCTGTAGATGATGCCCAGACTGTGAAGGTGATCTAAGGCCAAGGCCAGCTCAGCCAGATAGAACTTCACATCCTCTTCAGTAAACATCACCTGCAGATGGAGAAAGGTGAAAGATAAAGTCATTGACAAGATGCAAACAGTACAGTGGGGCAAAAAAGTATTTAGTCAGCCACCAATTGTGCAAGTTCTCCCACTTAAAAAGATGAGAGAGGCCTGTAATGCAGACAAAATTAGAAAAAAAAATCCAGAAAATCACATTGTAGGATTTGTAATGAATTTATTTGCAAATTATGGTGGAAAATAAGTATTTGGTCAATAACAAAAGTTTCTCAATACTTTGTTATATACCCTTTGTTGGCAATGACAGAGGTCAAATGTTTTCTGTAAGTCTTCACAAGGTTTTCACACACTGTTGCTGGTATTTTGGTCCATTCCTCCATGCAGATCTCCTCTAGAGCAGTGATGTTTTGGGGCTGTTGCTGGGCAACACGGACTTTCCACTCCCTCCAATGATTTTCTATGGGGTTGAGATCTGGAGACTGGCTAGGCCACTCCAGGACCTTGAAATGCTTCTTACGAAGCCACTCCTTCGTTGCCCGGGCGGTGTGTTTGGGATCATTGTCATGCTGAAAGACCCAGCCACGTTTCATCTTCAATGCCCTTGCTGATGGAAGGAGGTTTTCACTCAAAATCTCACGATACATGGCCCCATTCATTCTTTCCTTTACTCGGATCAGTCGTCCTGGTCCATTTGCAGAAAAACAACCCCAAAGCATGATGTTTCCACCCCCATGCTTCACAGTAGGTATGGTGTTCTTTGGTTGCAACATTCTTTGTCCTCCTAATACGACGAGTTGAGTTTTTACCAAAAAGTTATATTTTGGTTTCATCTGACCATATGACATTCTCCCAATCTTCTTCTGGATCATCCAAATGCTCTCTAGACAACTTCAGATGGGCCTGGACATGTACTGGCTTAAGCAGGGGGACATGTCTGGCACTGCAGGATTTGAGTCCCTGGCGGCGTAGTGTGTTACTTGATGGTAGGCTTTGTTACTTTGGTCCCAGCTCTCTGCAGGTCATTCACTAGGTCCCCCCGTGTGGTTCTGGGATTTTTGCTCACCGTTCTTGTGATAATTTTGACCCCACGGGGTGAGATCTTGCGTGGAGCCCCAGATCGAGGGAGATTATCAGTGGTCTTGTATGTCTTTCATTTCCTAATAATTGCTCCCACAATTAATTTCTTCAAACCAAGCTGCTTACCTATTGCAGATTCAGTCTTCCCAGCCTGGTGCATGTCTACAATTTCGTTTCTGGTGTCCTTTGACAGCTCTTTGGTCATAGGGGAGCTGGGAGTGTGACTGTTTGAGGTTGTGGACAGGTGTCTTTTATACTGATAACAAGTTCAAACAGGTGCCATTAATACAGGTAACGAATGGAGGACAGAGGAGCCTCTTAAAGAAGAAGTTACAGGTCTGTGAGAGCCAGAGATCTTGCTTGTTTGTAGGTGACCAAATACAAATTTTCCATCATAATTTGTAAATAAATTCATTAAAAATCCTACAATGTGATTTTCTGGATTTTTTTTCTCATTTTGTCTGTCATAGTTGAAGTGTACCTATGATGAAAATTACAGGCCTCTCTCATCTTTTTAAGTGGGAGAACTTGCACAATTGGTGGCTGACTAAATACTATTTTGCCCCACTGTACATGTGTGATATATGATTCTGAAAATAAAAGCTGTGTTTTTAAAATTGTAGAGTACCCTACAATGATGTGTTTTAAACAGCTTTCCATAATTCCAATGTCAGGTAGCCTGAGCAAAACAAGAGCACTACCCACAGACGGAACACTACTGAAACTCACTAACTTGATCCCAAAGCCAGCTGTTTGGAACCTCGCCCAAAATATTTGCATCAAGGATGTTATACATTTACATTTTAGTAATTTAACAGACACTCTTATCCAGAGCGAGTTGCATTCATCTTAAAAAAAACTTTGCTGAGTTTCCTCAGGTAGAGCATGTATTGTTGTATTTCTCTTTCTTTACTAAATAGATCATTTTAACCACAGAAAGATTACTTTAGCTCCCAAATGGAATATGTGTGGGGAATAAACACTGCGATGCCAAGGAGAGCATTTAATTGCGGTGAAAGTAACAAGTTGCTACCAGCATTAGGGAATCTGCTAGCTGTTCCAGATGAGTGATTTCCAAAACCAGCAGTAATTCATTCATATTTCAATTCCCACTTGTCTGTTGGCCCAGAAGAACAAATTTAAATCTAGACAAATTGTTTGCCCAATTTCATTCCAGTTATTATTTACAAAAGGATTGGTAGTAGTCACGATGACACATAGGAGGCAGTAGTTTTAGGAAACATGGGTGAATGGATGAATGCATTTCCAAAGTTGGTGGTCTATTATCCGGACTGCAGGTTGTTTTTATTATTCAATAATAATCAAGGTCTCCATCCATTTAATCATTTCTTTGAGCAAACCTCCCCTCGAATACCCCAGAGTTAATTTTATATGATCTATTCCAGTAGGCATACTAGCACACCCGATTCAACTAATCAGGGGCTTGATGATTAGTTGGAGCAGGTATGCTAGTTGGAATTGAACAAATAAGAAGAATGGCTGGGGGTACTCAAGGAGAGGTTTGGAAACAACACAGAGCCCTGCATGAGGCCCCCCACTAGGTTATATCTCTCTGTCTGTAAGGCCAGACGGTATTCCAGGGCGTGTCCTCCGGGCATGTACAGACCAGCTGGCAGGTGTCTTTCCAGACATTTTCAACCTCTCCCAGTTTGTAATCCCCACATGTTTCAAGCTGACTACCATCATTCCTGTCCCCCAAAAAACAAAGGCATCGTGCCACAATGACCACCGCCCTATAACACTCACATCTGTAATGAAGTGTTTTGAAAGGCTGGTCATGGCACACATCAACTCCGTTATCCCAGACACCCTGGACCCACTCCAATATGCCTACTGCCCCAACAAATCCACAGACAATGCAATCTCAAGTGCACTCCATTCTGCCTTCTCTCACCTAGAAAAAGGAATACCTATGTGAGGATGCTGTTCATTGACTACAACTCAGATTTCAAACACCATAGTGCCCTCCAAGCTTGGGGCCCTGAGACTGAACACCTCCCTCTGCAACTGGATCCTGGACTCCTGACGGGCCGACCCCAGGTGGTAAGCATAGGCAACAACACCTCCGCCACTCTGACCCTCAACACAGGGGCCCCCAGGGGTGTGTGCTCAGTAGGGCTGTGACGATACCATTATTGCAATATTTTTTTACATTCCAAATGAAAACACAAAGCAGAACAAATTATTTGGTCCTTTAAAAACCTGATGTATGTAAAAATATAGTGTGCTATAGCTGGAAAAATAAATAAATGTGACTCTGGATGACAACATAATTATGTTTGGTTCCAACATTAGGGCTATTTTCCTAAAGTTAAATCTGCTTCAAGTTTTGTTTCCTTGCCACGATACTAATGAGTATCGCGATACTGGTATTGTCCCAGCCCTAGTGGCGGTTTAAATCTCTGCTGTTTGTTGCTGTTCATATCAGCCCTGTGAGCTGTGCTGGCTGGAATTCCGTGGATAACCAGCATTAGCCTAAGTTGCTACCGTCATGCCGCCCAAAGTTAAAGAAGTTTGGAGAAATGGAGAGGACAGTGTTTCACAGTTGAGTGATCTTTTAAAATCAACAAAAACATGTCAACAAGCAATTGTTACAACAGGAAAATAGCTTCAAGAGCTTTGTCCAAATACTGGTGGACTCAACTAACAAAATAATGGGCAATCTGACCAGAAAAGTGTATGTCCTGTATGTCCAGGGAGAGGTGTATGTCCTGAAAGAGACTTGCAACAAGATGACACAAACTGTAAGCCCACGCGAGATGACAGCAGTCTGTGGATCATTATTCCAGATGACTGGGAAAACAGTAGTGATATTAGGATATTCTTTTTGACGATATATCATTTCGTTTTGACAATATAGGAATATTATTTTTGCCCTAGTTGGCTGTACCTACACCACAACTCACATTTGTTTTGAGAACTTTTACTTCCATGACTGATTTTCTCATGGCTCTGTCTTGTCCCTCTACAGTAGACATATGATGAGCAATATGTTTGGAACAATAAAATCACAGTATCGAATCGCAATACATATCGTTTCGGCACCTAAGTGTAGTGATAATATCATATAGTAAGGTCCCTGGCAATTCCCAGCCCTACTATCTAGACTAGAGGGACAATCCAGGAGGAATAATATTGTTGTGGATGGCATACCAATCTCCACATGAGGCCTGGACGGAGTCTGAGGAAAAAGTGGAGCACGCCCACAGGTCTGGAAAACCTGTAACCAGCCCTGATGATAGATCCAGGCCGATAGTTGTTCCTGAGGTTCAAGGACAAGGCGGCTGTTCTGGAGAGAGCCAAGAACTTGAGAGAAACCAACATCTTCCTATACGAGGACTTCTTTGAAGCTGTGCGCCAGAGCCGGAAATAACTTATCCAAGCTATAAAAGCTGCCAGAGAGCGTTGGGACATTGCTTACATCCGCTACAACATGCAAAGCACATTGTCCCAAAAGCCAGGGAGGAGTGAGAGAGCCAAGCTTCAGGTTCAGTTGTTTCAGCCCAACATCACACACACCAACTGACACTCATAAGTAAAAATATTCTCTCCATATTATCTATGATAAGCTACCCAGGATTGGGCTAAGAATTTTAATATATGTAACCTTAGAAATAAGGTTTATGAAATCAATAACTTGCTAACATCTGATAACATTCATTTACAGTGCATTCGGAAAGTATTCAGACCCCTTCCCTTTTCCCACATTTTGTTACGCTCCAGGCGTATTTTAAAATGTATTAAAAATTAAAACATCTTAAATATTTACATAAGTATTCAGACCCTTTACTGTAATACTTGAAATTGAGCTCAGGTGCATCCTGTTTTCATTGATCATCCTTGAGATGTTTATACAACTTGATAGGAGTCAACCTGTGGTAAATTCAATTGATTGGACATGATTTGGAAAGGCACAAACCTGTCTATATGAGGTCCCACAGTTGACCGTGCACGTCAGAGCAAAAACCAAGCCATGAGGTTGAAGGAATTGTCCGTAGATCTCCGAGACAGGATTGTTTCGAGGCAGAGATCTGGGAAAGGGTACCAAAAAGTTTGGAACCACCAAGACTTTTCTTAGAGCTTGCCTCCCAGCCAAATTGAGCAATCGGGGGAAAAGGGCCATGGTCAGGGAAAAATCATGATGGTCACTCTGACAGAGCTCCAGAGTTCCTCTGTGGAGATGGGAGAAACTTCCAGAAGGACAACCATCTCTGCAGCACTCTACCAATCAGGCCTTTATGGTAGAGTGGCCAGATGGAAGCCACTCCTCAATAAAAGGCACGACAGCCACCTTGGAGTTTGCCAAAGGGCACCTAAAGGACTCTCAGACCATGAGAAACAAGATTCTCTGGACTGAGGAAACCAAGATTGAACGCTTTGGCCTGAATGCCAAGCGTCACGTCTGGAGGAAATCTGGCACCATCCCTCCGTTGAAGCATGGTGGTGGCAGCATCATGCTTTGGGGATGTTTTTCAGCGGCATGTACTGGTAGACTAGTCGGGATTGAGGGAAAGATTAATGGAACAAAGTACAGAGAGATCCTTGATGAAAACCTGCTCCAGAGCACTCAGGACCTCAGACTGGAGGCGAAGGTTCACCTTCCAACAGGACAACGACCCTAAACTCACAGCCAAGACAATGCTGGAGTGGCTTTTTAAATTTGTTTATTTCACCTTTATTTAACCAGGTAGGCTAGTTGAGTTGCAACTGCGACCTGGCCAAGATAAAGCGTAGCAATTCGACACATACAACAACACAGAGTTACACATGGAATAAACAAAACATACAGTCAATAATACAGTAGAACAAAATAAAACAAAAAGTCTATATACAGTGAGTGCAAATGAGGTAAGTTCAGGAAATAAATAGGCCATGGTGGCAAAGTAATTACAATATAGCAATTAAACACTGGAATGGTAGATCGGCAGAAGATGAATGTGCAGGTAGAGATACTGGGGTGCAAAGGAGCAAAATAAATAAATAAATACCAGTATGGGGATGAGGTAGGTAGATAGATGAGCTGTTTACAGATAGGCTAAGTACAGGTGCAGTGATCTGTAAGCTGCTCTGACAGCTGGTGCTTAAAGCTAGTGAGGGAGATGTGAGTCTCCAGCTTCAGAGAGTTTTGCAATTCGTTCCAGTCATGGGCAGCAGAGAACTGGAAGGAAAGACGACCAAAGGAGGAATTGGTTTTGGGGGTGACCAGTGAGATATACCTGCTGGAGCGAGTGCTACGGGTGAGTGCTGCTATGGTGACCAGTGAGCTGAGATAAGGTGGGACTTTACCTAGCAGAGAGCACTTGTAGATAACCTGTAGCCAGTGGGTTTGGCGACAAGTATGAAGCGAGGGCCAACCAACGAGAGCGTACAGGTTGCAATGGTGGGTAGTGTATGGGGCTTTGGTGAAAAACGGATGGCACTGTGATAGACTGCATCCAGTTTGTTGAGTAGAGTGTTGGAGGCTATTTTATAGATGACATCACCGAAGTCGAGGATCGGTAGGATGGTCAGTTTTACGAGGGTATGTTTGGCAGCATGAATGAAGGATGCTTTGTTGCGATATAGGAAGCCGATTCTAGATTTAATTTTGGATTGAAGATGCTTAATGTGAGTCTGGAAGGAGAGTTTACAGTCTAACCAGACACCCAGGTATTTGTAGTTGTCCACGTATTCTAAGTCAGAGCCGTCCAGAGTAGTGATGCTGGACGGGCGAGCAAGTGCGGGCAGCGATCGATTGAAAAGCATGCATTTAGTTTTACTTGCGTTTAAGAGCAGTTGGGAGGCCACGGAAGGAGAGTTGTATGGCATTGAAGCTCGTCGGAGGTTAGTTAACACAGTGTCCAAGGCGGGGCCAGAATTATACAGAATGGTGTCGTCTGCGTAGAGGTGGATCAGAGAATCACCAGCAGCAAGAGCAACATCATTGATGTATACAGAAAAGAGAGTCGGCCCGAGAATTGAACTCTGTGGCACACCCATAGAGACTGTCAGAGGTCCAGACAACAGGCCCTCCGATTTGACACACTGAACTCTATCAGAGAAGTAGTTGGTAAACCAGGTGAGGCAATCATTTGAGAAACCAAGGCTGTCGAGTCTGCCAATAAGAATGTTGTGATTGACAGAGTCGAAAGCCTTGGCCAGGTCAATGAATACGTTTGCACAGTAATGTCTTTCATCGATGGCGGTTATGATGTCGTTTAGAACCTTGAGCGTGGCTGAGGTGCACCCATGACCAGCTCTGAAACCAGATTGCATAGCGGAGAAGGTATGGTGGGATTCGAAATGGTCAGTAATCTGTTTGTTAACTTGGCTTTCGAAGACCTTAGAAAGACAGGGTAGGATAGATATAGGTCTGTAGCAGTTTGGGTCTCGAGTGTCACCCCCTTTGAAGAGGGGGATGACCGCGGCAGCTTTCCAATCTTTGGGAATCTCAGACGATACGAAAGAGAGGTTGAACAGGCTAGTAATAGGGGTTGCAACAATTTCGGCAGATAATTTTAGAAAGAGAGGGTCCAGATTGTCTAGCCCGGCTGATTTGTAGGGGTCCAGATTTTGCAGCTCTTTCAGAACATCGGCTATCTGGATTTGGGTGAAGGAGAAATGGTGGGGGCTTTGCCGGGTTGCTGTGGAGGGTGCCGGGCAGTTGACCGGGGTAGGGGTAGCCATGTGGAAAGCATGGCCAGCCGTAGAGAAATGCTTTTTGAAATTCTCAATTATAGTGGATTTATTTGTGGTGACAGTGTTTCCTAGCCTCAGAGCTGTGGGCAGCTGGGAGGAGGTGCTCTTATTCTCCATGGACTTTACAGTGTCCTAGAACTTTTTTGAGTTAGTACTACAGGATGCAAATTTCTGTTTGAAAAAGCTTGCCTTAGCTTTTCTAACTGCCTGTGTATATTTGTTCCTAACTTCCCTGAAAAGTTGCATATCACGGGGGCTATTCGATGCTAATGCAGAACGCCACAGGATGTTTTTGTGCTGGTCAAGGGCAGACAGGTCTTGCGTGAAGCAAGGACTATATCTATTCCTAGTTCTACATTTTTTGAGAGGGGCATGCTTATTTAAGATGGTGAGGAAGGCACGTTTAAAGAATAGCCAGGCATCATCTACTGACGGGATGAGGTCAATGTCATTCCAGCTTACCCCGGCCAGGTCGATTAGAAAGGCCTGCTCGCAGAAGTGTTTCAGGGAGCGTTTGACAGTGATGAGGGGCTTTGAGACAAGTCTCTGAATGTCCTTGAGTGGCCCAGCCAGAGCCCGCCTTGAACCCAATCGAACATCTCTGGAGAGACGCTCCCCATCCAACCTGACAGAGCTTGAGAGTATCTGTACAGAAGAATGGGAGAAACTCCCCCAATACAGGTGTGTCAAGCTTGTAGCATCATACCCAAGAAGACTCGAGGCTGTAATCGCTGCCAAAGGTGCTTCAACAAAGTACTGAGTAAAGGGTCTGAATACTTATGTAATTGTGATATTTCAGTTTTATTGTTTACATTTTTTGCAAACATTTCTAAAAACCTGTTTTTGCTTTGTCATTATGCGGTGTAAATTGATGAGGGGGAAAAACAATTTAATACATTTTAGAACAAGGCTGGAATGTAACAAAATGTAGAAAAAGTCAAGGGGTCTGAATACCTTCCGAATGCACTGTATATGATACATACATCTTAGTTCATCATGGAGTCAACTAGCATGTTAAATATGATCATTGTTTGTTACAAACACAAACTATTGCAATCCACATAGCTTGGCGTATTGCCAATTAATGAGTTTTAAAAAAGTATGGTGTGATGAAACAATCTGCAGTTGTTAGCTGAATGTCCCAAAGGAACTCTGAGTCAATGGTTTCATCAATTGAGTCGTTATCTATAATTTCTTCATAATAGCAGTATTACAATACAGGCTATTGAAGGAGTGGGGAATAATTTTGACTCGAGGGCCACATTGGGATTTCGAAAGGGGGCCACAGTTTTTGGGGGAACGATTTTCTTGTCAAAGTAATTTTGCAGGCCAGATAAAGGGCAGTGATTTGACAATCATTTCTACATAATTTCTATCTAGTTTTAGATGTTCAAATGTGACCCGGAGTGTTATTTAACCCAAAATAATCACCCCCCCCCAACCCTGGGTTAGTTACTTGGATTCAGGAGTAATTAATCAATGGAAAGAAGGATATATTGTAATCTGACTGATGAGGTCTAGGCTGTTCATTGACAGTGA
Organism: Oncorhynchus tshawytscha; assembly: GCF_018296145.1. Taxonomy (NCBI): domain Eukaryota; kingdom Metazoa; phylum Chordata; class Actinopteri; order Salmoniformes; family Salmonidae; genus Oncorhynchus; species Oncorhynchus tshawytscha. The sequence goes on along the minus strand of NC_056429.1, from coordinate 77,322,770 downwards.
GCACTTAAATGTTTGCATCGAAAGCCCATGCTAGACATACCACACAAGCCATTATGTCTGTGGTTTGAAAGAAACCTGTGCTGGTAATTGGAAGTGAGTACTTGAAAGAGCTACACTTTATTACTGAAGTAGCCTACTTATTTCAACTCACTATGAATGCTTGGACATTCAGAGATGCTGAAGTACAAGATTAAAGCCAAACCAATTAGGAATGAACATTTGCAATATAGGGACCTATTCCTGATGGGGTCTGGTCAATGGCAGGGTGTTTATACATATCGATTGAATCAGTGGGGAGGACGGACCTATTTTTAGTCACAGAATGAGTCCTGAAGCTTTGTAACCCGCACCTGTGATGAATGAAAGTCCTACTTGGCTCAAGCTCTGAAATCACTTCACAGGAAAGCGAACTATGGTGGTGGCAGAGAGGCAGTTATAGATTGGTCATTGTGCTGCACAGTGATGGGTCCCAAAGTGGCATGATGCATCAGTGTACTACTAAGAAGTGTCAAAGTTCCATTAATAGCTCGGCATTGAACATACAATTGGTCATCAAAACAGATTTTCATGAGGACAGAATACCATTAATCTACAGCTCTTTTGGAATGTGCTTGTTTGTTGCTGTTGTCAATAAAGGCAAACAAATCTATAGAGATAGTTCAAGGGTCATGACATAAATATAACGCATTGGAAGGGTTTTTACTTGGGAGGGATTTTACTCTATAAGCCAAATTACCAATTGCTGTTGAGTTGACCAATAATAAAAAAAGTAATATCACGCAAATTGAGAATGCCTCGAAATATACTGTACCTATTCAATCAAAAAGGGACATCTGTACCAAGAAAACAAATGATTGGAAATAAAAGTAAACATTTTTTAAACTTATGATTGACTTAAACTTATGATTGAATGTATTAATAAAACAGTGAATGAGCAGTAAGCCATCACAGTGAGTAACATGATGACTGACCTCTTTAGAAAGCCGTGTGAAGAGGTCTCCCCCTCTGAGGAAGTCTAGAATCAGATACAGCTTCCCCTCTGTCTGAAAGGCTGGGCCATAAAAACAACATAAATGGTCACGCAAAATACATATTCTCCTTCGCTCATGACATGCAATAAAATGAAAACACTCCAAAGTGCAAGAGGCATCACTACAGTTCATGGTTCAATTCCAAGCTGTATCACATCTGGCCATGATTGGGAGTCCCATAGGGCGGCGCACAATTGGCCCAGTGTCGTCCGGGTTTGACCGGGGTAGGCCATCATTGTAAATAAGAATTTGTTCTTAAATGACTTGCCTAGTTAAATAAAGGTTAAATAAATCAAATGTAAAAAATGACAATGAGCCTCAGAGACGATTTGGCAGTTTTAAAGCCAATTACATGCAATTCTACTCTTCTATTTTAGCTATCATATGCTATCTGGGGGGCCCACAACCAGGGGGCCCACAACACAAAATAAATCAATTTGGTTGGGTACCACCTGGAGTTCGGGGGGCCCCGGGGCATGTGCCCTATGTGCCCGTTCAGTAATCCGGCTCTCCTTAAAAGGTACATGTCAAGGCAAATCTTTTTTTCCTGGTATAATTTTGATATTATGTCTTCTCGTGTATTCCTATCATTTGCTTTGTTGAGTGCATCCGTTTGCCTGGGGCTGCTGTGGCAATACTCAGAGCATGCTAATAAATAAGGAGGTAAGGTGCTTTGAGACGGAGTGATGGCTTACGCTGTCTGAAGGGCTCCAGACGTCACTGAAATGTTTAGAGGGACGTGCCAAGCCTTATAAAACGCTTGGAGAGTTATTCAATGCAAGTACCTACTCCATTTGATATCACAATGTGTTTCTGCCTGCTGCCTAATGGCAGAACCATTCCAACAACTGATGGCTAAAGACAATCTCGTCACATAATTATTTGGCTGTCTTAACAAGAGGGTTTTCATGTCTCAATGTTTGTTGTATGTATTTGTGCCAGTCAGAACATGGTTACATGGATGAGAAAGACGGCACTTGGGAAATACGCTCACCATAATGGAGTTTGACTATGAAGGGGTGGTTGACTTCAGCCAGAATGTCTCTCTCCATTTTGGACCGCACCCGGTCCCGAACTGAAAAACAGACAAAGCTTATGAAAATGGTGGTAATGAATTAAGATACTTGTAGAACTGAACAGATGTGGACAAAAGCTATACATATACAATCCATTAGAGTTGGGCCGGTATCCGACGATACTGTATAAAATACCTCAGGTATGAATTTCTATACTGTCAAAACTGTTGATACTATGAAAATCTTTAAACCACTCAACCATGCATATGGAACTTCTCCCTCACTAGTCAGCCACTTACCTAATCAGTGCATTGGGAATGTCATCGCATAATCGAGACAGAGTGAGCTAATGCAATGACTTGCTGCATTATGCTCATCTATCTGCATTACCTAAGCCTTCTCCCTATGTCACCTGAGAAATGGAGGTCAGCTACTTCGTTATCAATAATAATCAAAATCATAATCCCCTCAAGCACCTGTGCTGCAATGCAGAATATTATGCCAGCTTCCTCTTGCAATGGCTCTCTGCTTTGCAGAGGACATTCCTGCAGCTGTGCCTGTATTATGTAAGCAAGGAGAACATCATCTCCATTTCCTGAGACAGGGCCAAAAGGCTGCATTTCATTATCCAGAGCAGATTATTTTTTTATGTAAAGGGTTTGACTGAGATTTGTTGAGTACAGGAAACGTAAGATGTTTTTGACTGAGATTTGATGAATATAGGAAACGTGAGATGTTTAAAAAAAATATATGAATATATATTTTATTACTTATGCCGGAAAACCAGTTTGGCTGGATAGGTCATTAAATCATACCCATATCATGTCTGTTTACTGTAATAATATTACGCTCTTTGTAAGATTGGTCCGATGAAAAACATATCACTCTTCGAAAGTATCAGAATAAGTACCTTTTAGCGTTGCTTTCCTTAACACTTTCATGGCATAAAGCTGTCCTCTGTCAGAGCCTTTGATTTTTCTCACCAGGAACACCTATGGAGGACATTAATATCAGATTGAACAGTAGGGGAAATGTGACGAATGCATAGTACATACACAGTAGGTGTAACATAGATGCAAACACCTTAATTCAGGTAGCTATATGTTTACCTTTCCATAGGAGCCTTGGCCTAGCACTTTCAGCAGCTCAAACTGGGAGGGGTCTGCCTTTTCAAAGCCCTCTTTGGTGTGCTGGCTGATGTCGATCTCTTTCAGGATGCCATCGTCCTGCAGGGAAACAGATGGCCCTCATATCAAATCAATCACGTGATTATAGGAATACCAAGAACACCCATGTCATTCCAGAGACACAGGGAGAGCCAGAGAGGGGGATTTAGTCAGATGTCCAACCTAGAGAAGTCAAATTTGATCAGTGCAAAGAGAGACTACTCAACATAATCATGAATTGAGATGTTACAGCTAGTATCATGAGTATACAAGTATCAGAGGAAACTCAGCATTATTACATCGAAGGATAGAACATGCACATTGCTATTACACTTTTTGCCCTTAGTATCCTCAATTTCCACACATATCCATGTTAACTGGTGACAATAGGAGGATTTGAAACAGATGTTGTAGGCTAACAGTCAGAGTGTGACCTTGGCTACAGAACCAGCCAGTAGTCCATCCTGTTCCCCTCTTATCAGGGGAGATTAGTGTGCCCCTTGAGTGGGGCTATGTGGCTGCCAAACGGGAGATCTTAAAAGGGAACACTCCGGCTATTAATGCTGTCTTCATGACGTGCCTCTGAAATATGCCGACCAGGCATGTGAGAGTCCTGCCCTGACCGTCGCTGATTGATGCAGAATCTGCCACGCTGACACAGCAGAGAGCATGGTTAAACCTGTTTATCTCCCTCAATACATACAAGTACAACAAACAGTTACATAACCCTTTGCATACAATATATCATTGGGATGAAATAAAAAGGATGTTTTTCAAATCCATATGCTGATTTGTCCCTTATGGTTTACGTTAACCTATAACTTCTCCTTCACTATATCATGTTGAACACAGCATTGAATAGGAAGAAAATCATGTATCATGTAGCTGAAGAATCAATGGGTTAAGGATGGCCTCTGTAGGGGCTCTAGAAAATAAAGGCAAATAAATCAAACAATGGGATTACAAATTCTCTGTAGCTATCCAAGGTGTCAGTCCCATGGGCTTTTTATATTTCCAAACCTCTAACACCGCAACAGTCCGCTTTTTAAAAGTGAACAAAGAAATTAGTCATGATGCCTTGTACAAACAGTGATACTCCACAGTAACCGGTACACCATCCATTAATACTAAACTGTGCAAAAAAATAAACATCCCTTTTTCAGGCTTTGGTATTTCAAAGATAATTCGTAAAAATCCAAATAACTTCACAGAACTTCATTGTAAAGTGTTTAAACACTGTTTCCCATGCTTGTTCAATGAACCATAAACAATTAATGAACATGCACCTGTGGAACAGTTGTTAAGACACTAACAGCTTACAGACGGTAGGCAATTAAAGTCACAATTATGAAAACTTAGGACACTAAGACGCCTTTCTACTGACTCTGAAAAACACCAAAAGAAAGATGCCCAGCGTCCCGGCTCATCTGTGTGAACAAGTCTTAGGCATGCTTCAAGGAGGCATGAGGACTACAGATGTGGCCAGGGCAATAAATTGAAATGTCCGTATGGTGAGACACCTAAGACAGCGCTACAGGGAGACAGGATGGACAGCTGATCGCAGTGGCAGACCACGTGTAACATCCCCTTCACAGGATTGGTACATCCAAACATCACACCTGCGATTCAGGTACAGGATGGCAGCAACAACTGCCCGAGTTACACCAGGAACGCACAATCCTTCCATCAGTGGTCACACTGTCCGCAATAGGCTGAGAGAGACTGGACTGAGGGCTTATAGACCTGTTGTAGGGCAGGTCCTCACCAGACATCACAGGCAACAACGTAGCCTATGGGCACAAACCAGACAGGAATGGACCAGACAGGACTGGCAAAAAGTGCTCTTCACTGACGAGTCGGGGTTCTCTCTCACCAGGGGTGATGGTCGGATTCATGTTTATCGTTGAAGGAATGAGCATTACACCGTGGCCTGTACTCTGGAGCAGGATCGATTTGGAGGTGGAGGGTCCGTCATGGTCTGGGGCGGTGTGTCACAGCATCATCGGACTGAGCTTGTTGTCATTGCAGGCAATCTCACCGCTGTGCGTTACAGGGAAGACATCCTCCTCCCTCATGTGGTACCCTTCCTGCAAGCTCATCCTGACATGACCCTCCAGCATGACAATGCCACCAGCCATACTGCTCTCTCTGTGCGTGATTTCCTGCAAGACAGGCATGTCAGTGTTCTGCCATGGCCAGCGAAGAGCCCGGATCTCAATCCCATTGAGCACGTCTGGGACCTGTTGGATCGGAGGGTGAGGGCTAGGTCCAATAGGTTTACAATTCCAAATGTCCGGGAACTTACAGGTGCCTTGGTGGAAGAGTGGGGTAACATCTCACAGCAAAGAACTGGCAAATATGGTGCAGTCCATGATGAGGAGATGCACTGCAGTACTTAATGCAGCTGGTGGCCACACCAAATACTGACTGTTACTTTTGATTTTGTTCAGGGACACATTATTCCATTTCTGTTAGTTACATGTCTGTGGAACTTGTTCAGTTTATGTCTCAGTTGTTGAATCTTGTTATGTTCATACAAATATTTACACATGTTAAGTTTGCTGAAAATAAACGAGGTTGACAGTGAGGACTTTATTTTTTTGCTGAGTTTAGTTAAAGGATCAGTTTTGTTTTCCAAACAAGGCCTTTTTTAAAAAAAAATAGAATAATTGGAAGAAAACTATACCATTTTAGATTACAGAGAATTGCTTTATTATCCTAAAGATCAAACTAAGTTTGATCTGGGGAATAAATAAAAAAACAAAAAAACATTACTACTACACATCAGAAAGAAAGCGAGAATGGATTTAGCTCAGTTCCACTTAACAGCCTTTCACATTATTCTAAAATACTGGAATGGAAAAGAAAACATTTACCTGTGGAGGGAGTCTACTTGGTAGTACTAGTAGATTTTCACAGTACCCAATCAGACTGTTGTTAAATCAGTCTTTTTAAATAGACACCAGTGCAGATTATCTTATTGAATCAAAATAATAAAACAACCCTTGTCCAACTATTACTCTTTACCAATAAACATGGATGACAGAGGACATGCGTAGTGTATTCTGAACACCAAGATTTGTTATCTGGGTCAACAGCTGTTGATGGTGTGTATTTCAAGATAATCTCTTTGATTGAAAAAGTCAACTTGACAAAATGTCCTAGTCGGTTGGAAAATGGTGCTTGCAATACAATAATTTGGGGTATGATTCCTGCATGGGCCATTCAGCTATTTGACCATGACTTCATGTTTATGCATCCCAATGGTAGCTTGGTAGTTATACTGTCAACTCTGATAGCAGCTATACCAGTTTACTATTCCAAACCATCATCATCATGAATTCCGTGCATGCCGTTTGTGAAGGCTGATCATTCTGTGCATGCTGTTTGTAAAGGCTGATGACCTACAGTATACTGTACTTTCCAAGTCAAAGTAGGAATTGAGTTAAATGTTACCACAGCAGTTCATCTCTCCCCTTAATAATCTCAGTATCATGGCATAAAGCAGTCAAACAGGGATTTAGATAAACAATAACACAAACATACCAATGGTCTGATTGACTGCCATCTGTCTGATGAGTCTACCTGACTTAGTACAAGATTCTCCCTCAAGAAAACTACCCTTCATTTCATGGTCTTGGGTAAACTATACCTAACTCCCACAAGGGTTTGTCTTCATCCAAATAAAGTATTAATGACAACAACAATATAATGAAAATCACTTTGCGATGCAAAACAGCATCATTGTCTTGTGAGATTAATGATACAGACAGAATAACTCAAGAGGCAATCATGGAGTAAAATACCCCATTGTCACAAGCGCTCAGATATCTAAATCCATCAGGTATTGTTTTGAAAATGGTTTCCATATATGTATGTGTATGCATTATATTAATCATGCTTAGCATGCCTCAGTGTATTGCAGATGTGCAATATTAAATCCCCTACGTCTAGCGTGCAATACTAAATCCCCCTACGTCTAGCGTGCAATACTAAATCCCCTACGTCTAGCGTGCAATACTAAATCCCCTACGTCTAGCGTGCAATACTAAATCCCCTACGTCTAGCGTGCAATACTAAATCCCCTACGTCTAGCGTGCAATACTAAATCCCCTACGTCTAGCGTGCAATACTAAATCCCCTACGTCTAGCGTGCAATACTAAATCCCCTACGTCTAGCGTGCAATATTAAATCCCCTACGCCTAGCGTGCAATATTAAATCCCCTACGTCTAGCGTGCAATATTAAATCCCCTACGTCTAGCATGTAATATTAAATCCCCTATGTCCAGTGTGTGATGTGAATGTCTGTTTCCTGGTGAAGGGATTGGGGTTTGGTACATGATGACTACATATTATCTCAGAGAGGCTGGTCTGTCTGAACATCTTGCTATGAGACACTCAGGAAGGATTACAAAAGAGACGTCAAAGTGAATGTGATTTCTACTGATAACTGCACACAGCATTCTGTAAGACAAACAGTCACAAGCAGTGACATGTCTATAACTCCCCAGCAATGTTCATACAAACAGTACCATTCACTAACACTTTGAGCCCAACAAGTCTGAAAACATTTGTACCGACTACAACAGTGAAATGCTTACATTACAAGCCCTTAACCAACAATGCAGTTAAGAAACAATTGTGTGAAGATAGATATTATTATTATTTATTTTTTTTAAATAGAAAAAAATATATATATTTAAAAGAGCAACAATAAAATAACAGTAACAAGGCTATATACAGGACGGTACTGGTACACAGAGTCAATGTGTGGGGGCACAGGTTAGTCGAGGTAATTGAGGTGCATGCTATACAGAGAAATATGTTGTGAGTGGGGTAACAGCCTCAATTTGTCGGGGCATGGCCTCTACAAGGTGTCGAAAGCGTTCCACAGGGATGCTGGCTCATGTCAAATCCAATGATTCCCACAGTTGTGTCAAGTTGGCTGGATGTCCTATGGGTGGTGGACCATTCTTGATATACATGAGAAACTGTTGAGTGTTAAAAACCCAGCAGCATTGGGTGCGCCTGGCCGGTGCGCCTGGCACCTACTACCATACCTCGTTCAAAGACACTTAAATATTTTGTCTTGCCCATTCACAATCCATGTCTCAATTGTTTCAAGGCTTAAAACCTCAAAAAAGGATCACCTAAAAATGTTCACCTAAAATGACATACCCAAATCTAACTGCCTGTAGATCAGGACCTGAAACAAGGATATCCATATTATTGATACCATTTGAAAGGAAAAGTGTAGAAGTCAGTTCCTACATTTGAAAATAAAAATTTATTTTATCAAACAAAACTGTTACATTTTGTGTCTGGGATCCCCAGGATGACAAATCAGAGCAAGATTACTGAATGTAAGTAGATTATTTACCTTCAAAGGTGAATATATCAAAACAGTTGCTGTGATAAAAGTTTGCTGTGCACTCTCCTCAAACAATAGGATGGTATTTTTTCACTGTAATAGCTACTGTAAAATTGGACAGTGCAGTTAGATTAACAAGAATTTAAGCATTCTGCACATATAAAAAATGCATATGTCCTGGAAAGATGGCTGTTACTTAAAATGTCATTCTAGTCACAGAGCACGTTAGCAACAACCGTCCAGGTATAGGGACACCGATCCCATAGAGGTTAAAAATCCTTTGTTAGCCTGTCTCCTCCCCTTCATGTACACTGAAGTGAAGTGGATTTAACAAGTGACATCAATAAGGGATCATGGCTTTCACCTGGATTCACCTGGTCAGTCTGTCATGGAAAGAGCAATGTTCTTAATGTTTTGTAGACAGTGTAGTATATCGTTTTGTATCGTACAGAGTTCCACACATAGTAATTTAATAGGATATCTGTGGTTCCACCACTTTAGAAGGCATTCCAACTATGCGGGAATACCTTGTGCCTTTAACCATCGCACAGTATTCAGCACCATGGATAGCGTTGCGATCAATTTGACATTTTGAATTGTCAAAAGACTAATCGTCGATTCAGCACCACAGTTGCTGAACAGTGCCATGCTCAGGTAGCTTTGCAATGTGGCGAAGAAAAAGGTGAAGATTGCAATCACCTGTGTAGTGGTTGGGTTTGACATGTTCGTCTACTGTTCCAATTCCCATTCCCCCCATAACTTACAATTGTAAAACTAGGCCTAGAGAATACGTTTCAGATCTTGGTTTCATGCTTAAATATTTCAGTCCAAATCTAATAAAGAATTAATAATTTGAAAGGGTGCTGCGTGCTGCTGCTCCAGTTTCAACTGTTCTGCCTTATTATTATTCAACCATGCTGGTCATTTATAAACATTTGAACATCTTGGCCATGTTCTGTTATAATCTCCACCCGGCACAGCCAGAAGAGGACTGGCCACCCCACATAGCCTGGTTCCTCTCTAGGTTTCTTCCTAGGTTTTGGCCTTTCTAGGGAGTTTTTCCTAGCCACCGTGCTTCTACACCTGCATTGCTTGCTGTTTAGAGTTTTAGGCTGGGTTTCTGTACAGCACTTTGAGATATCAGCTGATGTACGAAGGGCTATATAAATAAATTTGATTTGATTTTGATTTGACATCAAAATAAATTAGCAATCACAGATTGCCACGTAAAAAAAAAAATGGATTCTTACAAATGATTAATCTCTTAAAATATAATAGTCCCTAATAAACAAGTGAGCAAGTAGGCCTAGCTACACCAAATCCAGCCCGCATTAGGCTTATTTTAGGCTGTTCTTAATCATGTGCACCTTAATTTGGGAGAACAGAGTCGTGGTAATGGCTGTAGCGGAATTGTATCAAATACATCAAACATGGTTTTCATGTGCTTGATGCCAGTCCATTCGCTCCGTTCAGCCATTATGAGCCATCCTTCACTCAGCAGACTCCAATGCATCTCAGTAACAGTTGCAAAAAGACCAAGGACCAAATACATTCAGTGCCAGCCATATTGAAGACATCAAAACTATGAAATAACACATATGGAATCATGTAGTAAGCCAAAAAGTGTTAAACATATTTTATATTTGAGATTCATCAAAGTAGTCACCCTTTGCCTTGATGACAGATTTGCACTCTTGGAAATCTCTCAACCAGTTTCATGAGGAATGCTTTTCCAACAGTCCAAGGTCCCACATATGCTGAACACTTGTTGGCTGATTTTCCTTCACTCTGCAGTCCAACTCATCCAAAACCATCTCAACTGGGTTGAGGTTTGGTGATTGTGGAGGCCAGGTCATCTGATGCAGCACCATCACTCTCCTTCTTGGTCAAATAGCCCTTACACAGCCTGGAGGTGTGTTTTGGGTCATTGTCCTGTTGAAAAACAAATGATGGTCCCACTAAGTGCAAACCAGATGGGGATGGCATATCACTGCAGAATGCTGTTGTAGCTCTGCTGGCTAAGTGTGCCTTAAATTCTAAATAAATCATAGTGTCACCAGCAAAGCACCCCCATACCATCACACCTCCTCCTCCATGTTTCATGGTGGGAACCACAAATGCAGTTCATCCGTTCACCTACTCCGCGTCTCACAAAGACACGGTGGCTGGAACCAAAACTATCAAATTGACTCAGACCAAAAGGACAGATTTCCACCTGTCTAATGTCCATTGCTTGTGTTTCTTGACCCAAGCAAGTCTCTTCTTATTATTGATGTCCTTTAGTAGTGGTTTCTTTGCAGCAATTCGACCATGAAGGCCTGATTCACACCATCTCCTCTGAACAGTTGATGTTGAGATGTGTCTGTTACTTGAACTCTGTAGCATTTAGTTGGGTTGCAATTTCTGAGGCTGGTAACGCTAATGAACTTATCCTCGGCAGCAGAGGTAACTTTGGGTCTTCCTTTCTTGTGGCGGTCCTCATGAGAGCCAGTTTCATCATAGCGCTTGATGCTTTTTGCAACTGCACTTGAAGAAACTTTCAAAGTCCTTGAAATTTTCCAGATTGACTGACCTTCATGTCTTAAAGTAATGATGGACTGTCATTTCTCTTTGATTTTTGAGCTGTTTTTGCCATAATATGGACTTGGTCTTTTACCAAATAGGGCTATGTCCTGTATACCACCCCTACCTTGTCAAAACCAAACTGATTGGCTCAAACTCATTAAGGAAAGAAATTCCACAAATTAACTTAACAAGGCAAACCTGTTAATTGAAATGCATTTCTGGTGACTACCTCATGAACCTGGTTGAGAGAATACCAATAGTGTGCAAAACTGTTATCAAGGCAAAAGGTGGCTACTTTGAAGAATCTCAAATATGAAATATATTTAGATTTGTTTAAGACTTTTTTTGTTACTACATGATTCCATGTGTTATTTACAATATATTCTACAATATAGAAAATAGTAAAAATAAATAAAAAATCTTTAATGAGTAGGTGTCCAAACATTTGATTGGTACTACGTATATATAAACATTGCTTTTCCTCAGATAACTTGGGTCGCCAAATAAAAATCACCCGCAAGCTGTGTTTGGTATTGAAGAAACCTGGTTTAGGGAAAAAACCATTTGTCGTGGAAAAATTACTCAAGTATGACAATTGGGTACAAGTAAAGATATCTTAATAGAAAATCACTCAAGTAAAAGTGAAAGTCACCCAGTAAAATAGTGCTTGAGTAAAAGTATAAAAGTATTTGGTTTTAAATATACTTAAGTATCAAAAGTAAATGTAATTGCAAAAATGTACTTAAGTATCAAAAGTAAAAGTTTAAATCACTTCAAATTGCTTATATTAAGCAAAGCAGACAGAACAATTCTTGTTTTTTTGTATTTATGGATAGCCAGGGGCACACTACAACAGTCAGACTTCATTTATAAACGAAGCATGTGTGTTTAGTGAGTCCGTCAGATCAGAGGCAGTAGGGATGACCAGGGATGTTCTCTTGATAAGTGCATGAATTGGACCATTTTCCTGTCTTGCTTTTGGGTGTCAGGGAAAATGTACAAAGTCAAATGTACATTATTTTCTTTAGGAATGTAGTGAAGTAAAAATAAAAGTTGTTAAAAAATATAAAATGGTAAAGTACAGATACCCCAAAAAACTACTTAAGTAGTACATTAAAGTATTTTTACCTAAACACCACTGACTTTTTCACAGCATCCCTTTTGATTTAAAAGATAACTTTGCATACATGTTTGCCCATTGAAGAAGTTGTCAGATCGTTACTTTTTGGACCTGAATGCCAAACATTCAGGAGATAAAGGTGCTCAAAGTTGACTCATTTTGCATACACACCCTACCATGACACATCCATGTCTTCGTCACTGGAAAAGATAAATGGTTGAGTTTGCTATAATTTAAAAGCTTACAACAGGGTTGTCAAACTATTTAAAATATCTTGATAAAAAATTTTTAATAACGTCAATTATCGTAAAACGTGTGAACAAAATAAAACAAATCATATTAGCATACGTTGTAGCTTAGACCCTATTTTACATCATCTGAGATTTTTGTGTTGTGTTCGCCATCGGTTGAGACACAACATGCTCTTGAATACAGGGAGGATGTCATTTTAATCAGAAACATAATTCATAGAACGGACCAGTCCCTTAGGACCACTGGAATTCATCTGGTCCACCATTGACATTTTAATTTAATTGAAATTGTAACTTCTAAATTACTACCACAAAGATGGCCGCCGGTCCACCCACTTGGGAGCAAGGTCCACCCATTGGGGGAGACTGGCTGAATGCGTTTTTCCCCACAAAATGGCATTATAACAGTCAGAAATACTCCTCAGTTTCATCAGCTGCCTGGGAGGTTGGTCTCAGACGATCCCGCAGGTGAAGAAGCCAGTGTGGAGGTCCTGGGCTGGCGTGGTTACACGTGGTCTACCATTAGACGTACTGCCAAATTCTCGAAATTGACATTGGTGTCTTATGGTAGAGAAATGGACATACAATTATCTGGCAACAGCTCTGGTGGACATTTCTGCAGTCAGAATGCCAATTGCACAAATCTGTGGCATTGTGTTGTGTGACAAAACTGCACATTTTAGAATGGCCTTTGTAATGATCATGCTGTTAAGTCAGATTCTTGATATGCCACACCTGTCAGGTGGATGGATTATCTTGGCAAAGGAGAAATTTTCACTAACAGGGACGCAAAAAAATTTGAGAGAAATAATCTTCTTGTGTGTATTGAAAATGTCTGGGATATTTTATTTCAGCTCATGAAACCAACACTTTACATGTTGCGTTTATATTTTTCTTCAATATACATTACATTTCTATGATTTTAATAGGTTTCCTATGGAGAATTGACAGTATCATTTAAAACAGATATTCCCATTCAAGTCAACATTTTCTGATGTCTGGACCTCAAACTTTTGATGTACCATTTGAAAGTTAAAATTTCAAATTGTTTTCCTATTTTAGTACATTTATCAGCCAAAACATGGCATATACCCTGTATTCAAGAGCATGTTGTGTCTCAACCAATGGCGGGCACAACACAACGTAAAATAGAGTCAAAGCTACCACATATGCAAATATATACATATATTTTTTAGAGTAGATGAGTTGTTAGATCATTGACATTAAAGGTTAAAAAAATCTAGAAATTATCAAATCGTTTGACAACCCTGTTTGTAAGCTTTTAAATGCTTACAAAAATGATGCCGGAAGAAATGGCAGCCGTTTTACAGGCGCCTAACCAACTGTGCTATTATGTGTTTTTTCTCGCGTTATTTGTAACTTATTTTGTACATAATGTTTCTGCCACCATACCTTACGGCAAAAAAGAGCTTCTGGATATCAGGACATCGATCATTCACCTCGGATTAGACCAAGATTATTTCTTCAACAAGCAGGACGTACAGTGGGGCAAAAAAGTATTTAGTCAGCCACCAATTGTGCAAGTTCTCCCTCTTGAAAAGATGAGAGAGGCCTGTAATTTTCATCATAGGTACACTTCAACTCTGACAGACGAAATGAGAAGAAAAAAAATGAATTTATTTGCAAATTACGGTGGAAAATAAGTATTTGGTCACCTACAAACAAGTAAGATTTCTGGCTCTCACAGACCTGTAACTTCTTCTTTAAGAGGCTCCTCTGTCCTCCACTAATTACCTGTATCAATGGCACCTGTTTGAACGTGTTATCAGTATAAAAGACACCTGTCCACAACCTCAAACAGTCACACTCCAAACTCCACTATGGCCAAGACCAAAGAGCTGTCAAAGGACACCACAAACAAAATTGTAGACCTGCACCAGGCTGGGAAGACTGAATCTGCAATAGGTAAGCAGCTTGGTTTGAAGAAATCAACTGTGGGAGCAATTATTAGGAAATGGAAGACATACAAGACCACTGATAATCTCCCTCGATCTGGGGCTCCACGCAAGATCTCACCCCGTGGGGTCAAAATGATAACAAGAATGGTGAGCAAAAATCCCAGAACCACACGGGGGGACATAGTGAATGACCTGCAGAGAGCTGGGACCAAAGTAACAAAGCCTACCATCAGTAACACACTACGCCGCCAGGGACTCAAATCCTGCAGTGCCAGACGTGTCCCCCTGCTTAAGCCAGTACATGTCCAGGCCCATCTGAAGTTTTCTAGAGAGCATTTGGATGATCCAGAAGAAGATTGGGAGAATGTCATATGGTCAGATGAAACCAAAATATAACTTTTTGGTAAAAACTCAACTCGTCGTGTTTGGAGGACAAAGATTGCTGAGTTGCATTCAAAGAACACCATACCTACTGTGAAGCATGGGGGTGGAAACATCATGCTTTGGGGCTGTTTTTCTGCAAAGGGACCAGGGTGACTGATCCGTGTAAAGGAAAGAATGAATGGGGCCATGTATCGTGAGATTTTGAGTGAAAACCTTCTTCCATCAGCAAGGGCATTGAAGATGAAACGTGGCTGGGTCTTTCAGCATGACAATGATCCCAAACACACCGCCCAGGCAACGAAGGACTGGCTTCGTAAGAAGCATTTCAAGGTCCTGGAGTGGCCTAGCCAGTCTCCAGATCTCAACCCCATAGAAAATCTTTGGAGGGAGTTGAAAGTCTGTGTTGCCCAGCAACAGCCCCAAAACATCACTGACCTAGAGGAGATCTGCATGGAGGAATGGGCCAAAATACCAGCAACAGTGTGTGAAAACCTTGTGAAGACTTACAAAAAACATTTGACCTCTGTCATTGCCAACAAAGGGTATATAACAAAGTATTGAGATAAACTTTTGTTATTGACCAAATACTTATTTTCCACCATAATTTGCAAATAAATTCATTAAAAATCCTACAATGTGTTTTTCTGGATTTATTTCCTCATTTTGTCTGTCATAGTTGAAGTGTACCTATGATGACAATTACAGGCCTCTCTCATCTTTTTAAGTGGGAGAACTTGCACAATTGGTGGCTGACTAAATACTTTTTTGCCCCACTGTATAGGATGTACTTCACACACCCGACAAGGCCAAAATCTCCGTCAATGGCAAGAGAAAGAGACGCAGGTACAGAGGACACAGAGTGGGGTGCCTCGTAAGGTTCCGCCGATGGCGAGTGGGAAATCTGCCTTTACCGTCAGTATTACTTGCCAACATACAATCATTGGACAATAAATTAGACGAGGTACGATCAAGAATATCCTACCTGCGGATTATATGCTGCACTGGCTAGATAGAACAGCACACTCCAGTAAGATGAGGGGGGGGGGGCGGTCTGTGCATATTTGTAAACAACAGCGGGTGCAAAAAGTCTAAGAAAAACTCTAGATTTTCCTCGCCTGAAGTAGAGTATCTCATGATAAGCTGTAGACCGCACTATTTGCCAAGAGAGTTACCTATATTTTTTGTGGCTTTTTATTTTCGACCACAGATAGATACGGGCACTAAGACCACACTCAGTCAGCTGTATAAGGAAATAAGCAAACAGGAAACCGCTCACCCAGAGGCGGCGCTCCTAGTGGCCAGGTACTTTAATGCAGGGAAACTTAAATCAGTCATAACTCATTTCTATCAGCGTTTTAAATGCACAACCCGAGGGGGCAAAAATATAGATCACCTGTACTCCATACACAGAGTCGCATACAAAGCTCTCCCTCACCCTTCATTTCTCAAATCTGACCACAATGCTATCCTCCCAATTCCTGCTTACAAGCAAAAAATAAAGCAGGAAGCACCAGTGACTCTGTCCATAAAAAAAGTGGTCAGATGAAACAGATGCTAAACTACAGGACTTATTTGGTAGCACAGACTGGAATATGTTCCGGGATTCTTCCGATGGCATTGAGGAGTACACCACATCAGTCACTGGCTTTATCAATAAGTGCATCGAGGATGTCGTCCCCACAGTTACTGTATGTGCATACCCCAACCATGGATTACAGGCACGGAAGCCATGGATTACAGGCAACATTCGCACTAAGCTAAAGGGTAGAGCCACCGCTTTGAAGGTGTGGGACTCTAACCCGGAAGCTTATAAGAAATCCTGCTATGCCCCAAGATGAACCATCAAACAGGCAAAGCGCCTATACAGGACTAAGATTAAATCGTACTACACCGGCTCCGACGCTCGTCTTATGTGGCAGGGCCTGCAAACTACTACAGGCTACAAAGGGAAGCACAGCTGAGAGCTGCCCAGTGACATGAGCCTACCAGTCAAGCTAAATCACTTTTATGCTCGCTTCGAGGCGAGCAACACTGAGGCATGTATGATAGCATCAGCTGTTCCGGACGACTGTGTGAACACACTCTCCATAGCCGATGTGAGTAAGACCTTTAAACAGGTCAACATTCACAAGGCCGCGGGACCAGACGGATTACCAGGATGTGTGCTCCGGGCATGTGCTGACCAACTGGCAGGTGTCTTCACTGACATTTTCAAAATGTCCCTGATTGAGTCTGAAATACCAACATGTTTCAAGCAGACCAACATAGTCCCTGTGCCCAAGAACACAAAGGTAACCTGCCTAAATGACTACAGACCCGTAGCACTCACATCCGTAGCCATGAAGTGCTTTGAAAGGTTGGTAAAAGGCTCACATTAACACCATTATCCCAGAACTCCTAGACCCACTCCAACTTGCATACCGCCAAACAGATCCACAGATGATGCAATTTCAATTGCACTCCACACTACCCTTTCCCACCTGGACAAAAGGAACCCCTACGTGAGAAGGCTATTCATTGACTCCAGCTCAGCGTTCAACACCATAGTGCCCTCAAAGCTCATCACTAAGCTAAGGATCCTGAGACTATACACCTTCCTCTGCAACTGGATCCTGGACTTCCTGACGGGCCGCCCCCAGGTGGTGTGGGAAGGTAGCAACACATCCGCCATGCTGATCCTCAACACTGGAGCCCCTCAGGGGTGTATGCTCAGTCTCCTCATGTACTCCCTGTTCACCCATGACTGCGTGGCCAGGCACGACTTCAACACCATCATTAAGTTTGTAGACGACACAACAGTGGTAGGCCTGATCACCAACAACAACAAGACAGCCTATAGGGAGGAGACCTGGCCGGGTGGTGCCAGAATAAAAACCTATCCCTAAACGTAACCAAGACTAAGGAGATGATTGTGGACTACAGGAAAAGGAGGACTGAACACGCCCCCATTCTCATCGACGGGGCTGTAGTTGAGCAGGTTGACAGCTTCAAGTTTCTTAGTGTCCACATCACCAACAAACTAGAATGTTCCAAGCACACCAAGACAGTCGTGAAGAGGGCACGACAAAGCCTATTCCCCCTCAGGAACTAAAAGGATTTGGAATGGGTCCTCAGATCATGAAAAGGTTCTACAGCTGCAACTGCTTGGTCCCTGACCGCAAGCACTACAGAGGGTAGTGCGCACGGCCCAGTACATCACTGGGGCTAAACTGCCTGCCATCCAGGACCACTACACCAGGCGGTGTCAGAGGAAGGCCCTAAAAATTGTCAAAGACCCCAGCCATAAACTGTTCTCTCTGCTACCGCAGGGCAAGAAGTATCGGAGCGCCAAGTCTATGACCAAAAGGCTTCTCAACAGCTTTTACCCCAAGCCATAAGACTCCTGAACAGGTAATCAAATGGCTAACTGGACTATTTGCATTGTGTGCCCCCCCCACCAAACCCTCTTTACACTGCTGCTACTCTCTGTTTATCATCCGCACATTGGCTACCCAAACTATCTGCATTGTGTCCCGCCAACCCCTCTTTTACGCTGCTGCTATTCTCTGTTTATCATATATGCATAGTCACTTTAACTATACCTACATGTACATATTGTCTCAATTAGCCCGACTAACTAGTGCCTGTATATAGCCTCACTACTGTTATTTTCACTGTCTTTTTACAGTTGTTTTTATTTCTTTACTTATATATTGTTCACCTAATACCTTTTTTTTTTTTTAAACTTACAATTGCACTGTTGGTTAGGGCCTGTAAGTAAACATTTCACTGTAAGGTCTACACATGCGGTCTACACAGGCGCACATGACAAATAAACGTTGATTTGATATCAGTCTCAACCATTTATCTTTTCCAGTGGTTGAATACATGGACATCTCATGATGTGGGTATAAAAAAAAGGGGCCAAATTTGAGCACTTTTATATATCTCTTGAATGTTTTGGTTTTCAGATCCAAAAAGTCACTTTCTGAGCACAATGGGCAAATATGTAAGAAAGGTTTCGTTAAAAAAAAGGGGGGGTGCTGCCAAAATGTGAATGAATTCAAATGGGTTTACCCTTTAGTAAAAGTGGTATTTATTTTTGTATAGCATAAGATCAAATCAACCAATCGAATGTGAAGCAAAAACACAGGTAAGGAAACAAACAGTTCTGAAAATCAATCTGCAAAAGAGCATTCTGGGAAATATGATTTGAGCAAACATGAATTTGTAATTTTACTCAAATGTATTCAAATTCAGCTAACTTCTAGCAGTTTGTTGTGTAAACAACACATTAGCAAAAAATGATTTACCTTTTCAATTCCACTCAAACTCACTGATTATCGTTGATTACACCATTAGTTGAATTGTTTTTTTTGTGTGCGTGTAATACCATGCTAGACAGAATTAAACATGATTTTTAATAAAAATGTTGTGCAATGGTAGTCTACAAAGCTTGTCAAAATGCTGAAATTGTACTGGCAAGTGTAGCCTAATATCGGGTAACAAACAAGACCGACACAAGATACCACAACAGCCTACCACAACATCATTGAGTGACAGCAGTCAGTGGCAGCTGAATCACACCTTTAGCAAACAAGTATTCTGCGTTATGGCACACACAGCCACAAAGTAGTTGGGCAGTAAACAACAATACACTTACCTCTAATCTGCAGAGGTTCGAGTTTTTGGACCGTGACTTCTTCTGAAGGTAGACGGAAAACCATCTCCTAACTGTAAATTTCTGCATGTTCGTGTCCATTGTGTGCCCCGCTTCAGATCTGCATTGTCAGTTTGTCTTTGCTCAACACCTAAATCCAGATCAGTACACAACAATAGAGAGGGATTTAGTTTCCTCCCAGCCACTCTCTTCTAATCCACTTCCTATATGGTAGATAAACAACCACCAGGAAAACCAGCGATTTGTTCACTGTTGACACCACTGCAGTGTCCGTCCGTCCGTCCTTGCTACAGCGCAATGCTTTGATATGCACAAGTATTTCGCTACACCCGCAATAACATCTGCTAAACACGTGTATGTGACCAATACGATTTGATTTGATTTGACAGTGCCATTCAAGCAGCAGTGATTCTGGCGATTACGGTCCTCAGCACCCGCCGCTATCCCTTTTGTCCCGCTGAATCAGCACGGTGCAGTCATGCAATGTGAAGCAAGCGAGGGCTCCCCTCCTCCCCAACATTCAGCTTCTTCTTTTCGCGCCCAATCAAACAGTACTCTCACCGTTGGAAGTACAGAACTCTCCCTTCTCTGACAACAGAGAGCAACTAATCCACATGTTCATGATACACCCCTACCTCATGTAGATATCAAGAAGGGTGGACACGGACTCAGAGAGCAGCATGCAATGTTGGTATGAAGCCCAGTGAAATTACGAGACGTCTCATCTGTCGTCAGGCATGTTAGGGATGCATGGATCACAGGTGAATGTTGTGGTGTTTTTAAGGCTGTGTTTACACAGGTAGCCCAAACATGTACATCCTCTCACCCTCAGAATAAATTAAGGTTGGAGTGTCGGCTGATTAGGTGTTTGCTTCAGACAAGGATTAGCTAAGAGGAAATCAGATTTTAAACATTGATGCCATATTTATAATTCTATAAAATATATCCAACTAATTGTACAATAAAGTGAGGGAATTATTTCCACTGATGTCCTATTTTTTTAAAACATAAATACATATACAATTACATGGATACAGACACATTAGAGATACCCCGATAGAAACGTTATACTGTTCACAGATTAACCAGCTTTTGACATTCGTTTTATAAGTTGTTATGGTTGGTATGGGTTTGAGTTGCTGTGGTAGTTTCCACTCAACAGCACCAGTATATAAACATGTTCTTACCACATACTCTTATTTAAAACAGTGCATTTTAGAGAATCTGACTATGGTTTTATACTGGTGGACATCTCTAACAAATGAAAAATAGTTGGACAGAAGCTAGGGGACTGAGCCTGTGATAATTCTGTAGACCAGACCAAGTGTAATTAATACTACACATTTTTTCCACAGATAGCCAGCCTATCTGGTTCAAATGCTCGACCTTCAGATGCTATGAGGGGGGAGTTTAAGTACAATTTTTACAAGCTTGTTTTGGCTGATTTGTAGTTTATTCTTTAGATGTTTGGGGCTGCTGGTGAACCATGATGTGCAGTCATAATCAAAGTGACACTGGACTAGATCACTTGCCGCGCATCTTAACTGTGTCTATAGCTAGGTTTCCATCCAACTGGCAAAATATTTTCATGCCAACATTCTAAAATCTGTGTAAAAACAATATGCACATTTGCCGTCAAATTGAGTCTGTGTGTAAATACGTAGTGCGCATAAAAATGACTTTTGCGGTTAAATTCCCCAGATACTGATCATGTTGCTTAGGTATAGTGAATGTGCCCACTCTGGTATTTGCACATGCGCTCTAGTCAACCGCGCATAGATACAGTGCGGGTATAGCCTACATGATGAGATTATTATGGACAAAGGTGCGAGAATTTTTTATTGTCAAACGGCAGTCAAGCATTGATCATCATGTCACCAGAATAAGACCCTCGATATTTATTGAAAGGAGCATCAAGCTCATCACCGTGGACTTTTACCACCCTGTGAAGTTAATCATAATTTATTTAATCTGTAAGAAAGTGCATGCTTTCCCATGATGTTGTGACATTTCTTTATCCAAAATGTAGGTTACTTACATAAAGGTTGGATGGAAACCTGGTTAATGTCAAGCCATTTTGAGGGTGCTGGAATTATTATACTTTTGCAGTAGCCTAATAGTATTAAAATACTGTGACTGGTTGTGTTTATGCTACATATAAAAGGTAATACATTTTAAAAGTTAAATGACAAATATTTAGGCTATATTGAAGCGTTAGGTGCTAGGTGTGCCAGGAATATCCGCCCAGATTGGAGGAGGAAGAGCCTTCTCACTTGAAAACAATGATGCAATTATTCATAGCATTGTGGTGTTGTCGGCTAGTCTAGGAAGGATAATTGTATTGTCCCTAAACAAGATCAATAGGGGAGCTTTTTGAGCTGAATGTCTCATGTGTTGACTGTTCTTTCATGCACAATGATGCACCTGGCCTCCCCGCTACCTATCAAACTATTCCTATTTGTTCTTGTGGATTCATATTGAACATTGATGCAGCTTTGAATGCTTGTATGTGTGGTATGATTGATAGTTAGCCTATTGCAGATCTGGACAAATGATCCTCCTACTACTATTGTCACTAAGAATGGTGGACAGAGGGCAGGATAGATACTTACTATCGGGGAGGTGCATGCAAGCAGATGAGGAAATTTGGCTAGGATGTAAGAAATTATATAGAGTAAACCCTGCAAATGAGCGACTGTTAACCTGGGAAAAAACACACTACCCTCCACGGTGCCCAATAAAAAGAAACACAACTGCCCCAAAGCAAATTTAAATAAATCAAGTTAGACAACCCTCCCCTTTTTTTGACCACTCCCCCACCCCAGTAAACTAATGGTGTTTTCTAATGCAAGAAATAGACCTCTGAACCTTTCACCTATTACTACCTGTCAGGGTAAGGAGATTGAGGTTGTAACCTCATATAAATATCTTGGAATTTTAATTGATGACGGTCTCTCTTTTAAATTGCATATTCAACAATTTACAAAAAGAATTGAAGCTGAAATTGGGATTTTATTTTAGGAATAAGGCCTGTTTTTCTTTTGAAGCCAGAAGGAGGCTAGTATCAGCTACATTTATGCCTTTACTAGACTATGGGGATATTTCATATATGAATGCTTCTGCTCAGTGATTGAGATCAATTTACACTCTTTACCATGGCACTTTGAGATTTATTTTAAACTGCAAAACCCTTACGCACCACTGTACTTTGTATACCAGGGTTGGCTGGCCTTCTCTAGTCACTCGTAGGCTCAGTCACTGGTATACTGTTATTTACAAAGCCATTTTGGGTTTACCACCTTTTTATTTGTGCATTTTTATTGTTCAGAAGTGTGGTGGCTACTCTCTTCGTTTGCTGGACTTTATCCTGATAACTGTTCCAAATGTCCGAACTGGATTTGGTAAAAGGGCTTTTATGTACTCTGCGCCATCGTCTTCGAACACCTTACAAAATACTTTTAAACTGGAAGAACTTGTCCCGATTGGTGTTTTTAAATCACTGATGAAGGATTTTGAGGCTGATTCCCTGACCTGTCAATGTTTTTAATTTGCTGTTTTATACTCTTGTGATTTCAATGGTTTTTACTAGATTACTTGTAGTTTTTCATGTTGTCTGTCTAAATTTTTTGGAATGACTTGGTGCTGCCTATCTTGGCCAGGGCGCTCTTGAAAAAGAGATTTTAATCTCAATGAGCCCTTCCTGGTTAAATAAAGGTTACAAAATAAAAACCTTTTTATTTTGAACTGTCCCCAGGAAGATGATTAAGATCAAATGCAAACAACCTTTACAAAATTAGAATGCCGGTAAATCACTAATTTGAAATGTATAACCCATGTACTCAATTGAAATGTACAATCAATCTTGCTAGTGTGCATTGAGAATCCTAACAACCTTTTAGGAGTAGCTCATTATATAATGTACATTAGTTTATCAATATGGGAGCCATTATGAGGAGAACTCCATTAGGCCTACCATCTAACCCCATGACCTCTGTCTATACTGTAGAGGGTCGTCACAGCACAGCTACAAATACATAAACAACTTTGAATAGGTTTACTGTGTAGAGATTGTTAATGAAATGATGCACACACTTAGCTAGTTTATGCAATGATGTATTAGGCCTACAATACAGTGAAAGTATCTTTGTAACTGGTTAAAGTGGTACCTAAGCCAATGCTTTGTACAAATTTACAAATCTGATGTTGCAGAGCCACACTGAAACCTTCAGATAGAACATATTTTTCTCCTTCTGCATGTGCAGCTTAGAGGTAGTGAGGTGAGAAATACCCATTGCAGTGGATCAGATTTTTTTTCACACTCAAATGTTCCACATTCATCAGAGCATGCTTACAGTATATGGACATCCAGACATAGCTTATGTCAGGAACTGTTGGGAATAGATTGCACTTGTACCAGTACAATCAAACAGTGGTAACAGTTGTTACCAGCCCTATAGGGACGCTTGCTTCTGTTCTCACAAAGGGGACAATGCTTCTAAGAATAACAAGCTTATAATTAGCAATGACCCAGTCCCAGACTCACCAGGTCATCGTCTGATCTAAGCCTGATCCAGAGGCTATGGGGAGGACAGGACACCAGACCAGACGTTGTCAGGGGGCATAAACAACTTTTCATACATCTGTAAGTTAAGGATAATGATATTATCACCAAATCTTGTGAAAAAAATAATTGGGACAAATGTGTCACTATTTTCCAAAAGCCTCTACAGTTGTTTGTTTAAAGCAGAGCAGTACTTTTATAGTCGTTAAAAGGCCTGCATACATGTGGTGAATCTTCAGTAAATGTGAACATTTCCATAATACCTCATTCCTTTGGACAACACAAGGCATGTGAGACAGACTGCAATTTATTACACCCTGGTGGGTTTTGAATTCCTAAACAAGACTGCTAAATAGCTAATCAACTGGCTTCCCGGACTACCTGCATTGACCCTTTAACTAACTCTCTTGCACTGGCTATGGACACACACACACATACTGGACTCTACCCACACAGTCACAAATACTTACACTGACACCCAAACACACACTGCCGATACTTATTTTACCCTTACCTACATGTTCAGTACATAGCTACCTCAATTACCTCATACCCCTGCATATCAACTCGGTACTGGTACTCCCTGTATATAGCATGTTATTTTCTACTCCCTATATATGGCCATCTTATTTTACTACTTATTTTTGTTTGTTATTCACTGTCACTATTTCTATTTTTTTTCAATTGTATTTATTATCTTTAACTCTGCATTGTTGGAAAAGGACCCGTGAAATGCTTTTTACGGTTAGTCTACACGTGTTGTCTACGAAGAGTGACAAATAAATTTACACCCTGGTGGGTTTTATATTTGAAAATAAAAAACAGAAACATCTGAGTGATTCTGTGAGAATCTGTCCATATGTTAATATCTGTGAAATACTACAAACAACGAGATAACGAGTCATCCACAAATGTGGTAATGGCACAAAATATCATACAAGAAAAAGCCAAAGACACACTTTAGATTGGAATTTCATGGAGTACTGTCTGACAAAGATAATAAAGGTCTCAAAACCATTCTTTCATATCTTTGAAGAGTCACTGCTGTGAATATATTCCTTATTGGTGTGACTTCAAAAAAATGTCAGGATTTGACATGTAAACCCACTTTAAAAAGTCAACACCCTACTTTGCAATGATAATGTCAAGACTTCAAAGTGCATGTTTTAGTGGATATAAGCACCTAAAAATGTTCCCCTTTGGAGCAACCGTAGAGCAAAAGTGTTGCGATCTGTTTCTCAAAACAAACTTCAGAGATGATTTCATTCAAAAAGCTTTACCGTGTCTTTCTTGACATACCCGCTTTCCATACAGTAATTTACCTGGAAGGGATTGAACCATCAGGTTTCTTATATCTGACTGGGATTCATGATACAGAGCTGTTCCCCCATTAAAGTACATTTTCCTAGTTGCAATAATGCCCTTAGATAATAATGTCCTGTTCAAGATGTATAAGACATGTCTACATGCAATTTCTTTATTTTAGATCCACAGGATGTGAAAAAAAATTCAGTCATCACTTCAGTTTGTATAACAGTCATATGGACTGAACATAATTGTACTGGACATGATCCCACTCTGAGAACACAGATGGAAGGTGGGAGTAATCATGCAAATATTTCCTCATAGAACCTACTGGTGTTGTGCAGAACTAA
Source organism: Oncorhynchus tshawytscha (assembly GCF_018296145.1). Taxonomy (NCBI): domain Eukaryota; kingdom Metazoa; phylum Chordata; class Actinopteri; order Salmoniformes; family Salmonidae; genus Oncorhynchus; species Oncorhynchus tshawytscha. The sequence continues at coordinate 77,297,069 of NC_056429.1, read as the reverse complement.
CTACTTACATTGACATATTGAGCACATCACAAAAGGCAAGTACAGTCCATAATAATAATACAAATTATTTGGTGTGTGCTTATATTTTTCCTATTTCACATGTACAAGTGTGTTTTAATACAGATTTTGTTTTTGCACACTTTTCCTTGAGACTCCTTCAGAGTGGGGTCATGGCCAGGGCCTGTCATTATCAACAGCAAGCAACCCTGGCACAATTATGGTTGAGTGCCTTGCTCAAGGGCATATACATATTTTTCACCTAGTCGGCTCAGGAATTCGAACTAGCAACCTTTCGGTTTATTCGGATCCACATTAGCATATGGAACATTTCTGGGATCTTTTATTTCAGCTCATGAAACATGGTACCAACACTTTACATGTTGCATTTATATTTTGTTCAGTGTAATTTGCTAAATTACATTGTTTTGCAATGAAGCTCCACTGTAGCCTCAACAGCACTCTGTAGGGTACCACTATTGTGTTGTTGGAGGACAGCTAGCTTCTGTCCTCCTCTGAGTACATTAACTTCAATACAAAACCTAGGAGGTTCATGGTTCTCACCCCCTTTCATAGACTTACACAGTAATTATGACAACTTCCGGTGGGTATCCTCCAACCTATCAAAGTGTCACTGACACGGCCTGCAATGAAAACATGCGGTCTCTCCTTCACTGCAGCTGAGGTGAGTAAGACATTTAAACGTGTTAACCCTCGCAAGGCTGCAGGCCCAGACGGCATCCCCAGCCGCGCCCTCAGAGCATGCGCAGACCAGCTGGCCGGTGTGTTTACGGACATATTCAATCAATCCCTATACCAGTCTGCTGTTCCCACATGCTTCAAGAGGGCCACCATTGTTCCTGTTCCCAAGAAAGCTAAGGTAACTGAGCTAAACGACTACCGCCCGTAGCACTCACATCCGTCATCATGAAGTGCTTTGAGAGACTAGTCAAGGACCATATCACCTCCACCCTACCTGACACCCTAGACCCACTCCAATTTGCTTACCGCCCAAATAGGTCCACAGACAATGCAATCTCAACCACACTGCACACTGCCCTAACCCATCTGGACAAGAGGAATACCTATGTGAGAATGCTGTTCATCGACTACAGCTCGGCATTCAACACCATAGTACCCTCCAAGCTCGTCATCAAGCTCGAGACTCTGGGTCTCGACCCCGCACTGTGCAACTGGGTACTGGACTTCCTGACGGGCCGCCCCAGGTGGTGAGGGTAGGCAACAACATCTCCTCCCCGCTGATCCTCAACACTGGGGCCCCACAAGGGTGCGTTCTGAGCCCTCTCCTGTACTCCCTGTTCACCCACGACTGCGTGGCCACGCACGCCTCCAACTCAATCATCAAGTTTGCGGACGACACAACAGTGGTAGGCTTGATTACCAACAACGACGAGATGACCTACAGGGAGGAGGTGAGGGCCCTCGGAGTGTGGTGTCAGGAAAATAACCTCACACTCAACGTCAACAAAACTAAGGAGATGATTGTGGACTTCAGGAAACAGCAGAGGGAACACCCCCCTATCCACATCGATGGAACAGTAGTGGAGAGGGTAGCAAGTTTTAAGTTCCTCGGCATACACATCACAGACAAACTGAATTGGTCCACTCACACAGACAGCATCGGGAAGAAGGTGCAGCAGCGCCTCTTCAACCTCAGGAGGCTGAAGAAATTCGGCTTGTCACCAAAAGCACTCAGACTTCTACAGATGCACAATCGAGAGCATCCTGGCGGGCTGTATCACCGCCTGGTACGGCAACTGCTCCGCCCACAACCGTAAGGCTCTCCAGAGGGTAGTGAGGTCTGCACAACGCATCACCGGGGGCAAACTACCTGCCCTCCAGGACACCTACACCACCCGATGTTACAGGAAGGCCATAAAGATCATCAAGGACATCAACCACCCGAGCCACTGCCTGTTCACCCCGCTATCATCCAGAAGGCGAGGTCAGTACAGGTGCATCAAAGCTGGGACCGAGAGACTGAAAAACAGCTTCTATCTCAAGGCCATCAGACTGTTAAACAGCCACCACTAACATTGAGTGGCTGCTGCCAACACACTGACAATGACACTGACTCAACTCCAGCCACTTTAATAATGGGAATTGATGGGAAATGATGTAAATATATAAACAATGCTACCTTATATAATGTTACTTACCCTACATTATTCATCTCATATGCATACGTATATACTGTACTCTATAGCATCGACTGCATCCTTATGTAATACATGTATCACTAGCCACTTTAAAACAATGTATACGAAATGCTTCAGTCTGGTTTTAGACCCCATCATAGCACTGAGACGGCACTTGTGAAGGTGGTAAATGACATTTTAATGGCATCAGACCGAGGCTCTGCATCTGTCCTCGTGCTCCTAGACCTTAGTGCTGCTTTTGATACCATCGATCACCACATTCTTTTGGAGAGATTGGAAACCCAAATTGGTCTACACGGACAAGTTCTGGCCTGGTTTAGATCTTATCTGTCGGAAAGATATCAGTTTGTCTCTGTGAATGGTTTGTCCTCTGACAAATCAACTGAAAATTTCGGTGTTCCTCAAGGTTCCGTTTTGGGACCACTATTTTTTTCACTATATATTTTACCTCTTGGGGATGTTATTCGAAAACATAATGTTAACTTTCACGGCTATGCGGATGACACACAGCTGTACATTTCAATGAAACATGGTGAAGCCCCAAAATTGCCCTTGCTAGAAGCATGTGTTTCAGACATAAGGAAGTGGATGGCTGCAAACTTTCTACTTTTAAACTCGGACAAAACAGAGATGCTTGTTCTAGGTCCCAAGAAACAAAGAGATCTTCTGTTGAATCTGACAATGAATCTTAATGGTTGTACAGTCGTCTCAAATAAAACTGTGAAGGACCTCGGCGTTACTCTGGACCCTGATCTCTCTTTTGAAGAACATATCAAGACCATTTCAAGGACAGCTTTTTTCCATCTATGTAACATTGCAAAAATCAGAAACTTTCTGTCCAAAAAATGATGCAGAAAAATTAATCCATGCTTTTGTCACTTCTAGGTTAGACTACTGCAATGCTCTACTTTCCGGCTACCCGGATAAAGCACTAAATAAACTTCAGTTAGTACTAAATACGGCTGCTCGAATTCTGACTAGAACCAAAAAATTTGATCATATTACTCCAGTGCTAGCCTCTCTACACTGGCTTCCTGTCAAAGCAAGGGCTGATTTCAAGGTTTTACTGCTAACCTACAAAGCATTACATGGGCTTGCTCCTACCTATCTCTCTGATTTGGTCCCGTACATACCTACACGTACGCTACGGTCACAAGACGCAGGCCTCCTAATTGTCCCTAGAATTTCTAAGCAAACAGCTGGAGGCAGGGCTTTCTCCTATAGAGCTCCATTTTTATGGAACGGTCTGCCTACCCATGTCAGAGACGCAAACTCGGTCTCAACCTTTAAGTCCTTACTGAAGACTTATCTCTTCAGTGGGTCATATGATTGAGTGTAGTCTGGCCCAGGAGTGGGAAGGTGAACGGAAAGGCTCTGGAGCAACGAACCGCCCTTGCTGTCTCTGCCTGGCCGGTTCCCCTCTTCCCACTGGGATTCTCTGCCTCTAACCCTATTGCAGGGGCTGAGTCACTGGCTTACTGGGGCTCTCTTGCCGTCCCTGGAAGGGGTGCGTCACCTGAGTGGGTTGATTCACTGTTGTGGTCATCCTGTCTGGGATGGCGCCCCCCCTTGGGTTGTGCCATGGCTGAGTTCTTTGTGGGCTATACTCAGCCTTGTCTCAGGATGGTAAGTTGGTGGTTGAAGGTATCCCTCTAGTGGTGTGGGGGCTGTGCTTTGGCAAAGTGGGTGGGGTTATATCCTTCCTGTTTGGCCCTGTCTGGGGGTGTCCTCGGATGGGGCCACAGTGTCTCCTGACCCCTCCTGTCTCAGCCTCCAGTATTTATGCTGCAGTAGTTAATGTGTCGGGGGGCTAGGGTCAGTTTGTTATATCTGGAGTACCTCTCCTGTCCTATTCGGTGTCCTGTGTGAATCTAAGTGTGCGTTCTCTAATTCTCTCTTTCTCTCTCTCTCGGAGGACCTGAGCCCTAGGACCATGCCCCAGGACTACCTGACATGATGACTCCTTGCTGTCCCCAGTCCACCTGGTCGTGCTGCTGCTCCAGTTTCAACTGTTCTGCCTTATTATTATACGACCATGCTGGTCATTTATGAACATTTGAACATCTTGGTCATGTTCTGTTATAATCTCCACCCGGCACAGCCAGAAGAGGACTGGCCACCCCACATAGCCTGGTTCCTCTCTAGGTTTCTTCCTAGGTTTTGGCCTTTCTAGGGAGTTTTTCCTAGCCACCGTGCTTCTACACCTGCATTGCTTGCTGTTTGGGGTTTTAGGCTGGGTTTCTGTACAGCACTTTGAGATATCAGCTGATGTACGAAGGGCTATATAAATACATTTGATTTGATTTAACTATGCCACTTCGTTTACATACTCATCTCATATGTATATACTGTACTCGATATCAGCTACTGTATCTTGCCTATGCTGCTCTGTACCATCACTCATTCATATATCCTTATGTACATATTCTTTATCCCCTTACACTGTGTATAAGACAGTAGTTTTGGAATTGTTAGTTAGATTACTTGTTGGTTATTACTGCATTGTCGGAACTAGAAGCACAAGCATTTCGCTACGCTCGCATTAACATCTGCTAACCATGTGTATGTGACAAATAAAATTTGATTTGATTTGATTTCTTGCAGCATGAACTGACATGTTGACCACCCAATCAAAGGATCAGAAAAGGAATCTAGTACTGAAAGCATAAGCTACTGCTAGCTAGCACTGCATAAAATGTGGTGAGTAGTTGACTTAAAGAGAGAAAAAGATAATAGCTGAAAAGTTTTGAACAAATTCATTTATTCTAAAGTGAAGGAGGAACAAGAGAGAGGGAGAGAGAGAGCTATATTTCGTTTTTTTTTCCACTTTCACTTACTTAGCTAGCAAATGCAGGTAGCTAGTTTTTTCGACTCAACTACTTGGCTCAAACAGAGGGATGCTATGTTAGCTAGTTGGATATGACTATCCAACACTGGAACTCTTCCAAGTCAAGGTAAGCTTTTGGTTTCACAAATGTATTGCCACCGGGGCCTGTCGGTGTAAATGCTAAACTGCTTACTACACTGTACTGCATGATTGTAGCGGGTTTACTAATGCGTTAGTTCTATTAGCTATGTTGACTGGTGAACATTGAAGTTCACAAACGAAGGGAAAGGGTGAGGAGGAGAGCGTGTAGATGCGAGAAGGAACACACAAGCTGTTTAGTATGTGGCTATGAAAGTGAACTGTTTGCTTGTGATCAGGGGTGCATTCATTCAGCTGATTCTGTTGAAAAACATTTCTTAAAACTGAAGCAAACGGAATGGAACGGGGATAAACACACCTGAATTTGTCCAATAGAAACTCTCGTTTGCAACTTTTGGACTAATGATTACACCCTCTATCAGCTAGATGCAGGCAAGAGTGGGCAAGGCAGTATTGAATGTGTCACTGTCTGTCCATGTGTCACTGTCACCTCAAATCTTCCTATCAACCTGTGTGTACCTAAACTTTCATTTATAGATAAGGTTGTAGTAACCTCATGATGGGAATAGGGAAAATCTGAGTATTATGTAGTAGCCTAAACCTATTGATATTACATTGAACTGAGTGAATGGAATATGAACGACAGTCATCCAATCTGCTGTAATAGAAATAAGGCCATGCTCATAAAAACAATTATCGTCCTCCATCCTCTTAAATGGCACCAACCACCACTGAAAGGAACATATCTATATTATTACAGACCAATAAAAAAGCCAATTAGCACAATGAAATGAGCTAATTTCGAGAGATCTTTCAAGCAGATTATGTAAACCTCTCACACAGCACTGGTCCCCATGGAGCTGAAAATTAATAACTGTCTGAATACAGTAGTAGATCTGAACCTTAGCCTGCAGGTATAAGCTTATGATATGTCTAAAGCAGATATTTCATACAGTATATCAGAACCGTACATTTATGTTCAAGTCATACAATAAATGAACTTCTATGAAATGCAAGGCTTGTAGTAGTGTATCCATATTACTGCACTCCTTAACCTTTAGCAGTGGGCTAAATCAGGGTCACACAGAGTGTTTCTTGGTAGTCAAACAAATCAAATTGTATTTGTCATGTGAACCGAATACAACAGGTGTAGTAGACCTTACAGTGAAATGCTGACTTACAAGCTCTTAACTACTTTGAAATAATAGTATACACCTCACACACACATGGTTCTGGGTTTAAAAAAACGAAGACACCTGTACCATGTCAGATATAGAGTTGAAATGCATTCAGTTGAGTTTGCGTCCCAATATTACACTTTATCACAGACGACTGAAATATTACAAAACTGTTTGACATAGGATTGAGGTTTATATTTGTTTGATTAATTATGAAAAATATGAATATTCCATCCATGGAGGAAGCTTTGGTTATTCTACTGCAGGATATCCCTACAGAGGTTTTTACACTTACCTAAGTAGTATTAAAATACCTGATCATAATACTGTTCCTTGATAGAGATAGACATTAATTAAAATAAATGTGTCGAGACACAGTATGGAAAACATTGATATTTTTTAGGAAGGTACGGGAATAGATTCACTGAGCACATAATTTGGGCCATTGTTCATGCTCAATCATGTGAAAAAGTAATTTCACGCCAGCAAAACATCCTCCTGAAAAACTGTCCATTCCACAATACCCCTCAAATATCATAATGTACATTAATGAGAAATGGCATGGTTGTCAGTGCAGTCCAAACCCTTGCTTAGGGAGGGACTGCTTTGCTTTGTTGTGTCTAAATGGCTTGAAGAACTATAGTTAGGCAGGAACATACAAGCTATAGAGGGCTTGAAGGCAGAGATACTGAAGTAGAGAAGTATCTGACTTGCAGCCAGGTCTGACCTGTGGCTGATTAGAGTTATCTTGCCCAAAGCCAGGTGTGTTGTGATTCATATAGAGAGCAATCCATTAGGACCCAGACTGTCAGCCACACATCTGTATGGTCTTCATGTCTGTCTCCTGTTCTCTCTGCTCTCTGGAGAGTCACAGGGCAGAGTGATAACCCTGGTGGTGTTAATAGGTCTGCTGTGAAAAGATAGGTCTCCTTGTCTGCTGTCAACTCACCTGTGCAGATGCACATGTTCAAAACAGCATCTATTACAAAATGGTCTGACGTAGAAACACAGGCTTTTCGGAGGTTTAAATTTGTTTTATTAATTATGAAATTATTTAAAATATTAATATTCCATCCATGAGGCCACTAGAGGGCGCTTTGGTTATGCGACTGCAGGTAAAGGATTTTAAATATCCCTGCAGAGGTTTTTACACTTAACTAAGTAGTATTAAAATACCTGATCATGACTGTTCCTTGATAGAGGTAGACATCTGCAGTTGACATGATCTTATTGTGGATTTATTCATTTCCTTGAAAAGTTGTGATTCCTTAGATGACTGATGCATACAGTGCATTCAGAAAGTATTCAGACCCTTTGTATTTTTTCCACATTGTTACGTTAAAGTCTCAAATGAATGAAATAGTTTTTCCCCATCAATCTACACACAATACCCCATAATGACAAAGCGAAAACAGGTTCAGACATTTTTGCAAATGTATTAAAAATAAACAGAAATCCCTTATTAACTTAAGTATTCAGACCCTTTGCTATGAGACTCGAAATTGAGCTTAGCATCCGGTTTCAATTGATCATCCTTGAGATGTTTCTACAACTTAATTGGAATCCACCTGTGGCAAATTCAATGGAATGGACATGATTTGCAAATGCACACTGTCTATTTAAGGTCCCACAGTTGACAGTGCATGTCAGAGCAAAAACCAAGCCATGAGGTCGAAGGAATTGTCTGTAGAGCTCCGAGACAGGATTGTGTCGAGGCACAGATCTGGGGAAGGGTACCAAAACATTTCTCCAGCATTGAAGGTCCCCAAGAACACAGTGGCCTAACATATAACTACACAATTCTAATCACCGCATAGGTAAGTAGCAATGATAGATTTAACCAACTTACTACCATAAAATGCCTTTGTTTGAAAATCTGCAGATCTCTCTTATTGTCCCCTGACCTGTGCATCACTGAATGATTACTCGCCTTTAACTACATTCTGGAGGACAGACTGAGCACCGAGAATGAATGTATTTCTAGGCTTTGTGGTTTTGAGAACTACACAGGCACTGAATGGAATATATAGGAACTCTGCATGCATCGCCTCTGTTGTATTGCTAACAACTCATGTATTCCTGAGTTAGCCAGTATATCATAGTTATTTGTATGTCTTCCAAACTCCTCCCTTCTATTGAAGCATTTTAGAGATCAACACGTGAGATAGCTGGATACTCTCACTACAGCGCATCTCTCTGATTCAGAGGGGTTGGGTTAAATGCAGAAGACACATTTCAGTTGAATGCATTCAGTTGTACAACTGACTAGGTATCCCCCTTTCCAGTATGTGTCCTCTGTATCCACTGGCTATTCTTACTGCTGTACTACAGGAAGTTATAATGAAGGATATCAGATACTGAACATGTAAAACACAGATACTGCTTTAGCATACTAACCTGCGCTATATTCAGGAGCTCTTCATAAGGACCCTCATCTTCGGTTAACGAGGCGAAGGCACTGTCGATAGACAACGTCTCCATGTCTGCATATGCCAAATCCAAACTCAGCCTTACATTCCCGCTCACTCCAGTCAGGGAGTACTGGCGATGACTTATGGTGAAGTTACTTCCTTTTCGGCCCCATCACCCTTACAGGAAGAAGGACCAACACAGGATCTCTGCTCTCCTCTACCACAGATATGAGTGAATGACAAAACGGTTGCTTTCAAGGGCATCCAGAATTGCTCTCAGCCATAACCATTATCTCTGGGACCAGGTCCTATTAATTCACACTGCTTAAAAGCCAGTTGGCTGGATCTGACTTACAACCTCCACAAAGAGGCATCTACCCTGGCTATAGAGGAGCTGAGGTATAAGGCCCCGAGTGCTCTTGTGTGCAGTGACTATCCCATGCTGTCTCTGTTGACTTGAGGACATAAGACACTTAACTCTCTTCAAAAGGAGAGGGAGGGAAGAAGAGTGAAATGTATTTCTAATGGGCCTTGTCACCAATTAGGAAGCAGTGATGTAGCCGAGCCATTGTTCAGCCCTCGGAATGGCTGCGAGCCAGAGTTTTTTTTAGTCAAGAAGAATCAACCTGACTACTTCACTCACTGATAAGCTTCAATAACCACATTAAGAGTAGTGCATGGATCTCACTGTGTGTGTGTGTAATACCCACTGAGGAAACCGTTGCCTCCCTACAACTATTTGGTTCTGCCTGTTCTTGGCAAATGAGATTTCATTGACACTGTAACCTCTTTCCTCTTATCCTACAATGACAGCTTACATAAAACTGATTGCACCACACATAATATCCATTATACCGACCGCCAAGGCCCATAATACAACATTTTAACTCTTATTTTGGGGACAGGGATTCAAATGCAGTTCACAAGGGGAATATTAAACTATGCTGAAATATAAGTAGACAAGATATTGTGCAACGTAATATTTCAACATTCCCAGGACAGATACACATTTGTCATATTTTTGATAAAACCCTTTTATATTAAATGTAAAATACTTGTTGCAAAAATAAGCTTTACTTACCACCGGTCACCAACAGACAAATCTCTTCAGTGTGCTGACATGCCTTACATGAGGTCTAAAAAGCACAATGTTCAATGTACTCCAACAGCCTATAAATCTCTTACACACAAGGTGTCATGAGGCTAGATCAATGGCATGCCTGTAGGATACAACTAGCATATACATCACCAGCATTGCTATTCTACCACTCGTGAACACTATAGTAAATAGCTTTACTTTTTTTTATATCTTAAAAATTGCTCATGAGTAATCATCATCTTTGTTCTAATATACATCTGGCTATACATCTGCAGTTGACATGTTAAAATTAAGAGGGTTACAATACAAATACAGGATTTTAAGTCAAAATCATCAGCGTTCCTGGACATGGAGTTTTATATAATTGTATACTTTTTGTGGATATAACATTTCTTTAAAATGTGTAATTTGTTAGACTGAACAATGCCACAGTGTTAGACAGGGACTGCCTCTTTTGGCCATTGGCGTTGTGTTGAGGTTTTCTGACCTCTTGTGGCATTTAGTTGAATGTGCATACTTATGCATGTTAACTGGATTCACTAAAAATCAAATTCCAGGGTAAATAGTACATAAAAACTGCTGCAATAGAAAAATTACTTTAATTAATTGTACATAAACATTACAGAGGATTGGAACCTACCAAAATAAGGCCACCATTTAAAAACCAAAGCTTATCCCACAATTCAATGAACTCAAACTAACTAAACAGCAGAAATGACATTGTTAGATATAATACCTGTATCTGGTTAAATCATGATCATGATAGCCTTTTAAACTGTGCGCAGAAAATCTCGACTTTAGTAATGCCATCTCCATAACTTATGCATTTTAACCACCACCACGCACATTCTTACCATAATTACTCAACACAGTTTACAAAAAAATAAAATGAAAAACATATTGAAAGACAAAATTACTGAATGCAGTCATCAGACCTCTTCCATAAACTGTGCATCAAACTTTAAATGTTATGTTTAACAAAATGTAGGACCATACTTTAAACAAACTAAGGCCAATTTAAAATGACTCACAAATCCCTTGAAAGCAAATGTCATCCTATATTACAGGTGGCATTAGTGTTACATTCCACAAACTCACATTATACATCGACAGGCTCAAACATGGACATGGACCCCCCCTACAGGATATAATGCACTGCATACTACATGACTGGCGATCACATGTAGCATCAGCCACTAGCCTACGATGCCTGGTCTCATATATTCCCCTCTTTCTCTGCCACATCTAAGATGCTCTGTGGGGAACTTCTTATTTACGTACATTTTATTATGATTTGCAAAGTATTATATATAAATATATATATATTTATATAAACAAAAAAAAAAAGCTGATTTGTTCCTTAAGTTACAATATGACCACCCTGTTTCCAAGAATCAAGCAGTAAAATTTTAAGTTTGAATGACGGAAAACAGTTCCAAATAGCAGTAGACACATACAATTAAAAACTGTTAGGGTTTTTCAGTTTCAGATAGATTTATGTGCGAACTCACACCAAGTGGAACCTTCCTGTATCTATGTTCCATGTGAGATATGACACTGATTATAAAGGGATGCGTGACCATACTGCACTAGCCACTACACTGACAGTTTCCCCTTCAGGTTAGGGTAGTAGACCGGTGTGGCATGGTCACACACACTAAACCCTGCACCCTTAACATTGAGGTTCACTGTGTCTGTCTCAGAATGCTCACAGTCGTCCAGTTGAAAGTCTGAGTTGAAGCAGATCTCGATCTGCCCCAAGATTTGCACCTTCCCTTCCTGTAAACAATAAATAACTTAATGATACATTCTATATTTAGGGTTAGGATTCATGACTTTATCTTTAAGTGGTGTGCAATGACTATTCTTCATGTAGAATGATTAGAGAAACGTATTCTAAATAGAAAATGGTACGCAATTCTTGTTATCCTATACTCTTCAAAGAAAACCTTTAGCATATCCATTAACTAGTTGTGCTTGAGTTTGTATTTTACCCAAAGACAAAATATAAAAAACATGATACCTTTGGATGAATACACTGAATCTTTGGTTTCACGTTGTAGAAGTTGAGAATGTTTCCTTCAATGAGGTCAAACTAAAAACAGACAATCAATTTTACCACGAGTACTCATCACATGCTATTAGAACCTGACCGACATGGGGTCCGACTTTTTCCACATTTTGTTGTGTCATAGCCTGAATTTAAAATGGATTACATTTTTATTTTTTTTACAAACATATAAAAAATAAAAAGCTGAAATGTCTTCAGTCAATAAGTATTCAACTCTTGCTATGACTAGCCATAAGTTCAGGAGTAATAATTTGCTTAACATGTCAAATAATACGTTGCATTGACTCACTCTGTATAATAATAGTGTGTAGCATGATTTTTGAATGACTACCTCATCTCTGTACCCCACAAATACAATTATCTTTAAGGTCCCTCAGTCAAGCAGTGAATTTCCAACACAGATTCAACCACAAAGACCAGTGAGGTTTTCCAATGCCTCACAAAGAAGTCCACCCATTGGTAGATGGGTAAAAAAAAGCAGACAATAAATATCCCTTGGAGCATATTAATTACACTTTGGATGGTGTATCAATGCACCCAGTCACTACAAAGATACAGGTGTCCTTCCTAACTCAGTTGCCGGAGAGGAAGGAAACCGCTCAGGAATTTCACCACGAGGCCAATGGTGACTTTAAAACAGTTACTGAGTTTAAAACCCCCTAGAGTCGATGTCCACACCCCCGTGGAAATCTAATTAGAATTATATATATTTTTTAATCCGTCAGTTTAAACTAGAGAGCTTTTTTTTTTGCATGGGCTGCGTCTCAATCTACCGGATCCTGTTCTGCATTGGCGGTGAAAGGTGGTGTTTGTCAGACCATGAGACATCCTGAAAATTGGTCTTGTCACGACGTATGTAGCGACTGAAAGGTTTTGCTCTACGACCCCCACAAGTGTCACGGGACTTGTCTGAAATCGGTATTGCCGATCTGCCAGCATCGGTGTGTACAGCCCAGCACAGTTTGGGCTACACAATAATATTGAAAGGTGATTCTCTCACTAACACATACATGTCAGTTGTTTTGCTCTAGGACACCTACAAGCCTCACAAAACTAGTCTGAAGGTAGCCAGGTACCAATTTAAAAAATAAATGGCAGTATATATGGAGATTAGTTTAATACCTAAAATAAGGGGTTAAATACATGTATAAAAATTAAAAAATAAATAGTTTCTGATCTTTATCGCTCAGATATAGGACAGACACTTCAGAACAAACTCCTGTATAGATGTTTATTTTTGTACTATGTATGAAGTTGTTATTCAATGCGTTTCTATGGACTAATAGCAGTAAGGCCAACTTCAACGTTTCATTAAAAAATTATAATAATGGACCACACCGGCTTAGAAACTTAAAGATTAATGGCTGTCATAGAAAAAAAATGAGGAGGATCAACAACACTGTAGTTACTCCATAATACTAACCATACAGGCAGGCCAGTGAGGTATTTCAACTAGGACTTTCCCCTTAAAAACCATGCGGATGATGCCTCAACACTTTCCTTTCATATTTTCCCTGTTCTTTGTTTGTTTCGGGCTATTACCAAAACCATTGATGTATGGTAAAGTTGTCTGTAACACAGACTATAGTACAGCAGTCTTTGAAGATGTCAGAGGATTCACCAGCAATTGTTAGTGGACATGGACTGTCCACTATCGGAAGCTCTTTTCCAGCACACCTTGATCACACCGTTAATTTTTAAACCGGATCGCGAGACCTCTCAATTTCAGGGCAATGGCAGCATACTAAAACCAAACAGGGAATAATTTATATTCAAAATTCTTATTGAATTTATTTGATCCATTTGCAGGCTAGTTTAATACATACATGGTCTGTATGTGTACCTTTTAATCATATGTTAATGTTTCCCGTTTTTAACATTGTGTCAGTATAACGTGTCGATAGCAAGGGGACTTTGTATGTACTTTTACCCCTCAGAACTACAGCTGTGGATCTCTGGGTCCGTATCCACAAAGCATATCCAAGTGGGAATGGTCCTAGATCAGCACTCCTACTCTGATGCTTTGTGGATACCGGTCCTGATCTCCACAGGTTAGCATTGTGTTGAAGAACTGATTGATTAGTTGGTCTAGCCTGTTATGATGGACTGTATAAACCTCAGACTTGTTCTAGGCCTATTTCTAATGATATTACATGATAAATGTATTTTACTGGTATTTCAAGATGGGCAATATAAACCAGTGACTTGTCCCTGCCTCAGGTTTCTACATATGTAAATATGTATTTTAAAAGGATATGTTTTCTTATTGTCAAGAAATATAATTTGGAAGTTTGATGTAAGTGTTTGTAGTAAATTTAAAAATGGTAAAAAGGCTGTGATTAGTTTGACTTGAGACAATTGCCAGCAGCATACTACCCTTGCCCTGTGTAGGGTGCAGTCTCGGATGGGATGTTAAATGGTTGTCCTGACACTCTGGTCATTAGAAATGTCACTTATCTTAAGAGTAGGGGTGTTAACCCCGGTGTCTTGGCTAAATTCCCAACCTAGCCCCATTCCATCAAGGCCACCTAATCATCCCCCTAATTTCTAATTGGCAAATCACTCCTCACCTGACGGGTGGTGAGCTCTGTGGCGCAAAAATGGTCGCCATATACTATGTAAAGTCCTTTGAGTACCTCAGTTGGTACAAAAGCATTCTATAAATCTAAAAAATCAAATCTATTTGACCGAGTGAAAAGAAGGAAGCCTGCACAGAATAAAAATATTGCAAAACATACACCCTGTTTGCAACAAGGCACATAATACTGCTGTGGCAAAAAAGTTTTGACCAGAATGCAAAGTGTTATGTTTGGGGCAAATCCAATACAACACACTACAGAGTACCACACTCCGTATTTTCAAGCATAGTGGTGGCGGCATCATGTTATGGGTATGCTTGTAATTCTTAGAATGGAGAGTTTTTCAGGATAAAAAAGAAGCACAGGCAAAATCCTAAAGAAAAATCTGGTTCAGTGTGCTTTCCACCAGACACTGGGAGATGAATTCACCTTTCAGCAGGACAATGACTTAAAAGACAAGTTGCTGACCAAGACATTAAAATATTCCTGAGTGGCCCAGTTAGTTTTGACTTAAATCTACTTGGAAATCTATAGCAATACCTTAAAATGGTTGTCTCGCAATGATCAACAACTAATTTGACAGAGCTTGAAGAATTTAAAATAATTTAAAAAATGGGCAAATGTTGCAAAATCCAGGTGTGGAAAGCTCTGAGAGCAGGGATGGGCAACTGGCCGGTCCTCGGATCATAAAAAAAAGAAGAATAAAGAGCTAGGGTCTCAACTTACTGTTTCAAGTTAGAATAGTAGAAGATTCAATACACAAGGTGCAATTTCAAAATTTGGTTGTGCATGAGCAGTTTTTCTTTTGTTATGTCACTATTAATAGCTAATTTTCCATTCAGGCCCATGGCAAAATGAGTAGAATTGCATGAAATTAGATATAAAATCACAAAATCTTATCTCCACCCCATGGCAAAATGTGTAAAATTGAGGACATTAGCTGTGTAACAACTATGCACATGTGGGTACGCAGAACCCCGAGCAACTGCAGCCCCTTGTGAGTTGTTCAGATTTTTTGTAGCCCCCACCCCTGTCTTAGAGACTTACCCAGAAGGACTCACAGCTGTAATCGCTGCCAAAGGTGCGTCTGCAAAGTATTGACTCAGGTGTGCGAATACTTATGTAAATTAGATATTTCTGTATTTAATTTTCAATACATTTGCCAAAATTTCTAAAAACATGTTTTCACGTTGTCATTATGGGGTATTGTTGGTGAGAAAAAAATATATTTAATCCATTTTGGATTCAGGCTGTAACACAACAAAATGTGGAATAAGTAAAGGGGTATGAATACAGTGCCTTCTGAAAGTATCTGCTGATATACAGTTGAAGTCGGAGGTTTACATACACCTTAGCCAAATACATTTAAACTCAGTTTCACAATTCCTGACATTTAACCCTAGTAAAAATTCTCTGTTTTAGGTCAGTTAGGATCACCACTTCATGTTAAGAATGTGAAATGTCAGAATAATAGTGGAGAGAATTATTTATTTCAGCTTTTATTTCTTTCATCACATTCCCAGTGGGTCAGAAGTTTACACACACTCAATTAGTATTTGGTAGCATTGCCTTTAAATTGTTTAACTTGGGTCAAACGTTTTGGGTAGCCTTCCACAAGCCACCCACAATAAGTTGGGTGAATTTTGGCCCATTCCTCCTGACAGAGCTGGTGTAGCTGAGTCAGGTTTGTAGGCCTCCTTGCTCACACACTCTTTTTCAGTTCTGCCCACACATTTTCTATGGGATTGAGGTCAGGGCTTTGTGATGGCCACTCCAATACCTTGACTTTGTTGTCCTTAAGCCATTTTGCCACAACTTTGGAAGTATGCTTGGGGTCATTGTCCATTTGGAAGACCTATTTGCGACCAAGCTTTAACTTCCTCACTGACGTCTTGAGATGTTGCTTCAATATATCCACATACATTTCCTCCCACATGATGCCATCTATTTTGTGAAGTGCACCAGTCCCTCCTGAAGCAAAGCACCCCCACAACATGATGCTGCCATCCCTTTGCTTCACATTTGGGATGGTCTTCTTCGGCTTGCAAGCCTCACCCTTTTTTCCTCCAAACATAACGATGGTCATTATGGCCAAACAGTTCTATTTTTTTCATCAGACCAGAGGACATTTCTCCAAAAAGTACGATCTTTGTCCCCATGTGCAGTTGCAAACCGTAGTCTGGCTTTTTTATGGCAGTTATGTCGATATAGGACTCGTTTTACTGTGGATATAGATACTTTTGTACCCGTTTCCTTCAGCATCTTCACAAGGTCCTCTGCTGCTGTTCTGTGATTGATTTGTACTTTTCGTACCAAAGTATGTTCCTCTCTAGGAGACAGAACGTGTCTCCTTCCTGAGTGGTATGAGGGCTGCGTGGTCCCATGGTGTTTATACTTGCGTACTATTGTTTGTACAGCTGAACGTTGTACCTTCAGGCATTTGGAAATTGCTCCCAAGGATGAACCAGCCTTGTGGAGGTCTACAGGTCTACAAAGGTCTTGGTTGATTTCTTTTGATTTTCCCATGATGTCAAGCAAAGAGGCACTGAGTTTGAAGGTAGGCCATGAAATACATCCACAGGTACACCTCCAATTGACTCAAATGGTGTCAATTAGCTATCAGAAGCTTCTAAAGCCATGACATTTTCTGGAATTTTCCAAGCTGTTTAAAGGCACAGTCAAGTTAGTGTATGTAAACTTCTGACCCACTGGAATTGTGATACAGTGAATTATAAGTCAAATAACCTGTCTGTAAACAATTGTTGGAAAAATGACTTGTGTCATGCACAAAGTAGACTTGCCAAAACTATAGTTTGTTAACAAGAAATTTGGAGTGGTTGAAAAAACGAGTTTTAATTACTCCAACTTAAGTGTATGTAAACTTCCGACTTCAACTGTACTGTTTCAAAGAGGGGAAATTAAAAAGTGTAATTTTCCCACACTAATTTCTCATAAATTGCTATCCTAAAGACCAATTGTCCAAGAAATGTGCTTCAAATGTTGATTCCTTACATTGTGACAATAATGAAACATCATGGGAATGGCTGTGAATCTTCAGTTGAGCATGAGATTCCCTTTTATCCATCCTATTTATTGAATATCGGTTATCGTGGTAAAAGGCCAATACCGGTCGATAACCTGGTATTGAATGCATGCACACATCTGGGTCATTTTACTGCCAGTAACTAAGTAAACAGGAACAGTAAGTCAAATGACTTGCAGTAAATTAGTCACTGTTGACTTAACATACTCACACATTTCAAATTGTTCGTGTTCCCAAAACACACAGTATAGTGTGTTGTTTGATACGATGCAGAAATGCTTGAAGTTTAAACATGCAACTATTTACTCTTTGCAAAATTAAATTATCCTTGGTAATGTAGTAATATTGTTTTCATGTACTTACCGTGTAGTAAGTCTCAGAGGGCACAATGTTACATTTCTTCATCACCCTGAAAACATACAAAGAATTTATAAATAAGTAGTAGAAAACATAAATTAGGGTTCAGGGTATTGAAACCATACATTATCCCATATGTTTCATGAGGGAACTTTATTGTTAATTCAGTACATTTACCCATCAAGGTCTAACTTGTGATACAGCTCCAGGGCTTTGCCAAAGTATTTGTGTTGACTGTTTAGGGACTCCGCTTTTGCAGCACATGTTCCATGTTTTTGCCATTCATATTTCCTGTAAATAGAAGATCAAACACTAACATTTGTTTAGAAAAATATTGTGACCTGAAAATATAACAATTACTTGGAGTAAAGTATTAATACAAATAGAAAACTGGAACAGACCAGAATCTAGAGGATTCTGGAATTTTAAGATCCGGCCACCACTTCTGCATCTCTGGAAGTAGGTCCTGTAAAACATATTCATTATCAAATATTTATCTTAATTTCATAATATATAAACACATTTACTTTAACCATCAAAATTATATTTTGTCATGAATAAGCTCAATCTGCCTTTTGTAAATGTTTGTATTTTAAATGTTTTTTCCCCCAGCAGAACATACCTGGATTAGAGTTTCATTGAAGTGCAAAGATGAATTGCATTCCTGGCCTTTATCTGGCCTGTAAGACAGACATTGGTCAAATGTGTACAAAGATAGAATGCAAAACAGTTTATGTTATGTTATCTGGTCAGTCAAAAAAATGCACTTTCCTACTGAATTTGTTGGAAGTCCTTCCTTACCACAGTCCATGCAAAGTCCAGTAGTCAAATTTGGAATGACAGTGTTCCATCTGCAAATAAAAATGTTCATTTTGTCATACAAGTTGGCAAATCTGGCAATTTAGGGCCACCGTATCAATCATACGATCAGATCATCACATGATATGTTGAGTTTATTATGCCATGAAACCATACAATAAAGTAACTTACACTGCAAAATGTGCTCGGCCAGTGGTGAGTCAGGATCAGCTTACTCCACATATGCCTGAAATAATTTAAGTGTAATATTAGGATAATCAAAGTGCCCCACTCACTTAATGGCCTTCAATTCGCATAGAGGCCGACTATGGAATGACACCAGCTCAGTGGTCTTGTGGTTAATGTCCTCCCTGAGATTGGAAGGTTCCCT
Organism: Oncorhynchus tshawytscha; assembly: GCF_018296145.1. Taxonomy (NCBI): domain Eukaryota; kingdom Metazoa; phylum Chordata; class Actinopteri; order Salmoniformes; family Salmonidae; genus Oncorhynchus; species Oncorhynchus tshawytscha. The sequence continues at coordinate 77,278,039 of NC_056429.1, read as the reverse complement.
GGTCAAAACAAAGCTCTAAAAACAGGATGTGATCCCACTACTTGCCATTCAACATTAAGGAGATGGATTGGAGGTAACCTCCTGTCCAGGTTGTGTACTTGAACATCAAGCTGCCCTATGGGGCCATTGTGGCTTGAAAAAGGCTACTTACTTACTTTGGAATGACAGACACGGTTAAGGGCTTGATGCAGAGGCCAGGGTTGGCATCTGACATTAACCAGACAGATATAACCAGTAACGTTACTTACGGCGGCTCGAGTACAAATGAGGAAGTCATCAGACAGCAGCCAAGGCACAGCAGGACAACAAATGCCAATGACTTCATATTTACACTGAAACACAGAGAACATACAAATAGGAGAAGTATATTTTGGGTCATAGATTAACTGATTTTAGCTGGTCTAATATGTGATGGTAGGCAAACTCTTACAATTATAAAGCCTATTATAAGTAGAAGTCTTATAATTATAGGCCAATTATAATTATAAGCCTAATATAAATTATTTATCTTTTAGTTTATAGATAGCTTGTGTAACAAACAGTTATATAATGGTTGGCATGGCGTGATTGTTATTTTGGTGCCTGTCAAATACTATTGCCTGTCAAATACTATTGAACTTATATTTCTTATATCAACACCGCAGTCAAATAATGGGACGCGTTTCGCAACTCTGTAGCCAACCACCAAACCTAACGTGGATGTGGGGGAGCGCAACTTCAGTTTGCACAAAAGGTTACATACTACATTATTTTACAAAAACAAGGTCTCCAGTATCACCTGGGCCTGCCACCTGGCTAAACGTAGACTGTGTGGGTAAGATTTAAACGTAACCTACGACGGATACAATAAGTTCTTACCCTTGTTTTGTTCCTGTGGTTAAAAATAAACTCGTATATACAACTATACGTTTGGAAGGGCCATTTAGATGAGGAAACAGATGTCGTTAGATAGATTAGCAATATGAAGATTCCACTAGTATCACTTATTATGGTTTAAAATGAGACAGCCACAAACCGTTCGATTAGACGTCTGGTAGAAGCCTACAACAACAATACCGTGAAATTGTTTCCCGCAACAGCTGAACTGAGCGTCACGTGCTCAGAAAATGTAAGTCACGTGAGATCATGTGAAACGTGCACTGTAGGCAGCTGTACCGCACAGGCGCGCACACATCCGCTGATATTCCACTGGGCCACATACAGTTTAATAAAAATAAAAACAAGACAAATGTGTTGAATCTTTATTGCAATTGCATTTATCTCTAATCTTTCTATAAAAATGGGCAGACATTGCAAAATGTTTTACAATGTTATTTTAGACAGTAGGCTATGTTATTGTATCATTTAGGCCTTGTAGATAAGTAATGGAGAAATTATGCTTGCATGAAGCTAACAAACTGTGTGACATTGCCTCAGGCTATTGGCAGGAATAGCCGTAGCCTAGGCATATCACACTGCTGTGACTGTTAACCCAATCTCTTGTTAAAAATAGTGCTTGGCCACAGTTCAGGTTTCAGGAGGTCATCTTAAGATTCTGTCTTAAGGTTCCTTCAGTTGAGCATAGAGCTAAGCAATATTATATTAACATTGCCTAAAGCTAATAAATATAAAAACAAATATAGGCTATATGAAAATTATCCTCAATTTCATGGATAGAGTTGAAAAAAAATTAAGTATGACATTATTTAAATGATGTAAACTGAACACATTGTGCTCAGTCCAAATTTTGTAAATATTGCAAACTGGATATAGTTTTTATGACCTATTCAGTGATCAAAGAATAACTAACACTACGTGATATGTGCCTAGCCTACTGCAAGTAACAAATTATGTTACGGGTTGATGTAAAAGCTATATATAGTCATATGCCTATCCATAAATGGGATGCAAGAGTTGCTGCACTCTGTGTGGTTAATCTTTGGTTTTCATCAGCCAGTGACTCCCAAGTGGGTTTAGGCTGACCTACCTCTGCTTTGCGCTCGTGTAATCTCTTGGGGTAAGTCATGCCTATTATTTCCTTCCTTTTCAGATTATTGGATTTTTCAGAAAGGTGTTGAATTGAGAGATGCATGCTTGGTTCTTGGTTATATCAGAATGTTGAGATTGATTAGTCCAGTTACCTAATTAGGGCCTAGGCTACTGCCTAGACCTTGACATAATAAGGATATTATCTAGCAATATTCATTTTAATAGATTTTGGACACAAATGATTGATATGAGAATATTGCTCTGATGGCATGTTGATAAATGGAGGCATCAGCTTATATAGACTTTTAAAATGAATTCTATGAAAAGACAGTTTACTTTGTCTTCTATATGCAGAGAAATGTGGCTCAGGAGTTCAAGTGTCAAGAGGTTGATATTTCTGGTATCTGAATCTCTGATGTTAAGCACTTTTGCTGCACTTGAGAATTAGCTGAACCTGACTGATAAATGAATGAGCGAATAAGATAGAAAAGGAAAATAATATAGTCAAAAAGCTGTTATTTGGTTGTAAACCTATTCCAAAACACATTGAGAGGCAATATGCAACTTTTAGGACTGGGAATTTAACTTTTTCCATATTCAGAGAACATTTTCAAAGCTACAGTAAGTTTTAAGTAACTGTCCAGTGAAAATCTCACCCAAATAACGTTGTCCTTTACTCGTATTTGTGGCCAAAGCATACATTGGTGAAAAACACTTCAATAACTCCACCTCAAATTTGTATCTCAAACAGACCGTTTGAAAAATGCTTGCTATTTCCTCACAGAAAATGATGTCATGTTGGCTCATTGGCTGAGCTGGCCAATCAGCGGTCTACTGATGTAAATATTTTTTATGACCGGTTTATGCCCATACATTTCTGTTGTTGGGGTTCGCCTGACATCCTTCCAAAAAAGAAAAGCTGCTTTTTAATTAACATACTTAACTAAAAAAAATTGGAAGGAAAACTATTTCACTCATATTGTAATTAATTATAGGTCATATTTCATAGAAATCTGCAAACACTGGACAGTTACTTTAAACTAAGTTTGGACCTTATTCCCATATTATTTACTGCAATTAAAAATAACTTGCAAGTGCTCAGACTGTTCCTATGTCTGTTAATATTCAATCTGTTAAAGGCTATATGGTTTTGTATGTTCTTATTTATTACCACATCACCTGTGAATATAGGCTATATTTATCTCCTTCATATGATCTGAATTATATTTAGATTGCTGTATTGTGAGAATAACTGGTAATAACTGAATTTTCATAGATAAACTTAAGCCATTAACTAGCTCTAAGCCTCAACCCCCTCACCATCTAATTTAAACCTCCAATGAATTTGCTTTCCATTTCTTCTGCCCATAACTCAGACTCTTCCATTACATAAGAACAGGCCCAATCTTTCTCCCGCAGTGCAGGTTTGATGGAATTCTATCAGTGTCTGTAACCTCACAGGCACTAATACCTAAGACATATAATTTAATGTTGAAGGACATACTGTATCATACTGCATGTTGTGCCCTGAAATGCATCAATGGATCAAAGAGCCCGATACATTGTAGTTATTCTACATTAACATGGTTTGTTGCCATCATCGAGATACAACTATTATACTGTATTTCTATGATTGCCATTATGTTGCTGTTAGCCAATAGAATACAGTAAGTGTGTTCCTTATTTGAATCACAGGTCATTAAAAGTGATCAACTATGGCTGCGACAGTTGCCAGACACAAGCACGTGCACGTCAGCCATGACTACCACAGTGCACAGTCTAAGGTGGTAGCAAAGCAGTACACAAGGTAAGGAGATGGGCCCATTGGAATCCTATGCTTCATTTGAAACATACTAGTGGTTTGGAAACTGGTGGCCAGATTTACAATTGTTTGCACAGGAGTATAAATTGCACCTGCTATTTACTAGAGTAAATTAAGCATTTAAACTGTATAGAGCTTATTTAGCATAGTTAGATTAAATGTAAATTAAGACAGTTAACACATTTGTCCTGGTCTTTATTCTCCTCTGAGAATAAAGAACTGGTGCAAATACATCAAGTAAATCTGGCCCTCGGTGTACAGTTTCAAATGGTAGTTAGTGTATTCAGCTGGGCATTTAACAGTGGCTAAGTTTACACCTAGAGAGAGCACTTGTAACCCACTAATAGGTTGGTTCCCTGCTAATTGTCAAATCTCATGTAACTATGCAGCCATCCTATTGCTACTACATCACTGGATCACATTCTCTTCTATAAACTGGGGACACATATGCTTTACTAATTTGTATGATGACTAATTGTCATATTTGTTTGTGTATGATAATAATACCATTAACATTTTCCTCTGTAATACACCTTGGACTGATTTGCCTTTAAAGAAGGGTGTGTTTACTTGTGTTTGTTGACATCAGGAGTAGAGACAAGACACTCATATTAGTTTGCACCATACATTCTATGGATTGTACCCAGTTTCATCTGTGTCATCTCCGATCACGTAATCTATATTACCTGTACACACTTCTATGATCATTCTGTCAGGTATGTATAGACTGATGATTCATCCGCAAGAAATAGTACATTAGGTAATTTGCCAAAAAAGGGCATGAGAATACTCAGCAATAAGCCAATGATTAAAATGCAAATAAGATGCTTACTGTATGTATAGCAAATAATGATTGTTATGGTTAGACTTAACATAGATTTTTTTTTGTGGTGCTTAGTTTTTCACTGTGTTGGGCCTTTCTTATATTAGTTCGTAAATGCTTGTTAACTTAAACAAAATTAGCTGTTTACACTGTTTTACGTTGACTTTTAGTAAATTATCCTTTAATAACTAAGTTTGTTTTGCTCATATAGCTCTGAGGTGGTGGAGGATGATTATCATCACAAACAAGAAACAAGAATCCAGGGAGTGGTAAGGTCCTCATCTGTCATATTGGGAGATTTCAGCATGTCACCATAATTAAAGATGTCATTTGAAAAAGATGAGCGAAAATATTATGTATCAGATCTGCACAAGTACACTTTTCACACGTTTGAGCCAAGCCAAACCGTATTGTGCAGGCTCTGATATTTACTTTTTGCATTATCCTGTCTAGCACGGTTCCAGTAACTATGATGGATGCATTATCTGGCCAGGGCAGTACAGGTCGCCTCAGCTTTGCTTGGCTTAGTAGTTTGAATAGAGTATTGAAGAAAAATGTAAAATGTCCACTTTACCTTCAGGTGAGGAAGAAGATGGTTGAGAAGTACGTCCGTGAGGAGTCTATGATCAGGGGCCCTAAGTTCCTGACCACACTCCGATCCCATACCGTTTGGGAGCACACTCCCGTGAAGCTATACTGCACGGTCGAGGGCTACCCAACCCCTTTTGTGAAATGGTAAGGATTCAGACTAAATACAGATGTAGGATCATCATTTGAGCCAGTTTGCTACAGCAGTAAAATAAGGCTGCAGCAACAAGAAATGTGAATTATTACGTGGATAATAATGAATGGACATTTTTGGTAGGGGTGGTAAATTTTTTCATTATGGCAAATCAAGTCTGACATTTTTAAACCTAGAATACACTACAAGTTTGCAAGAAAATTCTCAGTTACAAAAGCGTGATCAAATTAAAATCCTACATCTGTGTCCAAAACAGTCATTCAGCAAGTTCAACAGCAGCATTTAGCTTCTTATCTATCGGTGCAGAATGTTATTTTACTAGTGTAGCACAACGGGAGAACTGCTTAATGCTAGTGTTTTTCTTTCATACCCTCTGTTAGATTGAAATAGTGGTCAAAGTTTTACGGATGATTGATGGTGTTAGATTTTAGCTGAGGTTAAGAAGTCAGCATAGCTAATCTTAACCTGTTATGGGCTCTGTAATAATTTTATAGTTTTACACTAAAGGTATACGTTATGACACAGGTACAGACTGCTTATACACAGTCACATCACAATAGTCTACATACTGTTATTACTTTTTTCTTGTGTTATCACAGCCACTTGAAAGACTTCACCTTAACCATTTCTAATTGATTTCTCTCCAGGTATAAAGATGGTGTCAGCATTGACTTATCATCAATGAAATACAATGTGCAGGACATTGTTGGAATTCATAACCTGGAGATCGTCAAGTAAGTTATTCTCACGGGAGGAAAAACCTTAGGCTGCACAATGGATACACACATTCAGTGATAAAACAATCACAGGTTTTTATGTTATGGGAAATCACAGGTTTTTATATTATTTAGATCCATTTGTCCGGAAAACATTATTCTCTCATGGTAGCTTATCACCCCCATTTAAAAAGTCTTATACAATATCATGACTTTGCTCCTGGACCATCTGAGATTTTCATTGTGGCCTCCCTGCATTTCACTCACAATCACATTGTTTACTGTTAACTTAATTAACACGCAAGTGTTCACAAAAGGGAGCCTTGTGAATGGTGGAGCCGTAGCGGTGGAGCTTTTCCAATTTAGTCCAAAGCCCCCCTGGGTACTGCCCTCGTCTTGAGGACTCATCAGCTGTTCATAGAGAAGTGCTGAGCTCTTTGTCATTTGATCCTGGAGCTCCTTAAAGAGCACTGTATACGCTCGCTGTCAGTGTCAGGAGCACCAACGCTAAATCGCACCTTAAGTCTCAAAGCTCTTTTTGCCTCTCCAAATCAAAGTGAAGGGTTTCAATAAAGAAATGGCACTCTGTATTCTCCCTGGGTTCAAACTCTTTCACACTCAAAGAAAACAACCATGGTTTGGAAATATTGAGGGAAAGTGAGCATGGACAGCTTTAAAATGGCATATGGTCAATGTCTTATATCTGTCACTATCCTCAACCTCCTCTCTCCTTGCAGCTTTAGATGTTTGCCATTCATGTCTTAGAGCCTCTCATGAATATCTCATGAATAATTCATGCATTTGTTTTTTTCCCCTGCATAGCATTATTCTCCTGTCTTAAGTTCCAAACATTTGATAATATCTGACCTTGAGTGTGTGGTTATACTGTAGAGGTCAAAATAAGAGACCCTTGGGGTGGAAGGTACTATAGCCTTGCGGGTAGGAGCGTTGGGCCAGTAACCGAAAGGTTGCTGGATCGAATTCCCGAGCTGACAAGGTAAAAAGCTGTTGTTCTACCCCTGAGCAAAACAGTTAACCTGCTGTTCCCCAGGTGCTGATGACGTGGATGTCGATTAAGGCAGCCCGCCGCACCTCTCTGATTCAGAGGGGTTGGGTTAAATGCAGAAGACACATTTCAGTTGAATGCATTCAGTTGTACAACTGACTAGGTATCGCCCTTTCCCTTACAAGCTAGAAAATTATGTATATTTGCAGTATTCATTTCCTGTGCTTTCATAAAGTCATAGCACCATTTCAAATGAGGATCATGGCTTGATATTTCCCAGTAATCATTTTGTCAACAGCAATTTGCATAATCTGCATAATTTGTTATCCTTTGAAAGTTTACCATCCTGTAAATTCAACTCAGGAAATTATGTTTGGTGGTTAGTCAATTAATCAAAGTCCTACATACAAAAATATACCCACACAAACTATAGATGGAGACAAAGTCTAAGCCTTAGGTATTGCTGAGATGTTTTTATGTGTTCATGTACATTATTAACAATGTATTCTTCTGGTATTCCCTATAGGTGTGAAACCGATGACACTGCGCAGTACACTGCTGTAGCTAGTAACATTCATGGACAGGTCTCTACTCAGGCCTCTGTCATTGTCAAGAGTAAGTTTGGCAAAGCAAACATACAGTATATAAGTTTTATTAATGCATTGATTTTTATGATATGGCTTATTTAAATGATAACGCTATTTTTATATACTTGATTTATTCCACAATACAATATTATAGTGTAATGTATTTTGTTGTTGTGTAGTGATTGTATGTGTATAATATGTCTGTTTTGCAGGATTCAGAGAAGAAGGGCATTTATCTTCCTTTGCATGGCTTCCTTACACAAGTAAGTCCACCCAACACCACTGTCCTGTGTATTCTTCCTGATACATTTATCCTCTGAGTAGATCTTGACCACTGTTGAGTCAAATCCAGTAACTGGGGATTGTTTGAATATGGCAACATTCTTCTTGAGTTGCAAGGATGTAGCCTACATATAAAAATGTTTATACTATTGTGAGAGACAAACAAACTACTGCTACGTATAAAAATGTTTATACTATTGTGAGAGACAAACAAACTACTGTAGATCAAAATCAAATCAAATGTATTTGTCACATACACATGGTTAGCAGATGTTAATGCGAGTGTAGCGAAATGCTTGTGCTTCTAGTTCCGACAATGCAGTAATAACCAACGAGTAATCTAACCTAACAATTCCAAAACTACTACCTTATACACACAAGTGTAAAGGGATAAAGAATATGTACATAAAGATATATGAATGAGTGATGGTACAGAACGGCATAGGCAAGATGCAGTAGATGGTATCGAGTACAGTATATACATATGAGATGAGTAATGTAGGGTATGTAAACAAAGTGGCATAGTTTAAAGTGGCTAGTGATACATGTATTACATAAAGATGCAGCAGATGATATAGAGTACAGTATATACATATACATATGAGATGAGTAATGTAGGGTATATCAACTCAAACATGCATTCTCAACATATGAAAATAATGTTTGTTTTTATGTATCCCTGTAAGAATCGACAGAGACATTATCTGATGAAACCTCTATACTAATCACAACATAAATTGCACCTTTGTATGGATAAAAAAAAACACAGTCTTCCAAATAATTCAGTGCTTTCTCTCTTTTAAATTGTATGTAATTATATACATCATTGCAGAATATACTTCTGATCATGGTCATCTATAATTACAGTGCCTTGCGAAAGTATTCGGCCCCCTTGAACTTTGCGACCTTTTGCCACATTTCAGGCTTCAAACATAAAGATATAAAACTGTATTTTTTTGTGAAGAATCAACAACAAGTGGGACACAATCATGAAGTGGAACGACATTTATTGGATATTTCAAACTTTTTTAACAAATCAAAAACTGAAAAATTGGGCGTGCAAAATTATTCAGCCCCCTTAAGTTAATAATTTGTAGCGCCACCTTTTGCTGCGATTACAGCTGTAAGTCGCTTGGGGTATGTCTCTATCAGTTTTGCACATCGAGAGACTGAAATTTTTCCCATTCCTCCTTGCAAAACAGCTCGAGCTCAGTGAGGTTGGATGGAGAGCATTTGTGAACAGCAGTTTTCAGTTCTTTCCACAGATTCTCGATTGGATTCAGCTCTGGACTTTGACTTGGCCATTCTAACACCTGGATATGTTTATTTTTGAACCATTCCATTGTAGATTTTGCTTTATGTTTTGGATCATTGTCTTGTTGGAAGACAAATCTCCGTCCCAGTCTCAGGTCTTTTGCAGACTCCATCAGGTTTTCTTCCAGAATGGTCCTGTATTTGGCTCCATCCATCTTCCCATCAATTTTAACCATCTTCCCTGTCCCTGCTGAAGAAAAGCAGGCCCAAACCATGATGCTGCCACCACCATGTTTGACAGTGGGGATGGTGTGTTCAGGGTGATGAGCTGTGTTGCTTTTACGCCAAACATAACGTTTTGCATTGTTGCCAAAAAGTTCAATTTTGGTTTCATCTGACCAGAGCACCTTCTTCCACATGTTTGGTGTGTCTCCCAGGTGGCTTGTGGCAAACTTTAAACAACACTTTTTATGGATATCTTTAAGAAATGTCTTTCTTCTTGCCACTCTTCCATAAAGGCCAGATTTGTGCAATATACGACTGATTGTTGTCCTATGGACAGAGTCTCCCACCTCAGCTGTAGATCTCTGCAGTTCATCCAGAGTGATCATGGGCCTCTTGGCTGCATCTCTGATCAGTCTTCTCCTTGTATGAGCTGAAAGTTTAGAGGGATGGCCAGGTCTTGGTAGATTTGCAGTGGTCTGATACTCCTTCCATTTCAATATTATTGCTTGCACATTGCTCCTTGGGATGTTTAAAGCTTGGGAAATCTTTTTGTATCCAAATCTGGCTTTAAACTTCTTCACAACAGTATCTCGGACCTGCCTGGTGTGTTCCTTGTTCTTCATGATGCTTTCTGCGCTTTTAACGGACCTCTGAGACTATCACAGTGCAGGTGCATTTATACGGAGACTTGATTACACACAGGTGGATTGTATTTATCATCATTAGTCATTTAGGTCAACATTGGATCATTCAGAGATCCTCACTGAACTTCTGGAGAGAGTTTGCTGCACTGAAAGTAAAGGGGCTGAATAATTTTGCACGCCCAATTTTTCAGTTTTTGATTTGTTAAAAAAGTTTGAAATATCCAATAAATGTCGTTCCACTTCATGATTGTGTCCCACTTGTTGTTGATTCTTCACAAAAAAATGCAGTTTTATATCTTTATGTTTGAAGCCTGAAATGTGGCAAAAGGTCGCAAAGTTCAAGGGGGCCGAATACTTTCGCAAGGCACTGTATATCACTAAAATAGAGTCATAATACTGTAAGTCTATCCTGTTTTACTATCTTTTGCAGTTCCCATGTTGCCAGAGATCAAATACACCAAGATCAACATCACCTTCCTGGAGACTTTTGGCTCGGTCTTTGGAACAGAAGGAGACACGGTCACATTGGCAGCCACAATGAACATTAGCCCCAACCTAGCCAATCTGCAGCCTGAAGCTCAATGGTTCAGAGATGGTAACACATTTTCTCTTACAATCATAACTGCTTTCAATAACAGCCGATTTACAAGACCATTTTAGTAACTTCAGCCACGGACAGTTCCTCACTTTTAATATTGGCGTTTTTGTTTTGTTTTAGATCATCGGCTGTCAGACTCCAAGTGGGTGAAGATAGAGTCTGGAAGAGGCGAGTCCAAGCTGACCCTGCCTCACCTGAACAAGGATGATGAGGGTGTCTACACTCTCCGTATGGTGACAAAGGGGGGAGATGCTGCGCACAGTGCATTCGTCTCCTGTGCTGGTAAAAAATCTGCTAACTTTGAGAATTGTATACCACCTCTGTGTGTACCAGCAATTCATCTACTTTGAAAACTAGTATGAGCCATGTTCTTCTATTTTTCAAAAAGCTCTTTGATCCTTGAATAATTCTGTTCACATGGCATTTCAAATATAGCGTGATGTACTTTGACAGACTGTGATGATGTGACTTGCTTTGTGTACCTATGCCAGATGGTCCACCCCCAGTACCTGGGTCTCCAGGTGCCCCTATGGACATCAAGATCCATGACGCCAACAGAGATTATGTCATCGTGTCCTGGAAGCCTCCCAACACCACTACTGAAGGCCCCATTATTGGATACTTTGTGGATAGGTAACGGAAGGTGTTAAAATGGGAATCAAATGTGAATATATCCAGCTACTTTTTCCCGCTACTTTTTCCCTGATGCCATTACCTGACCAGGGAAAACTCCAGGCCCTCGTTATATACATTCTGGTAGTTTTTTTTCTTAAAATCACATATCATTCTAGGCCGAAAATGGGAGGCAAAACTGTAAATTACAAGCTATAATCTCCCACCACTGTTCGTAGCTTGTGACAGGATAGCTACATATTGGAGATGTACCAATTTTCCTCAATTTTTTGCAGATGCGAAACTGGAACTGAAAATTGGGTGCAGTGCAACGACTCCCCCATTAAGATCTGTAAATACCCTGTGCCTGGCCTTTTTGAGGGCCACTCCTATTACTTCCGTGTGCGGGCGATAAACTCAAAAGGCATCAGCAAGCCCTCCAGAATGTCTGACCCCATTGCCGCCCTGGACCCAACTGAATTTGAAAGACTCCATGGTAATGTGAGGATGAATTCATAAACTTTAACTTGTGAGGTCATGTATTCCCTAGAATCAAATTAATCTATATAATTTTCTATTTTTATCTTTGTTTGACAGCCATCAAGTTGGGTGGTAAACTTGACGTTGTAACTTACTACGATGACGTTGAAGGTACTAAATGGTTTTCTATGATGTATGGGGGTCCTTGAAACTCGATAACTAGTTTGATACAAAAATCTTTGACGTTCTTCTAAGCAGTCATGCTATTACTTTCTTAGGCGTATTTCTTTATACTTCATCAGTGTCAGTAGCACTAAGAAGAATAATGAGGGTAAACTACCCATTTAGAATATTGAGATATCATTAGCTCCTCACATTGTACCATGTCTTCCATCTGTATAATAAAACACCAATAACAACTGTCACATTTCACATTTTTCTTTTCACGATTCTCCTGTCTCAATAATTAGCAATAATTATACAGCCTAAATTTGGGCTCATCAGAGAGCTGCTGATTAGTTTTTGATGAGAATTCCATCAGGATGCTAAGATCCAACCATCTGTGGCACCTTCTTCAGACTGAATGTAACACATCTATACTAGCAACAAATTCAGTACTAAAATTTCATAACCTTGAAAACATTTGTTATTGTGGCAATATTTTTGTCAACTCGGGTGATTGTTCCCACTTGGGCAAAAGACAGTAAATCTCTGTGATGTCTTGTGTCCGTAGACGAGAAGAAGGTGCCAGGAACCCCCTCAAAGTTGCATGCCCCAGAGACCGACCGAACATATGTTGTCCTCAGCTGGAAACCTGCCCCTTATCACGGCCGGGCCCCAGTGTGGTACTATATTGAGAAGGTTGGTATTCTCACTGTTCTCCCCTAGGTTTATTTTCTTTCACACATTTCAACATGGAATTGATAGATTTGTGTCCACTAAAACAGGGTTCTCAAAGTGGGGTCTGTGGCCAGATCTTAAAATATCAAAAAAATACAAATGTCTCATTTATTTTTAGGATTATTACTAACAAGAACAGATTTTTTGATTATGAGGTCAGTGGACCCAACAAGTTTGAGAAACTCTGCTCTAAAACAGATGGAATCTTTCTTAAGATGCGTTCAATAGTATAATCGAGGGCAAAAATATTCAGGTTCACCACCCGAATGAATAGCTGAAGTCAGCAAAATGAATTGGAGTTCTATCTTTCTCTCCATTTAATTTGCCTGTTGAACAGGGTGTAAATCTTGTTTTTGGGGTTCTACCATCACAGTGCCTAGCTGAGACCGGTGCGTGGCAGAGGGTGAACACTCAGGTGCCTGTGAGATCTCCTCGTTATGCCGTGTTTGACTTGGCTGAGGGAAAACAGTACTTGTTCCGTGTACTGGCTGCAAACATGTACGGCAGCAGTGAAGCCTCTGAGCCTACTGAGCCCATTCAGACTCAAGAGCTGCGTGGTAAGAGGGTCCTCTTCAATGGCTTTATAGCGATCTCTTAGAGTCCTCCCCAAGGTTGTTCTCAAGTATTCTCTCTAAAAGTCAAACTCCCTGCAAATCACAGAAATAGTCAAGGGTGGAATTTGAAAAAATGTAAAAAGTAATTCATATTGTAGATTTTGCTAAGAAATAATAGTCCTTCAATTAAAGTAAGTAGATAGTTGACATTTTCCCCTAGACATTAACCCTGTTAATCTACTGTAGGTGAACCCTCCGCTTCTGGTTAAATGGTTGCCACAAGGGAGACTGACACGTCTCTTGTTATCCAATGGGTTGAACTTAAGGAGCCTAACCATGCCCTGTTGATCTACTATAGGTGTCCCCTCCGCTCCTGGTCAGGTGGTTGCCACAAGGCAAACTGACACATCTCTTGTTATCCAATGGGCTGAACCCAAGGAGCCTAACAACCTTATTGGCTACTACATCGATGTCTGTGTAAAAGGCTCCAAGGACTGGGATTCAGCTAACCACAAGCCTCACAAGAGCAACAAGTATGTATTCAGTCATAGACTACTATCACTACTCTTATTTGAAGAGTGTGATTTCATTCATCATAATATGTTGACATTTTACTTCATCTGCTATTTTTGATTAGATTTGTGGTTCAAGGCCTGACCACTGGTGAGACGTATGTCTTCCGTGTGCAAGCCATCAATGAGCTGGGTCTTAGTGATGAATCACAGGAGTCGTCCCCCCTCTCTGTCAAAGCTGCCCTCAGTGAGTATGCACACACACACACACACGCACACGCGCACACGCACAGGATATAATTGTCATTAGTCAAGGTTCCAACCAGGCGTAGAAAGTGCTAGGTTCAATCTGGCAGTAGCAAAAGTAACAGCAGAAGAAAAATGCAAATACACGATTTTAGCGACCCACTGTGCTTAGCTGGAGACTCTTTTCTCTGTGATCATAGTGATTCAATTGTAGCAAGGTTATCAAGACTGTTTAACAAGTCTGTTGGTAGCTGTCCAGAAGTATGACAAACAAAGACATCTAACTTTGATGCCTTAAATTGGCCGACTATCTAAAATCAATGTCTCCAATAAAAGAGGACCATTATCCTTCCAATTCAAAAGTTTCAGCAGGACAGACTGGGAGCCAATTTGATTTAGCCAATCGTCATGTACCTTTCTCGTCCAAATAATGTGAATAATTTAGGCAATATGAGTCAAAAACCAACCATTGGCTCAGAGTTCCTTTGGGACATTCAACCAACAACTGCAGATTGTTTCATCACAACATACATTTTTAAACTCATTTATTGGTGATACTCCAAACTATGTGGATGGCAGTATTTTGTAGTTTGTATTGAACAATGATCATATTTAACATGCTAGTTTACTCCATGATGAATTAAGATTGATGTATTATACAGTGGATACGGAAAGTATGCACTGTATACATGCTACTTAAAGCCTGCACAACCAGTATTTCACCAGGAGTTAGGGACCCCTGCTATATATCCACCATGATACATGTTTAGAAACCTTTCAATTCTGTTTGCAGCGATTCCCTCTGCTCCATATGACATTGCTCTGCTCGCTTGTGATGGAGAGTCCATGGTTCTGAACTGGAAGCAGCCCATCCACTCTGGTGGCTCTCCGGTGGCTGAATACTACATCAACAAACGCAGGCACAGAGAACACACATGGAGAGAGGTCAACATCCCACCCATCAAAGAGAGGCTGTTCAAGGTATAAATCTGATTGACCTTAGTCAAATAAAAATGCTGTTACAGTTAGGATCATTATGAATCTATTATGCAGTGATTCTAACAGTTTTAATACTTTCCCTATCAACTACAGGTTGAACATCTGAGTGCAGGTGCAGTCTATGAGTTCATGGTTTATGGTGGAAGTCTTGCTGGTCTTGGTGCCCCCTCTGCCCCTAGCAAGGCTTTCCACTGTGATGCCTGGACCATGCCAGAGCCAGGTACAGCACTGAAAACCTCTCTGAAACAAGTTAATATTTTAAAGATGAAACAAAGGGTGCATAGTTCAAAGAAGCGAATGCCATTTTACATGCAAATACTGTTGCATATTTAAACCGTAATGCATATCTCATCCTTTTAATGTGATGATGAATTCTGGAAGAGGTGCATTCAAGCTTATCGGCAGTGCCACTTCCAACATCAATCATTAAGATAGCAGCACATACACATTACACAGTCTGACCTCTATACTCTGTGTGTCTGACTTAAAGTAATTTTCTACATTTACTGCACTCTGAATTTCAGGACCAGCTTATGACATGACCTTCTGCGAGATCCGTGATGACTCTGTGGTGGTGGAGTGGAAGGCTCCCGTCTACACCGGCGCCAGCCCAATCACAGGCTACTTTGTGGACTTTGCCAAGAAAGGCTCAGATGAATGGCACTGTTCCAATGAGAGCCATGCTGTCAGTCACCGCTACCACAAGGTACAGAGTATTCCTAGAATACCTATGAGTTATGACAATGTACCCTGTCTGGCACATTTTACAGTACTTGTTGTTTTCAGGTGACTGGGCTGGAAGCCGGAGTGTCATATGTGTTCAGAGTGCGCGCGGCTAACTCTGAAGGTGCCGGCAAGCCTTCCTTGGCTTCTAACCCTGTGGTTGCCAAAGCAGTGGAAGGTACTGTTGGACAGACACAATTCCCGATGCTGAGCTTCAATGTGGCTTAGTACAGAGCAGCATTCATTCAGTGCGTTCCACAGAGAATGTTTATTTGGGTCAGGATTCCCATTAAAATGGGAGTTAGATTAGCTGAAATGTAGGAGTAACACCACGAAGTGTGGGGTACACTAGACAGGGATGTTGAGGAGGGGCCTAGGGAGGGGTTGTCTGTTCTTCTGTTGATAAGGAACATTGGGAGGATGTGGGAGGAGAGAAAAATATATGACTCATATGGAGCTCTGTAAAGGGGTTGGAATGAGAGCATCAGGCAACCAGCAGAGAGCAGTGTTGTATTCTGCAGGGACCTCAGCAACTCAAGCACTGGGTGAGATCAGGGAAAAGTCATTCTCACAATTCTTTCGATATTAATTCAACAGAGGATGCAGAACATACAGACACAAATACACTGTGGACATATAATGAACATACTACGCTAGTACTGTATGACTGCACCTAAACACCCATCTCTAGGACATGCTGTACTTGCAATGCCAGATATTTTTATTGCTGTTGCCTGTCAACTTCACTGTTTGCTTTGTCAATCCAAAAGGTGCCCAGGAGATGACCTGCACAGTGGACAAAGAGTCAGGTGACGTCATCCTGTCATTTGAAAGCTGTCAAATTACAGAGAGCTCCCACTTTGTGTGGAAGAAATTCTACAAGGAAATCACTGACTTCTCTAAAGAAATTGTCATCAAAACAGAGGGCAGCACGTAAGCTATGCACAAAACTTGTCAATAGATCAAATATATTTGATCTAAATAAAACTTCTCAGTAGTGATTCAGAAATGTGTAATAGGTAGCAGGTAGCCAAGTGGTTAGAGCGTTGGGCCAGCAACCGAAAGGTTGCTAGATCGAATACCCGACTATCAAGGTAACAATCGGTCGTTCTGCCTCCTGACCAAGGCCGTTAACCCACTGTTCCCATGCCGTCATTGTAAATAAGAATTTGTTCTTGACTGACTTGCCTAGTTAAATAAAAAATATATACTTCTATTGATGTGCTAAATATCTCCTCGACCCTATATTCAATGGTGTGTCTTTTCTATTACATTCTAGCTCCAAGCTTATTTTCAAGCACCCTGACCAGGGGGATGTGGGTTGCTTCTCTGTTTCTGTAACTAACACGGATGGTGTTTCTGCCAGCCATGAAATCCATGCCGAAGGTAGGCCCTGGGTGGGGAGTGGATCACAAATAGGAGGTTACTTATTTATAACCCTCATTCTGGACATATCATGGTATAAAATAGATTTTGTCCATACATGCATGTCTACTGTACTAGTACATCTAAATCAACACAACAACACTTCATTATCCGGCAGACAATAACGGCACCCATCACAGTCATTCATAAATATGGTATGATCTAGTGATACAGTACATGCATGTCTGGTCTTGTGCAGTGCAGATAACTGTTACTGTGGAAGTATACGATGAAGTTTCATGTAAAAAGGCTTTGCTGTGAAGGAAGCTGTTTGGCTGTTTCCTGAAATCAATTTGCGAAACAGATATTGGATCATTGGAATACTGAAATGCATTTCCCCTTATTTACCTCTATTACAGAGCTGGAGAAAATGCTGGCAAAGAGCTATGGTATCAGACACCCGGGTAGGTTTTGTTTGGATTTATTCAATATGGATTTTTTTATTTTCAATCTCATTCATTCTGGTCCCCATCAAATTATATTTTGGAATACACAGCTCAGGGTAAAAAGAAGATTACATTTTTGGGGATTTGGCTTGAATAATCTGCATATACTGTATGGGCGTGTGCGCCGTTCTAGACTGATGATGAGGTAAGATCCATGTAAACCACATAAAGGAGACAACTGTTAATCCCAGAAAATAGTTTTTTAGCGCTTGCTCCATCAACTTTTTAGCATGTGGTTCATCACAGCATTTTCTAATTTTCTGAGGAGGAAAATGTATACCTGTTGAACAAATGACATTTCGTTCATGAGCAAATGTCATTTCTATCACAAAACGTACCTCTATTTGCATCACCTTCTTCCTCCCTTTATCCTGCTTCCACAGTGATCCCTTTAAAGACTCAACTGGCCTACAAGATTCTGGAGCGTGGTCGCATGTGCTTCTGGCTGCAGGCGGAGCACATCTCCTCTGCTGTCACCTACAAGTTCTTTGGTAACAACAAGGAGCTCTCAGCAAATGATGTAAGAGTCACATGCTTATTCCTGTCAACACTAAACTGACACATTGTCTCTGGTCAAAAGTCATGCACTATACAGGTGTCATTTCAGACACAACATGCACAGACAATGTTTTTGTTGTCTTTGAACTCGACATTGTACTCTCATCACGATGTATGGCATGAATAGCCTTTTTAAGCCAAGACTAGAGTAGATCACACAACATAACCACATTATTGGATTCGCAAAATTCCCTCAGTAAAGTCCTCTTCTGTAAACTTTCTTGGTGTCTTCTTCTCTGTGTTCTCAGCCAAATCATGCGAGTCACAACGTGGAGACTGGTATCATTGAGTTTGTGCTGGATCATTTCACAGAGGATAGCGAGGGTACCTTTACTGTTCAGATCGAGGATGGCAAAGCCAGAGGCCAGTCCTCTCTGGTGCTAATTGGAGATGGTGAGAGCCTGTCTGCTGTGGGGGAGTTGTTGTGCTCGAATACAGGGTAGGGCTCCATGAGGTATCCAGGATTTATCCCATGTTTCACTTTGTTTGGGTTGTAGATTTCAAGGCAGCTCTTGCAGACGCAGAACACCAAAGGAGCGAGTACATCAGAGTGAAAGAAGGTAAAAGTAAAAAATGTGTGAAATTAATTTGAGTAATATTTGAATTAAATATTAATTTCAAACAGCCAGTACACTAAGATGATGATTAGGTATCATAATAAATTATTAAGGTTCACATTATTTATGGAAACCACACACTGTTATCTCACCTGCAAATCCATAAGCCACCCATTGTTACAAGGATATTACAAGGAAGGATATTACACGGATACAAGGATGTTATTAACAAAACAATGCATTCAAATCTGACCTTTTTGACCCCTCTCCCCCTCCCTCCGAATCCCCCCTCCTCCACCTCTCTCCCTCACATCCCCCTCTCCCACTTTCTGTCTATTGCCCTATTTCCAGGCCCCCACTTCAGTGAGTTTTTGTCAGTCCATGTTGGGGACGACTGTTCTGTTGCACTCATCTGCAAGGTAATTAAACATTCACCTTAAGTACAATTAGATTAGACCAAGAGATTAAATGGAAATTATGGCGTGAGTTATCGCTAATGCCAACCTAAACGACAAACACAGTCAGCATGATTCAGTTTAGTCATTGTTCCCCTCTGTTGAGAGGCATGATGACAGATGGTGTTGTTGTAGTGCAGTCATGCCTCTTTGTTTGGGCTGGTCCACCTCTCTGCGGGTAACGGGTCTATTGTTTCATAATGCAGGTGGACAATCTGAAGAAAGAAACAGCGCTGCACTGGTTCAAGGATGACGTTGAGATTACCCCTGAAGGGCCAGCCAGTCTGGCATCTGGAGCCTGCAAGTTTCCTATTTCCCTGGTAATTTTATCACATAAACACACAGATTGAACAAACTACATATAATAGCAGTTGTTATGTGGACAATAGGCAGAAGCACAATGGAGTGTCTTGAGACCCTGTAGTTTTAATAATAGGCTACAGTGAAGGACCTTACCATCTGAATTCCAGTTAAACTGGGTTGGGTGCATTCATACTATGACCTCCATTGCTGGAAATCTCAAGGCAGCCATTGAAGAGTTCTATGGCTTTCCATATCATCAGCAAACATCTAGACACAATCAGGCCAAGCAAGAGTCAGACATCTTTGTCGCTAGTACTACAATATATCGCTGTTGTTGAAGGAGGGTATTATCCGCCTACACGCTCATGCAGTCAGTTCCTAGGGGAACGGTTGGCTTTATACAATAAGACAAGACAAAAACACAGCCACCAAAACATTTGGTGATCATGTAAGAAAAGTCAGAGAAGCGGACACTGATGCAGTCAAGGCGCGTTTTGACTCTCGGTCATAGGAACACCAGCCATTTATAGGAAACAAGAGGAATAACCCTGAGGGGAAGAAGACGAACGCCTCTTTCCTCAGTAGAGCACCGCTGTCATAGAAACCAGTCACATCCAATGATGTCATTATACATAATCACACCCTGCAATCTTGCTTTCTCACTCATACTATGTCCCCACAAAGCTATGAGATGGAAAAAGAATACTCTGATCCTGTGCTTGACATACAGTCGCATGTTTGATATTGCTCATCAAGTGGCCACATGTACAGTGCCTTCAGAAAGTATTCATACCCCTTGACTTATTCCACGTTTTGTTGTGTTACAGTCAAAATGTATTAAATTGATTTTCTTTCTCACTCAACAACCTACAATACCCAATAATGATCAAGTGTAAACATGTTTTCCAAATGTTTGAAAATGTATTGAAAATGAAATACAGAAATATATAATTTACATAAGTATTCACACCCCTGAGTCAATACATGTTAGAATCACCTTTGGCAGCGATTACAGCTGTGAGTCTTTCTCAGTAAGTCTCTGTATTGTACAGTATTTGCACATTATTCTGTTTAAAATTCTTCAAGCTCTGTCAAGTTGGATGTTAATCATTGCTAGACAGCCATTTTCAAGTCTTGCCATAGATATTCAAGACGATTTAAGTTAAAAACCAACTAAACATTTGATGTTGTCTTGGTAAGCAACTCCAGCGTATATTTGGACTTGTGTTTTAAGTTATTAACCTGCTAAAAGGTGAATTTGTCTCCCAGTGACTAGAATGCTATTTTACAGTAAACAAATTGACAGACTTTCAGCACGCTTATAGGGAAGGACATTAAACAAGCACAGCACTTACACAAATGGCTGATGATTTGTTTAGTGAAATGTATTTAAAAAAGATTGTGGTGGCTGTTTTATTACACTTCAGTGAGGCTTTTGACATTATCGATCATAGTCTACTGCTGGAAAAATGTATGTGTTATTGCTTTACACCCCATGCTATATTGTGGATAAAGAGTTACCTGTCTAACAGAACACAGAGGGTGTTCTATAATGGAAGCCTGTCCAACATAATCCAGGTAGATTCAGGAATCACAGGCCCCTTGCTTATTTCAATCTTTACTAATGACATGCCACTGACTTTGAGTAAACTCAGAGTGTCTATGTATGCGGATGACAATACTATACACGTCAGCTACTACAGCAACTGAAATGACTGAAACCCTTAACAAAGAGCTGCAGTTAGCTTCAGAATGGGTGGCATGGAATAAGTTAGTCAAAAATATTTCAAAAACTTAAAGCATTGTGTTTGGGACAAATCATTCACTAAACCCTAGACCTCAACTAAATCTTGTAATAAATAATGTGGAAATTGAGCATGTTGAGGTGACTAAACTGCTTGGAGTAACCCTGGATTGTAAACTGTCATGGTCAAAACATATTGATACAATAGTAGCTAAGAAGGGGAGTAGTCTGTCCATAATAAAGCGCTGCTTTACCTTCTTAACAGCACTATCAACAAGGAAGGTCCTACAGGCTCTAGTTTTGTCGCATCTGGACTACTGTTCAGTCGTTTGGTTAGGTGCCACAAAGAGGGACTTAGGAAAATTGCAATTAGCTTAGAACAAGGCAGCACGGCTGGCCCTTGGATGTACACAGAGAGCAAACATTAATAATAAGCATGTCAATCTCTCGTGGCTGAAAGTGGCTGAGAGATTGACTTCATCACTACTTGTGTTTGTGTGAGGTATTGACGTGTTGAAAGCACGAGCTGTCTGTTTAAACGACTAGCACACAGCTCAGACACCCATGCATACCCCACAAGACTTGCCACCAGATGTCTCTTCACAGTCCCCAAGTCCAAAACAGACTATGGGAGGCGCACAGTACTACATACAGCCATGACTACATGAAAGCAACACAAACATAGGCGTAGACACATGCATGCACACACATGATAACATGTACACTATACACATACATACACATGGATTTTGTGTTGTAGATACGTGGTAGTGGAGTAGGGGCCTGAGGGCACACACGTAGTGTTTTATGAAATCTGTTATGAATGCATTGTCATGTTTTTAAAATTGTATGCTTGCCTTAATTTTGCCATAACAGCAGCTAATGGGGATCCATAATAAATACAAACCAGGTTTTCCTCTAGGATTTTGCCTGTGCTTAGGTCTATTACGTTTCTTTTTATATATAAAAAATCCCTAGTCCTTGCCGATGACAAGCATACCCATAACATGATGCAGCCACCACCATGCTTGAAAATATAAAGAGTGGTAATCAGTGATGTGTTGTGTTCGATTTGCCCTAAACATAACACTTTGTATTCAGGACACAAAGTTAATTTCTTTGCCACAATTTTTTGCAGTTTTACTTTAGTGCTTTATTGGAAACAGGATGCATATTTTGGAATATTTGTATACTGTACAAGCTTCCTTCTTTTCACCCTTCATTTAGGTTAGTATTGTGGAGTAACTACAATGTTGTTGATCCATCCTCAGTTTTCTCCTATCACAGCCATTAAACTCTGTAACTGTTTTAAAGACACCATTGGCCTCATGGTGAAATCCCTGAGTGGTTTCCTTCCTCTCCAGTGACGGAGTTAGGAAGGACACCTGTATGCTAGTTGTGACTGGGTGTACTGATACACCATCCAAAGTGTAATTAATAAATTCACCATGCTCAAAGGGATTTTCAGTGCCTGCTTTTTTTATTTTTACCCATCTACCAATAGGAGCCATTCTTTGTGAGGCATTGGAAAACCTCCCTGGTCTTTGTGGTTGAATCTGTGTTGTAAATTCACTACTCGACTGAGGGACCTTACAGATAATTGTATGTGTGGTGTACAGAGATGGAGTAGTCATTCAAAAATCATGTTAAGTGAGTCAATGCAACTTATGTGAATTGTTAAGCAAAAATGTACTCCTGAACTTATTTAGGCTTGCCATAACAAAGGGGTTGAATACTTGACATTTTAGCTTTTCATTTCTCATAACAAATGACACAATCTCAATTATATCTATTTTAAATTCAGACTGAAACACAACAAAATGTGGAAAAAGTCAAGGGGTGTGATTACTTTCTGAAGGCAATGTAGGTCCCAGAAGAGCTGAGAAAATTATATGAAATTGGGACAATTGTTTTCAATTATATGAACAGGAAATTACTAAGTTAAAACAATTATTCTCAATGTAATGCAGCTAATGTAGCTTACATGGTCTCTGCTACTATTGCAGAGGGTGGGCCTATCGACTGCATTCTATTTTGATCCCTGAAATTATGCTTTGTTTTTTATCCAACCTAGTTCTCCAAGGCTTCCACTGGCATTTACAAAGCTACCATCAGTGATGACAGAGGAAAGGATCAGTCCCAAATTGAAATATCCGGCCATGGTAAATATTAATATGAAAACTATATTATGTTGCATCTGAAATATTGTCTTACTGTAAACATACTTTGAACATCATTTTGTTTTATCAACATCTCTCTTACAGCTTTTGATGAAATAATCGAGAAGCTTTCTAAACTTGCTGGTAGGTATTAATATCTTCTTGATTGTCACTTCTCTTTTTAGTATTAAAACAAATTTGTTATCAGTTTATTCTGCTTGTTATTCAACCAGTGCAAGAAATCAGTTAGACTCACTTGATCGTTATATTGCACGTTATATTGCAGATAATTTGTTCCTCACACAGTTGTGGTTTTTCTCAGTGCAGCTAAATCAGTATAGCACAACTAATGAGGAGGATTGCACAGCCATTGGGCATATCAAGGGTCCTGTTACTCCACCCTCATGAACTGGGCTGCAAGTAACATCTGTACTGTACCTGTCATCCTAGCCAGAAGTCATATCTCCATTACGGCATTTATTGCACTGATTCCAATTCCCAGCACCGGCCAACCAATTAGTAAACCACAGCAAATACCCAAGTTGTATATATCTAAGAAGATATGTTAGCTTAAGAGAAGTATAGAATATAAATGTCAGCATATGTACACTAAAGAACGCATGGTTTTTCCTTTTTTTTCTCTCTCCAGGATCCTCTGCAGCAGAGCTGGCAATTCACTGCACGGCAACAGGCATTCAGCTCCACTGCCACATGAAATACTACACAGAGGAGATGAAAATCCATTGGCTGCATGCGTAAGCAAAGTTTTTTTGGGGGGTGCTTTTTTATTCAATTATGCAGATAATTAGAAATTATGGAAATGTTTATGGAAATAGAATCCGCACAAGGTTTTATTCCAAGGCTTAACATGAGCCAGGCATGTAAACATGATTTGAGATTATTATAAAAAGGTGGTTAATTAAAAAGGAGTGACACAAAAGGGAGACGAGAGACTGCCTCTCTTCACACACTATCATATTTACAATTTTCCCAAATGGAAACAATTATACAGGCCTACTGTACCTAGCAGAATAGCTACAGGGTAAAAAAAAAAAAAAAAAAAAAAAAAACACTCCCTCAGGCTTGTGGGAAGTCATTGGTTACAGCAGCTTGTGTAAGGCAAACCAGTTTCAGTTAAACCATGCGTGGGTCTTCTAATCCCTGTATGAACATTTTGAAGTAGCTGCTTCGGGTCTTTACTTTCTTCCAGTGTGCATGGCACTGACAGGGGGAGCATGTTTCAGCATGGCAACAATTTCACACACAATGAATGAACAAAGCCTACCATTTCCCATGATTCCTCACAAATTTCAGCTGGGCAAATTTCAGGACCTCCCTGACTCCCAAGAGGGCAATGGTACATAAATAAGATAATGATGATTCTTAAATGGTCCAGCACAGCAATTGTAGCGGGTCAATATTTGACAATCTACTAGAAAGTTACACCTATTATGCGAGATATCTGGACATTTGACTATTTTCATTAGAATCAATCACAATTTCATACAATGTTTTTTTTTAATGTTCTCCTAATAAATTCCTCATCGAGCTACCTGTGAACTTCAGTTGATACCATGTTTCATTGACTGCTCTTTGAGTAAACCAGTAGGGACCTACTCAACACAATGGATTCCAAAAACAATACTTATGCTCCATCGGTTCCTCCCCTTTTACCCTTTCAGGGAAAGTAAACTCTCTCACTCTGAGAAGGTGCATATTGGAGGTACCCCTGCCATGGCCATTATGGAGATCCTTGAACCCACAGAAAAGGATAAGGGTCTGTACCACATCCAGATCATAGATACGGAGAACACCTACAGTCGCACCATTGACCTTTCTGGAGATGGTAAGTCAGACGATATCTGATATTGAGTATGTATGTTGTTGTGCTTGTATTGTACAATACAACTTTAACAACCTACTTCTCCGTCAATCTTGCAAATAGCATAATACATTAATTCAAAGAGTGATATTAGCACATTCAGCATATGAACCTCAATGACAATACCAGGATAATGGTAACCTGGAAATGATAAACCTGATAAATTAAGTTAAACATTTAAAAAAAAATATTCACATGCATTTGTAGTTGTCTTCATTAGTATGTGTACGTAACATCTTAGTATGTGTACATAAAATTTCAGTATGTGTAAATAACATTTTAGTATGTGTACATAACATTTTAGTGTGTGTACATAACATTTTAGTGTGTGTTCATAACATCTTAGTACATGTACATAACATCTGAATGTAGAAAAAGCAGAGGTTGTATATTATTACCATTGCTCTGGCAGTATATCAATGAGGTGAAGTCTTCAGTTGGACCACAGTAATGAGATCACTGCACATCTTTATTAACATGACCAACTACTTAACACTGTTGCAGTGTTGTCCTGCCACAGTCTTCGACTAACCCATGCAGTGCCCAGTCTCACACTGTTGTTTTGCAGATTTCTACATTTATAATTAAAAGGGCATCTCTGCAGCTGGGTACACAGAAGCAAGCTGCATATTTAGGCAAATCCTGGGGATGAAATAACAGGAACAACAATATTAAAGGTGCAATCCTGGCTCATACTTCAGTTAGTCAACATACTGTTTGATGGCAAACATAATCAAGGGCTGGTCCCTGACAGGTCATGCGATTTTGTGGTCTGGAAACAGTAATGAGTGAGGGAGGATGAGCTATTTCAGGCAAAACAGAACAACATTACAATATTGAGGTATGATATGTCTCTGCCACACTGCTGTTGTGTCTCCAAGACAAGTAGCAGTAAGTACAGCAACAAAAAGAAAGTAGGCTACTCCATCTATACTTCAAAATTGGTTTCGTATGGTGTAACATTAATGAAACATTATGAAAAGCCCAACTGTATCCTCTCTTTTCTTTCTTCGTTCACAGCCTACGATAAAGCCTTTGCGGAATTCACAACACTAAAGTAAGATAATCACGTCATAATTCTGTTCAGTGTTCATTTCATGCACATATATGTAGGGCATCAGTACTGTATAAATGCCACATTCCTACAGCTAAAATGCAGCTCTTGGATTCCTACATAGTGTTAATGTATTTGGCAAAGCAGAACATGTGTACGGAGTCAGTCTTGGGGTGAAATATAGCAAGCCTCACTGCTAATGAACTCACTAACAATGCCATTCTTCTATTGTTTTCCAGAGAGGAAGCATATGCTGAAGCCAGTGAGTACCTTCTCATGTCATAATGCTAGATTGTGGCTCTGTGGGAAATCTTTTGATTCAGACAATTTTGTGATTATATGATATCTACATTTTTAGATCGTGGCAAAGTGCTGGGCGGTCTGCCTGATGTTGTTACCATCATGGAGAAGAAGGTAATTTACATTTTATTTTGTGATTGAATACAATTATGGGAATATATTTAACGCTAGAACAGGTAACCAGACATGATTTAACACATTGGGAAAGTCAGTGTCAACTATCATAACCAGGTGGATGCAGCTGATGTCTATGCTCCCAATTTCCATTCAATCTGGAGAGCCTTCTGATTGAGACAACTGTAGCCTATAGGTGCATTATATACCGCCCTAGAGAATCTCCTATAAGGCGAAGATTGTGCAGATATATTGCCTTTTACAGCACCTCATGTCTGGTTTCACACAGCATATGAAATAGTGTGGAGTAAGCATAAATTGGGGTCCTTATGAAACAAATACAGTGTGATGTATTTGCTAGGAGTATTCTGTAGACATGTCATAGAGGTATATGGTTTACATAATGGCAGAATAGAGCTACTTGTAAAGGTCAACGTAACTGGCACGTCTCTCCAAAGTGACTACACACGCTTGTTTGTAGTGTGATTGGTTATTTTACTTTGATGCTACAAGAGGGGATTTTTCCAGCGGATTGAGAAACTTGCTCATCTCAGTAAAGCAAAGACAAGAGACTAGGGAAATAGGATATGATAAACATAGTAAACTCTGATTAAATTAAAGAACAACACTGCTTAGGTGAGAACAACACGAGCAACATTCTATGTTCTTCTGTTATATCTGTGTTGGTAACCAAGGTCTTTTCATTCCTTCAATTCCTTTGTCCCGCTTGGTAGACCCTGAGTTTGACCTGCACAGTGTGCGGAGACCCAAAACCTCAAGTCACCTGGTTCAAAAATGGTGCAGAGGTGTATCCCGATGACCAGTACTTGGTGTCCCTCGAGTCCGGAAAGTTTGCCAGTCTCACCATCAAAGGTGTTTCCCTGGAAAACTCTGGCAGGTACACCATGACGGTGCAGAACAAATATGGAGGAGAGTCTGTGGATATCGTTGTGAGCATCTACAAGCATGGTGATACGATTCCTCAGGCCAAACCAACTCTAACGCCCAAGTCGATTATCCCACCTAAACGTCCTATTGAGATCCCAGGTCCCAAGGTTGTCACTCCTTCCCCAGCCCCTGCTCATGTCTCTTCTCCAGCCGGTGCCAAGTCCCCCACCCCTCCTAGGGGACTTAAGTCCCCCACCCCAGCTCGTGGCATGAAGTCCCCTACCCCAACAAAGAGAAAGTAAACTACAAAAGCATTTCAATTCCAAAGAGAGAAAGGAAAATAAAAAGTGATTAATCTGTTAGCATGAGTCATCAAATAGAAAGTTATTTAACAGTAGATACCTGTCATTTTTCACTGAAGATGCAGTTGAGCTCCCTTACTCTTTTTCTTCTTATGATAGAGCCAATGTCTCAGAGAGAAAGAAAGGGGGTTTGGGAGCGGGAGGCCAAGAGATATTTAGTGTGTTGGAAGTTGTGCCACAAAAAACAGAGAGTTTGTCACCAATGTTTACAAAGCTGAATGAGCCTTCTAATGAACTTGGCTCTGTCTCCCTTGAGGCGCTTTGGTGAAAAATGACCAGCTTTGATGTTTAGTTTATTAAATCTCTGTTTTAAAAGCTGCATTTTCAATTAGCTGGTGGAATTGGCTCTCCCTACGGATGGATAACCCCAAAGTGCTGGACCTCCACTTAGCCCATAGTGGCAGGTGCAGCGTTTCTAGTCACTGCCCCAAATAAATCATGTTACCCTCCTCGCCGCTGTGTGTCTCCCCCTGCTTTTGTGTTAATAAAAAATAGCCAAAATCACTTCCCACTGTGTCGTCCCTGAGCTGTTTACTGTTGGGCTCCAGCGCAAACTCACCCAAGGTGTCTGAATGCAGTCGCAACGTAAAATATGTAAGCAATTAGAGTGGCTACAGGCATATCTGAATCGCATCAGCACTTTTCACAGCCTCTTTGCCCACTCTCATTTTCAAATCAACAAATCACTTCATGTATGGCTGTTTGCACAATGCAAACTTGCCACCAGATTCACCACTGTTCATTGGGAGTTGTAAGTAAAGTATCTCCACAAGGATATCATCAATATACACAAACACACTACTCTACTCTACTTTTGATGGGAAAGGAAATAACTGCATTCATGTTGCATTCTCCTAACCTAATTGAGTGCGTTCAATTAAAAAAGCCAAATATGAGACATGTCAAGCACAAGCCAATTAACTATTTGCGTCATACACTTTCTGGGTAGTTGATAAACTGTTTCAGCTTGATACACTTCAAAGCCCTAGTCCTTGAAGTAATTTTGCAACGTCACAGTTTTTCCTCAATTCACTGATAAACTGTCTCTAGTAATCATTACACTGTAGTTGGGATTTGATTGGAATAATTCAAATGAAGGAAAATGGTCTTATTTAGCTTTTGAAATAATTATAAATGTAAATGTAATTAAATCATACATATTTAAATCACTGAAAATAATTGTCTATATAAATCATCGTTTTCAATAGCAATTTATATCAATCAATTATGTAAATATTGGTTCTAGTTCCCATCTATCTCTCAACAGTCATCCCCTGAACAATGTTCATACATATGGATTATTGCTACTTTTCAAACAGGCTCTAAATGGAAAAGCTGTAGAGATGTATTTGTAACCCCCCCATCAATAGCCTAAATGCGCATTTCATCTCAAATACAGTATAATATTAGAGCCATTCCTTGAAATGCAGTTTTGAACACATATTCCATTTCCTCTGACCACATGGTGGCACTGAAGCTTCATACAGACACCTCCCATGTACAACCACTAAACCCGGTGGGAGCCACCAGTCACTGAATCATGTGGCTTACTTTTACACATTGATTTGCTGTGGGAGGATGAATCACAAAACTACATTGTGGACAAAATACCACCCCAAATACACACAAAAGCAAGGGATTTATCTACTTACTGCTCCCAAAGGGGCTATTCAACAAATACGAAGATAAGAACATGGCAGAAAAAGGAGCATATTCAGTGCTAATAAATGATACATTTCTACATTTGGAATAGTTCTAATATCTCCAAGGTATATTCAACAGAAACAATCATCAACCACAAGTGATTGCTGACCAATAATACTGTAATATAGAAATGATCTATTATAATTGTAGGTCTCACTTTATTCTGTATGGTTCTGCTTACATTTGGTATTCATCAAGTGTTTATTAGGAAATTATGTGTTATCACTGGGTTGTTTCTGGGTACCTTTACAACATAATTGGCAACTAGTACCTGGTACCAATCAATGCTGGGTGAATCCCAAATAAACAGATATATAATCCATGTTATTAATATGGTATAATGTACCATAAGATATGGCGCTATTAAATCTTTTGATGACTGCTCATCAGAGGCGTCATGCACCCATTGTTTTTATAACAAAGTATATGAGGATGAATTTTTGAAACACCTGAAACTTTTTCCTGCAATCTAGAGCCATAATATTTATGCCTAATTTTATGTTAAAAATGTTTACACTATATATACAAAAGTATGTGGACACCCCTTCAAATCAATCAATTTGACTATTTCAGCCACACCGGTTGCTGACAGGTGTATAAAATTGAGCACACAGCCATGCAATCTCCATAGACAAGTATTGGCAGTAAAATGGCCTTACTGAAGAGCTTAGTGACTTCAACTTGGCACCGTCATAGGATGCCACCTTTCCAACAAGTCAGTTTGTGAAATTTCTGTCCTGCTATAGCTTATTGTGAAGTGGAAACGATTAGGAGCAACAAAGTTTCACCCGCAAAGTGGTAGGCCACACAAGCTCACAGAACGGGACCGCCGAGTGCTGAAATGTGTAACATGTCAAAATAGTCTGTCCTCGGTTGCAACACTCACTACCAAGTTTCAAACTGCTTCTGGAAGCAACTTCAGCACAAGAACTGTTGTCAGGATATTCATGAAATGGGTTTCCATGACTGAGTAGCCATACACAAGCCTAAGATACCTAAGCGCAACGCCAAGCATCGGCTGGAGTGGTGTAAAGCTCGCTGCCATTGGACTCTGGAGCAGTGGAAAGGCGTTCTCTGTGATGAATCACGCTTCACAATCTGGCAGTCCGATGGACGAATCTGGGTTTGGCAGATGCCAGGAGTATGCTACCTGCCCGAATGCATAGTGCCAACTGTAAAGTTTGGTGGAGGAATAATAGGTCTGGGGCTGTTTTTCATGGTTTGGGCTAGGCCCCCCTAGTTCCAGTGAAGGGAAATTTTAACGCTACAGCACACAATGACATTTTAGATGATTCTCTGCTTTCAAATTTGTGCAAACAGTTTGGGGAAAGCCATTTCCTGTTTCAGCAGGACTATGCCCCCATGCACAAAGTGAGGTCCATACAGAAATGGTTTTTCGAGATCGGCGTGGAGAACATGACTGGCCTGCACAGAGCCCTGAACTCAACCCCATTGAACATCTTTGGGATGAATTGGAATTCCGACTGCGAGCCAGGCCTAATCGCCCAACATCTGTGCCCTACCTCACTAATGCTCTTGTGACTTGAATGGAAGCAAGTCCCTGCAGCAATGTTCCAACATCTAGTGAAAAGCCTTCCCAGAAGAGTGGAGGCTTTTACAGTATAGCAGCAAAGGGGGGACCTTTTGCTCCATATTAATGCCCATGATTCTGCAATTTTAATTTAAATGTTTTATTTCACCTTTATTTAACTAGATAGGCCAGTTGAGAACACTTTCTCATTTACAACTGCGACCTGGCCAAGATAAAGCAAAGCAGTGTGACAAAAACAACAACACATGGGATAAACAAACGTACAGTCAATAACACAAAAGAAAATCTGTATACAGTGTGTGCAAATGAAGTAAGGTAAGGCAATAAATAGGCCAATAGTGGCAAAGTAATTACGATTTCGCAATTTACACTGGAGTGATATATGTGCAGATGAGGATGTGCAAGTAGAAATATTGGTGTGCAAAAGAGCAGAAAAACAAATATGGAGATGAGGTAGGTAGTTTGTTGGATGGGCTATTTACAGATGGGCTCTGTACAGCTGCAGTGATGGGTAAGCTGCTCTGACAGCTGACGCTTAAAGTTAGTGAGGGAGATATGTCTCCAACTTCAGTGATTTTTGCAATTTGTTCCAGTCATTGGCAGCAGAGAACTGGAAGGAAAGGTGGCCAAAATAGGTGTTGGCTCTGGGGATGACCAGTGAAATATACCTGCTGGAGCGCATGCTACGGGTGGGTGTTGCTATGGTGACCAGTGAGCTGAGATAAGGTGGAGCTATACCTAGCAAAGAACTTATAGATGACCTGGAGCCAGTGGGTTTGGCAACGAATATGTAGTGAGGACCAGCCAACGAGAGCATACAGGTCGCAGTGGTGGGTAGTATATGGGGCTTTGGTGACAAAACGGATGGCACTGTGATAGACTGCATCCAATTTGCTGAGTAGAGTGTTGGAGGCTAATTTGTAAAGGACATCACCAAAGTCAAGGATTGGTAGGATAGTCAGTTTCACAAGGGTAAGTTTGGCAGCATGAGTGAAGGAGGCTTTGTTGCGAAATAGGAAGCCGATTCTAGATTTAACTTTGGATTGGAAAATGAGATGTTCGACAAGCAGGTGTCCACATACTTTTGGACTCGTAGTGTATATTTTTCTACATAGGTTATATAAGCATACCTCTTTAGCTGTTCAATTGTCATTTTAATGAGGGTGTTATTCTGACTGTTGTAAATCACACATCTCAATGTACTGCACTAACATGCCTAGGCTATTACACCAAATTACAACAGTACATGACACATCATCAATACAGGCACATCATGGCATAATAATGAATACACAAATATCATGATTTAACACAAGTCTTTTTCTGAATATCCATACCTTTTTAGCTGTCTGTATCCTCCTGACTTGTAGTTCTTTTTTTATAAAGAAATGAAATATGCTTCTCTACATCTCTACTAAAATCTGGGTTAAAGTTTGAAAGGAATGTGAGTTTTATTCAGTATACAGTTTGGGAGATTAGCTAGCTAAAGCCAGCTTCATAAAATTGCTATGTGGCTAATATTACAGAGAGAAAATAACTATGTGTTTTATTTATTCATCAAGAAGGAATCAATAAGCTACGTAGCTTGATCAAATTAATTTACAAATATACCTCCTGTGAGCCCTGCCCATCCCCGGCAGCTAAAATCAAATAAAACGCTGGGTGTGTCACTACACCCTCTCTCCTCTTCCATTGACGATACTGTCTGCAAGCACTAAAGTATCTAGCATCCTGCCTAGCATATCTTTGCTCTGTGGTGCACCTTGGAAGGAACCACTTACTAGGGGGAAGAGGGGGGTCCTCTTTACCCTGTCCAGTCAGTGTGCCTAATCTGCAAAATACAATTTGATCAAGAATTATAAAACGTGGGCTTAATAATAAAGTTTAGTAATGAATTTAACTGACACATTTAAAAACACAACAAATCTTAAGGGGCACGTGCCCTTGTGCCTCCCATGGGCACGACGCCTCGGTGATCATTATCAGTGATTTAAAAATAGTTGTGTGTTCATTGACTTAATAACCCAAAACAAAGAGATCACTACTACTGTAGTTACTTGAATAGAGGGCTCTATTCAATCCGTATCGTGAAAGTTCAACGTTACAGCGTGATTGAAATTTACAGTTAAACACTGCATAGGTTGGCACAATCAGAATTTACCTTTACATTTTGATCGCGCAATCTGGAACGCTTCAGTGATATAGATTGAATAGAGCCCTGAGTCTGTGATACAATTAGTTTTAGAACAGAAGTATCTTGGTTCTCAGTGTATGAGAGTAAAAAAAGTAGGATTTTAGATTACTTTGAAGTAGAAACGGCCATTGTTATCATTGGAGGCACAAGGCATTTTTCACTTTCAGATAGAGTGTGGGTGAAATCCCTTTGAAGAAATGTTAGCTTTCTCTATACAGAACAAAGGAATGGTGCCAACAGACATTTCTGAGTCTCTCTCAAATACATTTTGAAATGATGTCTTGTAATATTGTGAACTTTACCAGCTTTTTTTGCTCTGACTAAAGTAAAAGCTAATTCAATGCCATATATCACAATGTATTGTATCTAAACGTGAAATGTATTTCGCCGGTCTGCAATATCCAAGGTATTGTTCACCTGTCCACTGGGGAGTTGGCTATACTGTGTGTAGTCATCACAGAGAATGACTGTTCAGAAAGTTAAATACATTTGGAATATCTCCAGGACATGAGGGTCAATATCTTTACCTCATACGATAAGTGCCCCAGAACCTTTTATAATATCTATAGCGATGGATAGATCCAGACAATGAAGGATTTGTCACATGCCAAGAAATACATCAGTGTTATTTGATAGTAACAGGTTTACAGAACTGATACTTTATAAAGACAAATCATGTTAGTGTTCATTTTGTAATACTGCACAAGTCTGAGACATAGGTTACTTTCTGAGGCCATGCAATTTTACTTAGACATGTTGTGTGTTATAGGAAAGTGCATCATTTCGCAGACATTTTATAAAAGAGACAGCAATTGTTTATTTTATGCTTAAAGCTCTTTCTGCATTTCAGTTCATGCTCCAAATGTGTTTGCTAGGGTCATCCAGGGTTTCCGTGCACACCTTTACAACAAAGCTTTGGTGAAAAAGCTCATTGATAAACTGAAACATCCTATATTTCAATTCAGGCCAGAAACACGTTATACAAAATTTACTTGGAATGTGGACCATAAATCTGCAGGTTAAACAGCCAATTAACTAGTCACTTATTCACCAACCTGTCAGAAGGTGAGCGTAGCTGGTGCATGAAGTCAGGCGCAGGAGAGCAGAATGAGTGAGCAACGTACTTTACTCAACAAGGCACAAGGTAAACATTTACACTTGACCAAAACGGTAAAGATAACGCACGGGTGAACACACCACCCGTCAAAAAAACCAGCCATCAACATAAACCTAACTGAACATGAAATAATCCCGCACAACACCATGGGGAAAACAGAGGGTTTAAATACAGGAACAAATAATTGTGAAATGGAAAACAGGTGTGAAAAGGACAAAACCAAAGGAAAAAGAAAAGTGGATCGGCGATGGCTAGTAGACCAGCGACGCCGACCGCCGCCCGAACGAGGAGAGGCACCGACTACGGCGGAAGTAAGCTGACGCCGGCCTCGAGGACGACCCGGAGGACGAGGTGCAGGGCGATCCGGATGGAGACGGTGGAACTCCCTCAGCATCGAAGAGTCAAACATGTCCTCCACCGGCACCCAGCATCTCTCCTCCAGACCGCGCCCTTCCCAGTCCACAAGGTACTGAAAGCCCCTCGCCTCGAGTCCAGTATGGATCGAACTGCATACGCCGGAGCCCCCTAGATGTCCAGAGGGGGCGGAGGAACCTCCCGCACCTCAGCATCCTGTAGCGGACCAGACACCACCGGCCTGAGGAGCCTGTAACACACCTCGATTATTCTCCTCTGGACTTTGAATGGCCCCACAAACTGCGGGCCCAGCTTCCGGCAGGGCAGGCGGAGGGGCAGGTTTCGGGTTGAGAAGCAGACCCGGTCCCGGGGCCTCGCTGTGGTGGCGGTCGGCGCTCACCTTTTGCCGCCTCACGGCCCGTTGTAGGTGCACATGGGCAGCGTCACAGGTCTCCTCCGAGCTCTTAAACCATTCGTCCACCGCAGGAGCTTCGATCTGGCTCTGATGCCAAGGTGCCAGAACCGACTGATACCCCAGTACGCACTGGAAAGGAGAGGTTAGTGGAGGAATGGCTGAGGGAGTTTTGGGCCATCTCTGCCCAGGGGATGAACGCCGCCCACTCCCCCGGCCAGTCCTGGCAATATGACCGCAGAAACCTACCCACATCCTGGTTTACTCTCTCCACCTGCCCGTTACTCTCGGGGTGAAAACCTGAGGTGAGGCTGACCGAGACCCCCAGACGTTTCATGAACGCTCTCCAGACCCTGGATGTGAACCCGATCAGAAACTATGTCCTCAGGCACCCCGTAGTGCTGGAAGACATGTGTGAACAGGGCCTCCACAGTCTGTAGGGAGACCAGACAAAGGGAGGAGACGGCAGGACTTAGAAAACCAATCCACAACAACCAGGATTGTGGTGTTGCCCTGTGAGGGAGGAAGATGTCCGCGTCCAGCTCCCACACCACCGGTGCCACCTGGCAAGAGGCCGGAAGTATGGGAGTGTGATCCATGGACCGCTCCTCTCTGTCATGCATCCGGGACAGTGCATCTGCCTTAGCGTTCTGGGAACCTGGTCTGTAGGATAGAGTGAAAACAAAACGGGTAAAGAACATAGCCCACCTTGCCTGGCGAGGGTTCAGTCTCCTCGCCGCCCGGATGTACTCTAGATTGCAGTGGTCAGTCCAGATGCGAAAAGGGTGACTGAAAAGGGTGAGCCTCCATGCCTTCAGCGCCTTGACAACAGCCAACAACATTAACCTAACTGAACATGAAATATCCTGCACAACACCATGGGGGAAACAGAGGGTTTAAATACAGGAACAAATAATTGTGAAATGGAAAACAGATGTGTGAAAACAAAGACAAAACCAAAGGAAAAAGAAAAGTTGATCGGAGATGGCTAGTAGACCGGCGACGCCGAGCGCCGCCCGAACAAGGAGAGGCACCGACTTCGGCGGAAGTCGTGACACGACCAGACCAACAGGATTACTATAGGGTGGAGTGGCATTCCAAGATGAAGATTGGGCCGAAGATGATTCATACCAATTGACCATATATCATTTTGTGAATGAGGGTAACAAAGAGTGTTTGTTTTGGTGCGTCATTTGGTGCGTCATGTTTGAAAAGTCAGTGTTTCTTGGTGTTCACAAAAAAAAAATTGTTTTACTTTGGCTACAGTTAACATTCTAACATATACTTCTAAGGGGCTTTAATGATAGTCCAGGGAGGATGGCAAACACATTAAACGTTTTGAAGCCGGTCCACTCTGCCCGGTGAAATTGCATGGCAAGGCCTCTATTAAAGGGATATAGTTATTACGTTGTTCGCCCTCATCAAAATGTTTCAGGGGGCACTGATGGCCAAAGTCTGTACATTTATATTTTATTATCTTAAAATGTACAGTATCAAGTTGAAGGTCATGTGCCCCTGAGTTTCAATATGTCGACACTATCACACTCCAATCGACACTAGCACACTACCTAAAAATGGACTGCTATCTCGACAGTTTATCATACAGTCAGTTCAGACCTGGCGCCAGGATAAAGTGACTAAGGGGGCAAAACATTGTTGGGTTCTTGCATTGGAATGATATTGAATTCTGCTTATATTACCACGCTATGCCATAATAAACATGAAGTTCAAATGCCGAGATTCCGAGATCATTGAGTGCTTTTGAAATCGGCATCCTATCTCTGCTGCGCTGTATCAGCACATTGAACAGCCCCCTATAGCAATGCGGTTTAGATGGGCAATTATCCTATTGCAAATAGCCTATGTGAATGCACCCATACACACAGCTGTCTTGCCAAAATAATGCAAACTAAATGCTGAAAGTAGTAGCCTAGTTATTCATGTATGCAAACAAAAATACTGAATAGCAGTTTGGTTTAGAATACCGAAGCAACTGCGAATGCGAATGAATGAATGAATAAATGCGAACAGAATAGCGTTACCAAGCAGTGGGCCTAGTAAACTAAATATCAGATAAATAAAGGTATGACACAATCTATATGTAGGCTAGTTACATTAACAGCAATAAAACACAGTAAACTAAAGGCTAATGGAGATCCAAATAACCTAAACATAGCCTACAACCTGCTACAGTGAGATGCAGCCATGCACAGCTGTCTTGACAAATAAATAGGCCTGTACAGGCCCACTTCAAACATGGAAATTGTGCCGCTCGCTCTTGAGTTCAGCAACACGTTGTGATATGGCACAATACATTTCTGTGAATCAAATTTGACCTACGTAATCAATTAAGCAATGCCAGCCTACCATAAACACGTTTCCAATACGTACAGTTATTTATAGCAATGACAACCAATAGGCTACCAAGAAAGCCTACGTTCTATTATGGTTATCAATTTCAAAAGCACTCACAAACTTCTACAGATGCACAATCGAGAGCATCCTGGCGGGCTGTATCACCGCCTGGTATGGCAACTGCACCGCCCTCAACCGTAAGGCTCTCCAGAGGGTAGTGAGGTCTGCACAACGCATCACCGGGGGCAAACTACCTGCCCTCCAGGACACCTACACCACCCGATGCTACAGGAAGGCCATAAAGATCATCAAGGACATCAACCACCCGAGCCACTGCCTGTTCACCCCGCTGTCATCCAGAAGGCGAGGTCAGTACAGGTGCATCAAAGCTGGGACCGAGAGACTGAAAAACAGCTTCTATCTCAAGGCCATCAGACTGTTAAACAGCCACCACTAACATTGAGTGGCTACTGCCAACACACTGTCAATGACACTGACTCTACTCCAGCCACTTTAATCATGGGAATTGATGGGAAATTATGTAAATATATCACTAGCCACTTTAAACAATGCTACCTTATATAATGTTACTTACCCTACATTGTTCATCTCATATGCATACGTTGATACTGTACTCTATATCATCGACTGCATCCTTATGTAATACATGTATCACTAGCCACTTTAACTATGCCACTTGGTTTACATACTTATCTCATATGTATATACTGTACTCGATATCATCTACTGTATCTTGCCTATGCTGCTCTGTACCATCACTCATTCATATATCCTTATGTACATATTCTTTATCCCCTTACACTGTGTATAAGACAGTAGTTTTTTTTTGGAATTGTTAGTTAGATTACTTGCTCGTTATTACTGCATTGTCGGAACTAGAAGCACAAGCATTTCGCTACACTCGCATTAACATCTGCTAACCATGTGTATGTGACAAATAAAATTTGATTTGATTTGATTTGATACCGTTATACAGCTATACCCAGGGGCGTCACTTGGGTTCTTGCATTGGAATTATATTGAATTCTGCTTATATCACGCTATACCACAATGCACATACAACTTTTTTTTAAAGGCTTTTGACCAAGAAGTGACAGGTTCAATGGCACAAAATCTCGCTGCGCTCTATCAGCACCACGGACAGCGCCATACACAATAAAGCAACCAACCAGCTAGCTTGTTTAAATCTTACCTTTTCAAAAGAGTTGCAGCTTCCTTGATGCTCTGTTGAACTTCCTGAGTAATCGATCATGTCATTTTCCCAAAAATATTATTGTAAGATCCCCATCAAATACCAGTTGGATTTGTTGAGCTTTCCTCCGGTGTAGCATGCTTCTTCTGTGCTGACTGAACACGTTTGTCAAAGTGGAAAATTAGTTATTGCACGAAGCTGTGGATGTCCCAAAAGTCAGTCCATGTTTCAGTGCAGTAAGCACGGTCAGCATAGCGGAGAGAGGCCCAGAGAGTCGTTGCAGGATATCAAGTGGGGTCCATTTGTCCTCATTGGACCCCACTTGACCATTTGTCCATATTGGAGCCAGAGCAGGCGATTTAAATCTGCAAAAACTGTCGAGAGACACTAAACTCAGCTTCCACTAAATCTGTTTTACTTAGATCCAGCAGTGGCTTCACCTGTTT
This sequence comes from Oncorhynchus tshawytscha, assembly GCF_018296145.1. Classification (NCBI taxonomy): domain Eukaryota; kingdom Metazoa; phylum Chordata; class Actinopteri; order Salmoniformes; family Salmonidae; genus Oncorhynchus; species Oncorhynchus tshawytscha. The sequence goes on along the minus strand of NC_056429.1, from coordinate 77,238,752 downwards.
CACATCTAGAAGGCAATGGTTCTCTGGGTCAAGGGCACACAGGGCCTCCACCAGGTGATTGTTGCGTTCGTTGAATCGTTCTGACATTTCACCAAAACAGTATTTTACACTACGTCTCTTCTCCTCTGTCCTGCTGGCCTACTGTACTGTCCAGTGAATATAGTATATTCAACAGTGGATACAGTCAGCACCCTCTGAAACATCTGAATAAAAAAACAAGTAAATAAATATTATTATTTGAAAAAAATATTTTGGGCCTTTAATAGTCCTGTATTAGCGGACCGATATGGTCGTCTGCAGCGCAGGCAAAATGTTTTCCAGCTGCTGCTGCTCATTGCTCTCCTCCTTTGTTTGGGTACTTTGGCGAAGCCAATTTCTGATATCCATCTAGGCAGATTAGCTGGTTCGTGCTAACTAAATAGGCTAAGGCTTATAACACTAATGCTTTTTACAGCTATAGCTAAGAGTGAAGCAGCTTCAATGATATACTTAACCCTTTTAAATCAAAATCAAATATTACAGGCAGAGGTGTATCACGTTATTCACTTAACCTGCCACAGAGAGGAGAAATGAGGAGCGTTTTTCCCGCTTTTTACATACATTTCAAAGGAGTCATACCTAACCACCCCGTGGCTTTCCATAGTCCCCCTGCTGTAACCTGGTCTCAAAGTATTTTGTCTTATTCTGTACGTAAATCTGAGACACTCCATTTAATATGATACATATTGATATACTTTTGTATAGTATTACTAAAATGCTTTTATCATTTTTGTCAACAAAATGTAAGGGATTTCAAGGGGTGGTAGAACATGTATTGCCTGATAGACATGACCCCCCCATATTCTGAAATGGCATTTTTGCCATTGAAGACTGATATTCTGAAGTTTTTTGACAACGCAATATGAGTTTTTATTAGAGTCAGTATAGCAATGTTTCAGTACAAAACTAAAGAGAGTACACAAATGTGAAAGATGATGAAGGCCAGTGATGAAGATGCATCTAGCGACTTGCTGTCAATGTTTGCATGACAGACCTTGTGTGGGCTATCACAGCGGTCAAACACACCTTATCTGTGGCAATCTTGATGAAGATACATTTCCAAAGAAGTCAGAAGAGGTGAAGACTGATGAAACATGAATCAACTAAATTAATGTCATTGTGTGAATTCAATTGTTTCAAGAGTTCATGAAGAGCTATGACATTTGATACGTTTCATTGTACTGTAAGTGCTATGGATTTATTGTTACAGAGAGACTGTGTTATTCTGTTCGTCGGCCAGGGAATAGTTAAAAGAAGAGTGATACAGGGGTGAATCCGTATAATTTAGATAAATGTTGTGATGATTAGATCCAAGAATCTTTATGTTGTTTTCGTGCCTTTTCTTATGTTTTGGGCCATGCAAAGTGATGTTAATTAGACAATAGAAGATTCTGAGATTTGGCGCTCTTGGAAGTAAAGTAAATGGTCCGATTCATACGACGAACGTGACAAGGTGCAGCGTGGTATACGTACATTTTAATTTATTAAAAGAATGAACACTGAACAAACTAACAAAACGAACCATGATGCTAATATGAATAGTGCAGACAGGCAACTAAACATAGAACAAGATCCCACAAACACCAAAAGGGAAATGGCTACCTAAATATGATCTCCAATCAGAGACAACGATAAACAGCTGCCTCTGATTGGGAACCATATCAGACCACCATAAACATACAAATACCTAGACCTACAAAACCCTAGACATACAAAAACCCAAGACAATACAAAAACTAGCGTATCCACCCAAGTCACACCCTGACCTAACCAAAATATAAAGAAAACAGAGATATCTCAGGTCAGGGCGTGACAATAAAAGCTGGGTTTAAATGTCGATCATGGAGTCATTGGTAAACCGATCTCCTGATATACAGTACGCTTGTATGTCAGAGTGGTGAATTTTATACATTGTTAAAAGACTTACATTTTTGTATTCTTTTCATCATGAAGATTTCTGGTATATACCATTTGTTAATTCTATTCTTATTGCAAAACTGTAATAAATCTGATTATTTTTTAGATGGCTACGAACCGTAGTCGTCACATTTCTGTGTAATATTCCTTGAATTATTATTTGGTTAAATGTTTAATGGTAAATGTTATTCACAATATACATAGCATATATGCTCTGTCTCTAACTGTGCATCTCTAAGCTAAGGTTAATTCAATCATTTTATGCTAGGACATTGATTGCAAGATATTAGTATTTTGTTCCTTAGCCTCTTAATAATTGCATAACGGTAAACCTAGACACATGCATCTTATAGTATTCTGAGTGGTGACGCAAGGCTCGCAACCTTGACTATACCCACTGGATACGATTATGGGCCTTTAGCCTTCAAATTATAGTGGAGTCAGATAGTACATCATATATTAGGGTCCCTCTACAATTCTCTGTCATCCTCAGACAAAGTGAATTTTCACTATTCTACAATGTAACGTTATTGAGCTGTCAGTTTCCCAAAATAATTCCCTACTTTTCACACTGTCACGGTATAAACAGCTCTACAGGCTTCACTGTCATGGTGCACAGTCAGTACACAACACTATGCTCATCATGTCTTAGCAGGAATAGATTGTGACAGGTGTCCCAGCAGGGTCAGACAGCCAGGGAAGACCAGTCTACGGAGCTCAGGTGAATTTTGCAGTATATTATAACAATCAGTGAATGGATATAAAGTTCCATCTTGAGTTGATGGGTAGGCTACAGTCTGGGATCTGGGAATAATGGTAATTTCAATTGAACCATTGATTCTACACTTGGATAATATAATGTATAAATGTACACCAAGGTAATTATTTGTCATACCTCATCTGAGCAGGATCAGATGATGACTGGGGCCTCATCAGGGTCAGGCAACAAGGGAAGACCAGTCTGTGACAGCGCTGAGTTGAACTTTTTCCGATGCACACTTTATTCTCTCTACAGCAAACACTGGACGAGCCAGAAGATTCAATGATTGAAACTACTGTATTTTCAGGTAGTCTGACAAATCTCTAAAGTTGATTTCCAAACTGTATCAAGGGTCGATAGAGGCACAAAGCATGTAAAACAAAAATGTGAGGAAGACCTGGAAGACACTATTGATGATGAATGGATACAGATATGTCTGAATTCCGAGTCATGTTCATATAATCTCAGACATAAATTACTGCAGTTTAAGGCCATCCATAGAATGTACCATATGCCAGTGAAACTGAATATCATGCACTCAGAAATGTAATTCCTCAAAAGGGGACATACAGTGCCTTCGAAAAGTATTCAGACCCCTGGACTTTTTCCACATTTTGGTATGTCACAGGCTTATTCTAACATTGATTAAAACAATAAAACTCCTCAGCAATCTACTCACAATACCCAATAATAACAAAGCAAAAACAGGTTTTTATACATTTTTGCTGATTTATAAAACATAAGAAACTTAAATATCACATTATATATGATACATATTCAGACCCTTTGCTATGAGACTCAAAATTGAGCTCAGGTGTTTCCATTTGTCATCCTTGAGATGTTTCTACAACTTGATTGGAGTTCACCTGTGGTAAATTAAAATGATTGGACATCTGTCTATATAAAGTCCCACAGTTGACAGTACATGTCAGAGCAAAAGCCATGAGGTCAAAGGAATTATCCGTAGAGCTCCGAGGCAGGAATGTGTTGAGGCACAGATCTGGGGAAGGGCACCATGCCTACGCTGAAGCATGGTGGTGGCAGCATCATGCTGTGAGGGTGTTTTTCAGGGGCAGAACCTGGAAGAATAGTCACGATCGAAGCAAAGATTAATGTATGTCTCTAGCTCTAAGTATTTCTCTAGCTCTAACAGTGCTGCAATATCTAGCAATACAATAACAATACACAAACAATCCATGAGTAAATAACAGAAAACTAAACAAACAAGAAATTAAGACATACTATATCAGAATGAGCAATGTTAGAGTCCGGAGTACTGTATATATAAATATATACAGTACATTTACAAAGTATTCAGACCCCTTGACTTTTTCACGTTTTGTTACGTTACAGGCTTATTCTAAAATTGTTTAAATTGTTTTTTGTTTTTTGTTCCTCATAAATCTACACATACCCCATAATAACAAAGCAAAAACAGGTTGTTAGACATTTTTGCAAAAACATTTAACTGAAATATCACAATTACATATAAGTATTCAGACCCTTTACTCAATACTTTGTTTTTAATTTAACCTTTATTTAACCAGGCAAGTTAAGAACACATTCTTATTTTCAATGACGGCCTGAACTGCCTGTTCAGGGGCAGAACGACAGATTTGTACCTTGTCAGCTTGGGGGTTTGAACTCGCAACCTTCCAGTTACCAGTCCAATGCTCTAACCACTAGGCTACGCTGCCGCCCCTTGATGAAGCACCTTTGGCAGCAATTACAGCCTTGAGTCTTCTTGGGTATGACGCTGCAAGCTTGGCACACCTGTATTTGGGGAGTTTCTCTGCAGATCCTCTTAAAAGCTCTGTCCGGTTGGATGGAGAGTGTCGCTGCACAGCTATTTTCTGGTCTCTCCAGAGATGTTTGATCAGGTTCAAGTCTAGGCTCTGGCTGGGCCACTCAAGGACATTCAGAGACTTGTCCCGAAGCTTCACCCCAGTCTGAGGTCCTGGGTGCTCTGGTGCAGGTTTTCATCAAGGATCTCTCTGTACTTTGCTCCATTCATTTTTCCCTCGATCCTGACTAGTCTCCCAGTCCCTGCCGCTGAAAAACATCCCCACAGCATAATGTTGGCACCACCATGCTTCATAGTAAGTTTGGTGCCAGGTTTCTTCCAGATGTGACGCTTGGCATTCAGGCCTAAGAGTCGATCTTGGTTTCATCAGACCAGAGATTCTTGTTTTTCATGGTCTGAGAGTCCATTAGGTGCCTTTTTGTGAAACTCCATTAGGTGCATTTTATTTTAATGAGGCAAGTCAGTTAAGAACAAATACTTATTTACAATGACAGCCTAAGAACAGTGGGTTAACTGCCTTGTTCAGGGGCAGAACAACATATTTTTACCTTGTCAGCTCAGGGATTTGATCTAGCAATCTTTTGGGTACTGGCCCAACGCTGTAACTACTAGGCTACCTGCCACCCCAGCTTTTACTGAGCCCTGGTTTCCGTCTTCCACTCTACAATAAAGGCCTGATTGGTGAAGTGCTGCAGAGATGGTTGTCCTTCTGGATGGTTCTCCAATCTCCACAGAGGAACTCTGGAGCTATGTCAGAGTGACCATTGGGTCAACCTCTAGGGAGAGTCTTGGTGGTTCCAAACTTCTTCCTTTTAAGAAGGATGGAGGCCACTGTGTTTCTGTGGACCTTCATTGTTGCAGAAATGTTATGGTACTCTTCCCCAGATCTGTGCCTCAACACAATCCTGTCTTGGTGCTCTACGGAAGATTTCTTAAACATCATGGATTGGTTTTTGCTCTGACATGCACTGTCAAATGTGGGACCTTATATAGACAGGTGTGTGGCTTTCTAAATCATGTCCAAGCAATTTAATTTAACACAGGTGGACTCCAATGAAGTTGAAGAAACATCTCAATGATGATAAATGGAAAGAGGATGCACCTGAGCTCAATGTCAAGTAAATAAGGTATTTCAGTTTTCTACTTTTGATAAATTTGCTAACATTTCGAAAAGTATTTATCACTTTTTCATTATGGGGTATTGTGTGTAGATTGATGAGGGGAACATTTTTAAAATCAATTTTAGAATAAGTCTGTAATGTAACAATGTGAAAAAGTCAAGGGGTCTGAATACTTTCCCGAATACACTGTATGTACAGTACCAGTTCAAAGTTTCGACACAATTACCCATTCAAATCAAATCAAATCAAATGTATTTATATAGCCCTTTGTACATCAGCTGATATCTCAAAGTGTTGTACAGAAACCCAGCCTAAAACCCCAAACAGCAAGCAATGCAGGTGTAGAAGCACGTGGCTAGGAAAAACTCCCTAGAAAGGCCAAAACCTAGGAAGAAACCTAGAGAGGAACCAGGCTATGAGGGGGTGGCCAGTCCTCTTCTGGCTGTGCCGGGTGGAGATTATAACAGAACATGGCCAAGATGTTCAAATGTTCATAAATTATCAGCATGGTCAAATAATAATAATCACAGTAGTTGTCTAGGGTGCAGCAAGTCAGCACCTCAGGAGTAAATGTCAGTTGGCTTTTCATAGCCTATGATTAAGAGTATCTCTACCACTCCTGCTGTCTCTAGAGAGTTGAAAACAGCAGGTCTGGGACAGGTAGCACGTCCGGTGAACAGGTCAGGATTCCAGGCAGAACAGTTGAAACTGGAGCAGCAGCACGGCCAGGTGGACTGGGGACAGCAAGGAGTCATCATGCCAGGTAGTCCTGAGGCATGGTCCTATGGTTCAGGTCCTCCGAGAGAGAGAAAGAGAGAGAGAATTAGAGAGAGCATACTTAAATTCACACAGGACACCGGATAAGACAGGAGAAGTACTCCAGATATAACAAACTGACCCTAGCCCCCGACACATAAACTACTGCAGCATAAATACTGGAGGCTGAGACAGGAGGGGTCAGGAGACACTGTGGCCCCATCTGATGATACCCCAGGACAGGGCCAAACAGGAAGGATATAACCCCACCCACTTTGCCAAAGCACAGCCCCCACACCACTAGAGGGATATCTTCAACCACCAACTAACCATCCTGAGACAAGACCGAGTATAGCCCACAAAGATCTCCGCCACGGCGCAACCCAAGGGGGGCACCAACCCAGACAGGAAGATCACGTCAGTGACTCAACCCACTCAAGTGAAGCACCCCTCCTAGGGACGGCTTGAAAGAGCACCAGTAAGCCAGTGACTCAGCCCCTGTAATAGGGTTAGAGGCAGAGAAACCCAGTGGAGAGAGGGGAACCGGCCAGGCAGAGACAGCAAGGGTGGTTCGTTGCTCCAGAGCCTTTCCGTTCACCTTCACACTCATGGGCCAGACTACACTCAATCATATGACCCACTGAAGAAATGAGTCTTCAGTAAAGACTTAAAGGTTGAGACCGAGTCTGTGACTCTCACATGAGTAGGCAGACCATTCCATAAAAATGGAGCTCTATAGGAGAAAGCCCTGCCTCCAGCTGTTTGCTTAGAAATTCTAGGGACAATTAGGAGGCCTGTGTCTTGTGACCGTAGCGTACGTGTAGGTATGTACGGCAGGACCAAATCAGAAAGATAGGTAGGAGCAAGCCCATGTAATGCTTTGTAGGTTAGCAGTAAAACCTTGAAACCAGCCCTTGGCTTAACAGGAAGCCAGTGTAGGGAGGCTAGCACTGGAGTAATATGATCTAATTTTTTGGTTCTTGTCAGGATTCTAGCAGCCGTATTTAGCACTAACTGAAGTTTATTTAGTGCTTTATCCGGGTAACCAGAAAGTAGAGCATTGCAGTAGTCTAACCTATAAGTAACAAAAGAAAGGATACATTTTTCTGCATCATTTTTGGACAGGAAGTTTCTGATTTTTGCAATGTTACGTAGATGGAAAAAAGCTGTCCTTGAAACAGTCTTGCTATGTTAGTCAAAAGAGAGATCAGGGTCCAGAGTAACGCCGAGGTCCTTCACAGTTTTATTTGAGACGACTGTACAATCATCAAGATGAATTGTCAGATTCAACAGGAGATCTCTTTGTTTCTTGGGACCTAGAACAAGCATCTCTGTTTTGTCCAAGTTTAAAAGTAGAAAGTTTGCAGCCATCCACTTCCTTATGTCTGAAACACAGGCTTCTAGGGAGGGCAATTTTGGGGCTTCACAATGTTTCATGGAAATGTACAGCTGTGTGTCATCTGATTAGCAATGAAAGTTAATATTATGTTTTTGAATTACATCCCCAAGAGGTAAAATATATAGTGAAAACAATAGTGGTCCTAAAATGGAACCTTGAGGAACACCGACATTTACAGTTGATTTGTCAGAGGACAAAAAAGGATCTTTCTGACGGATAAGATCTAAACCAGGCCAGAACTTGTCCGTGTAGACCAATTTGGGTTTCCAATCTCTCCAAAAGAATGTCTTGATCAATGGTATCAAAAGCAGCACTAAGGTGTAGGAGCACGAGGACAGATGCAGAGCCTCGGTCTGATGCCATTAAAAGGTAATTTACCACCTTCACAAGTGCAGTCTCAGTGCTATTATGGGGTCTAAAACCAGACTGAAGCATTTCGTATACATTGTTTGTCTTCAAGAAGGCAGTGAGTTGCTGCGCAACAGATTCTTCCATTTTTTTGAGAGGAATGGAAGATTCGATATAGCCCGATAGTTTTTTATATTTTCTGGGTCAAGGTTTGGCTTTTTTAAGAGAGGTTTTATTACTACCACTTTTAGTGAGTTTGGTACACATCCGGTGGATAGAGAGCCGTTTATTATGTTCAACATAGGAGGGCCAAGCACAGGAAGCAGCTCTTTCAGTAGTTTAGTTGGAATAGGGTCCAGTATGCCATGATTATTTTCATCATTGTGCCAAGAGATATAGTACTAAAACACTTGAGTGTCTCTCTTGATCCTAGGTCCTGGCAGAGTTGTGCAGACTCAGGACAACTGAACTGATTCAAGTGTTTTTCTTTAATTTCTTTAGTGCCTTGACGACAGCTTTGCACACTCTTGGCATTCTCTCATCCAGCTTTATGAGGTAGTCACCTGGAATGCTTTCCCAACAGTCTTGAAGGAGTTCCCACATATGCTGAACAATTGTTGGTTGCTTTTCCTTCGGTCCAACTCACCCCAAACCATCTCAATTGGTTTGAGGTCGGGTGATTGTGGAGGCCAGGTCATGTGATGCAGCACTCAATTATTCTCCTTGGTCAAATAGCCCTTACACAGCCTGGAGGTGTGTTTGGGGTCATTGTCCTGATGAAAAACATTTTTTAAATTTTTAAATTTTTAAAAATTGTATTTATTTCACCTTTATTTAACCAGGTAGGCTAGTTGAGAACAAGTTCTCATTTACAACTGCGACCTGGCCAAGATAAAGCATAGCAGTGTGAACAGACAACACAGAGTTACACATGGAGTAAACAATTAACAAGTCAATAACACAGTAGAAAAAAAAGAGAGTCTATATACATTGTGTGCAAAAGGCATGAGGAGGTAGGCAAATAATTCAAATTTTGCAGATTAACACGGGAGTGATAAATGATCAGATGGTCATGTACAGGTAGAGATACTGGTGTGCAAAAGAGCAGAAAAGTAAATAAATAAAAACAGTATGGGGATGAGGTAGGTAAATTGGGTGGGCTATTTACCGATAGACTATGTACAGCTGCAGCGATCGGTTAGCTGCTCAGATAGCAGATGTTTGAAGTTGGTGAGGGAGATAAAAGTCTCCAACTTCAGCGATTTTTGCAATTCGTTCCAGTCACAGGCAGCAGAGAACTGGAACGAAAGGCGGCCAAATGAGGTGTTGGCTTTAGGGATGATCAGTGAGATACACCTGCTGGAGCGCGTGCTACGGGTGGGTGTTGCCATTGTGACCAGTGAACTGAGATAAGGAGGAGCTTTACCTAGCATGGACTTGTAGATGACCTGGAGCCAGTGGGTCTGGCGACGAATATGTAGCGAGGGCCAGCCGACTACAGCATACAGGTCGCAGTGGTGGGTGGTATAAGGTGCTTTAGTAACAAAACGGATGGCACTGTGATAAACTGCATCAGGTTGGTGAATAGAGTATTGTAAGCTATTTTGTAGATGACATCGCCGAAGTCGCGGATCGGTAGGATAGTCAGTTTTACTAGGGTAAGTTTTGCGGCGTGAGTGAAGGAGGCTTTGTTGCGGAATAGAAAGCCGACTCCAGATTTGATTTTAGATTGGAGATGTTTGATATGAGTCTGGAAGGAGAGTTTACACTCTAGCCAGACACCTAGGTACTTATAGATGTCCACATATTCTAGGTCGGAACCATCCAGGGTGGTGATGCTAGTCGGGTGTGCGGGTGCAGGCAGTGAACGGTTGAAAAGCATGCATTTGGTTTTACTAGTGTTTAAGAGCAGTTGGAGGCCACGGAAGGAGTGTTGTATGACGTTGAAGCTCGTTTGGAGGTTAGATAGCACAGTGTCCAAGGAAGGGCCGGAAGTATACAGAATGGTGTCGTCTGTGTAGAGGTGGATCAGGGAATCGCCCGCAGCAAGAGCAACATGATTGATATATACAGAGAAAAGAGTCGGCCCGAGAATTGAACCCTGTGGCACCCCCATAGAGACTGCCAGAGGACCGGACAACATGCCCTCCGATTTGACACACTGAACTCTGTCTGCAAAGTAGTTGGTGAACCAGGCAAGGCAGTCATTAGAAAAACCGAGGCTACTGAGTCTGCCGATAAGAATATGGTGATTGACAGAGTCGAAAGCCTTGGCCAGGTCGATGAAGACGGCTGCACAGTACTGTCTTTTATCGATGGCGGTTATGATATCGTTTAGTACCTTGAGCGTGGCTGAGGTGCACCTGTGACCGGCTCGGAAACCAGATTGCACAGCGGAGAAGGTCCGGTGGGATTCGAGATGGTCAGTGACTTGTTTATTGACTTGGCTTTCGAAGACCTTAGATAGGCAGGTCAGGATGGATATAGGTCTGTAACAGTTTGGGTCCAGGGTGTCTTCCCCTTTGAAGAGTGGGATGACTGCGGCAGCTTTCCAATCCTTGGGGATCTCAGACGATATGAAAGAGAGGTTGAACAGGCTGGTAATAGGGGTTGCGACAATTGCGGTAGATAGTTTCAGAAATAGAGGGTCCAGATCGTCAAGCCCAGCTGATTTGTACGGGTCCAGGTTTTTCAGCTCTTTCAGAACATCTGCTATCTGGATTTGGGTAAAGGAGAACCTGGAGAGGCTTGGGCGAGTAGCTGCGGGGGGGGCTGTTGGTTGAGGTTGGAGTAGCCAGGAGGAAGGTATGGCCAACCGTTGAGAAATGCTTGTTGAAGTTTTCGATAATCATGGATTTATCGATTTATCGGTGGTGACCGTGTTACCTAGCCTCAGTGCAGTGGGCAGCTGGGAGGAGGTGCTCTTGTTCTCCATGGACTTTACAGTGTCCCAGAACTTTTTGGAGTTAGAGCTACAGGATGCAAATTTCTGTCTGAAAAAGCTGGCCTTGGCTGACTGCGTGTATTGGTTCCTGAATTCCCTGAACAGTTGCATATCGTGGGGACTATTCGATGCTATTGCAGTCCGCCACAGGATGTTTTTGTGCTGGTCGAGGGCAGTCAGGTCTGGAGTGAACCAAGGACTATATCTGTATCTGACTATATCTATATCTTAGTTCTGCATTTTTTGAACGGAGCATGCTTATCTAAAATGGTGAGGAAGTTACTTTTAAAGAATGACCAGGCATCCTCAACTGACGGGATGAGGTCAATATCCTTCCAGGATACCCGGGCCAGGTCGATTAGAAAGGCCTGCACGCAGAAGTGTTTTAGGGAGCGTTTGACAGTGATGAGGGGTGGTCGTTTGACTGCAGATCCGTAGCGGATACAGGCAATGAGGCAGTGATCGCTGAGATCCTTGTTGAAGACAGCGGAGGTGTATATGGAGGGCCAGTTGGTAAGGATGACGTCTATGAGGGTGCCCTTGTTGACAGATTTAGGGTTGTACCTGGTGGGTTCCTTGATGATTTGTGTGAGATTGAGGGCATCTAGCTTAGATTGTAGGACTGCCGGGGTGTGAAGCATATCCCAGTTTAGGTCACCTAACAGAACAAACTCTGAAGCTAGATGGGGGGCGATCAATTCACAAATGGTGTCCAGGGCACAGCTGGGAGCTGAGGGGGGTCGGTAGCAGGCGACAACAGTGAGAGACTTATTTCTGGAGAGAGTAATTTTTAAAATTAGTAGTTCGAACTGTTTGGGTATGGACCTGGAAAGTATGACATTACTTTGCAGGCTATCTCTGCAGTAGACTGCAACTCCTCCCCCTTTGGCAGTTCTATCTTGACGGAAAATGTTATAGTTGGGTATGGAAATCTCAGAGTTTTTGGTGGCCTTCCTAAGCCAGGATTCAGGCACGGCAAGGACATCAGGGTTAGCAGAGTGTGCTAAAGCAGTGAGTAAAACAAACTTAGGGAGGAGGCTTCTGATGTTGACATGCATGAAACCAAGGCTTTTTCGATCACAGAAGTCAACGAATGAGGGTGCCTGGGGACATGCAGGGCCTGGGTTTACCTCCACATCACCCGCGGAACAGAGGAGGAGTAGTATGAGGGTGCTGCTAAAGGCTATCAAAACTGGTCGCCTAGAGCGTTGGGGACAAATAATAAAAGGAGCAGATTTCTGGCCATGGTAGAATATATTCAGGGCATAATGCGCAGACAGGGGTATGGTGGGGTGCGGGTACAGCGGAGGTGAGCCCAGGCACTGGGTGATGATAAGAGAGGTTGTATCTCTGGACAATGCTGGTTGTAATGGGTGAGGTCACTGCATGTGTGGGAGGTGGGACAAAGGAGGTATCAGAGGTATGAAGAGTGGAACTAGGGGCTCCATTGTAAACTAAAACAATGATAACTAACCTGAACAACAGTATACAAGGAATATTGACATTTGAGAGAGACATACAGGGAGGCATACAGTAATCACAGGTGTTGATTGGGAGAGCTAGCTAAAATAGCAGGTGAGACAACAACAGATAATCAGCTAGCACAACAACAGCAGGTAAAATGTCGTTGACTAGGCAGAGAGGGTCGGATTAACTACACACAGAGCCTGAGTGTGTCTGGGGCCGACAGATAAAAACATAAACAAACAGAATGGAGTACCGTGATTAATGGACAGTCCAGCAGGCATCAGCTATGTAGCCAAGTGATCACAATGTCCAGCAGGCATCAGCTATGTAGCCAAGATTACAGCAAAGATCCAGTGGAGTATTGGGCTCTAGCCGTGTATGAGTGTGGTTCGGGTGAACAGCTGAGTAGGCCGGGAAGTGGGCCTCAGGGATAGCTTCGGTACTGCGTGCAAGCTAGCTGTGAAGATCAGAAGTAGTGGTCCAGGGATTACGGCAGGAATCCGGCGTTGTTGTGGAGAGACAGTTATCGAGGCTAAAAAAAACTGTCTGGCTGTGCAGAAGGTAAAGCCGCTAGCAGTGGCTAACAATGACTAAATAGCTTGTAGCTAGTTAGCTGGTTAGCTTCTGGAGGTTCTTGAATGTGTTCTAAAAATTAAAAATAATAGCGATTCCGTATCACATTGGGTGAGGCAGGTTACCAGAAGGTATAATCGAATAAAAAATCGAAAAGTGATAGTACCACTAAGCACAAACCAGAATGGATGGTATATCGCTGCCTTGAATTCTAAATAAATCACAAAAGTGTCACCAGCAAAGCACCCCCCACACCATCACACCTCCTCCTCCATGCTTCATGGTGGGGCATATCATCCAATCACCTACTCTGCATCACATGAAGACACGGCAGTTGGAAACAAAAATCTCAAATTTGGACTCATCAGACCAAAGGACAGATTTCCATCGGTCTAATGTCAATTTCTCGTGTTTCTTAGCCCAAGCAAGTCTCTTCTTATTGATGTCCATTAGTAGTGGTTTCTATGCAGGAATTTGACTATGAAGGTCTGATTCACACAGTCTCCTCCGAACAGTTGATGTTCAGATATGTATGTTACTTGAACTCGGTGAAGCATTTATTTGGGCTACAATTTCAATTAACTTACAATTAACTTTTAACACGGCACACCTGTTAATTGAAATGCATTCCAGGTGAATAACTCATGATGCTGGTTGAGAGACTGGCAAGAGTGTGCAAAGCTGTCATCAAGGCAAAGGGTCGCTATACTTTGAAGAACCTCATATAAAATATATTTTGATTTGTTGAACACTTTTTTGGTTACTACATGATTCCATATGTGTTGTTTAATCATTTTGATGTCTTCACTATTATTCAACAATGTAGAAAATAGTAATACAAAAATAAAAAAACCTGGAATGAGTAGGTGTGTCCAAACTTTTGACTGGCACTGAATATACATGGTGTGTATACACAGTCCGGACAGTATATGAATAGAAAATATGTCTACAATGTCTACAGCAGTTGTTATGTAGGATGAGCCATGACTTGAATACAGTATACTGTACACACTGAGTGTACAAAACACTAGGAACACCTTCCTAATATTGAGTTGTACCCCCATTTGCCCTCACAACAGCCTACATTTGTTGAGGCGTGGACTCTACAAGGTATCAAAAGCGTTCCACAGGGATGATGGCCCATGTTGACTCCAATGCTTCCCACAGTTGTGTCAAATTGGCTGGATGTCCTTTTGGTGGTGGACCATTCTTTATGCACACGGGAAACTGTTGAGCGTGAAAAACCCAGCAGCATTACAGTTTTTGACACACTCAGACCGGTGCGCCTGGTACCTACTACCATATCCCGTGCAAAGGCACTTAAATCTTTTGTCTTGCCCACTCACCCTCTGAATCACACACATACACAATCGATGTCTCACTTGTCTCAAGGCTTAAAAATCCTTCTTTAACCTGTCTCCTCCCTTCATCTACACTGATTGAAGTTGATTTAACAAGTGACATGAATAATGGATCATAGCTTTCACCTTGATTCAGCTGGTCAGTCTATTTCATGGAAAGAGCAGGTGTTCCTAATGTTCCGTACATATAAAGTGTACATATAAAGCGGGTAAAACAGTATCTCAACGTTATTAAAGTGACCTGTCTTCAATGACTATGTACATAGCGCAGCAGTCTCTAAGCTACAGGGTGTAGCTGGCTAGTGACATTGTCTTTTGTTCTGGGCAGGGTACCAGGAGGAGGCCAGCTAGTGATGGATGTTTAACAGTCTGATGGCCTGAAAATAGAAGTTGTTTATCAGTCTTTCGGTCCCAGCTTTCATGCACCTGTACTGTCTCCGCCTTCTAGATGGATGGTAGTGGGGTGTACAGGCTGTTGCTCGGGTGGCTGAGGTCCTTGTTGATCTTCTTGGCCTTCCTGACAGACAGACAACCTCTGTCTCAATGAATGTTTTGTGATACAATTGAAAGAATAAAACCCCACACATACACCTATTGGGAAATCAAAAATTCCCAATAGTTCAGGTCACACGAATAACAAATTGAACTTTGGGTCTGAGTTTAGTGTCTGGGATTGCTGAGGATTTGGGTTGCAAATTCCAGGAACTTTCAATAAATTCCCTGGTTTTCCCAACATCCCGATTGGAAGATTCATGGAACAACCAAGATTTCTGGAAAACCACAGGATCAGGGCTGTAACCATACTGGCAAGTTTAGCATGACATCTTGAATCTAAACTCTTTCAGGTTAAGGACTGCACCACTGAGGTATAAAATAACTGGAGTCTGTGTCCAAGATGTCCGACTGTTGTTTTCAACGTAATCTCACATTTTTGTTTGCCGATTCATGGACGGACCATCTATAGCCGAAATACATCCAGTTTACACGGCCCAACTTCACATGCACACTAGCACTCGGTGCACACCGGGAACAGCGCGAATGGATAAATACAAAATGTTAATATCTTTGGCTGTGAGTGATTTTTTTAAAAATGCCTCATTGACAATTATTTGAATGATACAATGGATAGTTGGTTCACAAAGGTTCTGACTAAAGTGTCTTATTAGGAATTTTCAGATCTAACTTCTCTATGTGGCAGTCTATGGAAATTGTCTTTCTGTGTCGGGCATCAGTTAAACTGCAGCAGCAAAGCAAGAGTGTTGGAGCAGTTGAAACCATGCTTCTAGACTGGAACCCTTGCCCCTTGGATGGCACATGCAACACACGCAGCACACAACACACACACACACACACACACACACACACACAATAACAGGAGAAGAGTCGAGACAATTAAGATATTCTTTAGGGAAATTACAATCAGCATGTTCAAGAGAGGGTGACATTATAAAACTAACACTATTGAGATGTTACATCTGAAGTACTAGAGTTTTTGAATATCCGAAGAAAATGCCCAGGTTTTAGCTCATTAAGACATGCTCTGCATTTCATAGCTAATTGGCCATCTGGTCACCAAAACAAGAATGATTCCTCTCTGCAAGATTATTTAGATAATTTGCTGGGTTGACCATTGATATTATATGGGAATGCCTTATATTCTGTCTCTGTGGTATGTTAACTCTGAGAGACTCCTGTTCAGAAAGATGTGTTGTTGTAGTGACTGTATCTCAGGATGACATCAGATGAGTTCACAGTTCCCCAAACCTATAGTAGCCGATGTACCTGTATTTAACCAGCCTGAGGCATTTAATCATCAGGAGTACAATACCTTTACAGCTTGCAGCTATTGATTCTATGCTGTTTTTACCTTGGGAGAAATACTGATTCTAATGGTCCACAATAAATCATTCCATAAATGAATCTTTGGATTCAGTAGCCCTTTTTTCTGCACTTTAAATGTTACTCAAAAGTTAGACAACAAAGAGTAACACCTCCCCATCACTATAGGAGGGAAAGGGTAAAGATTCCTGCACAGATAAACACAAAATAAAGCTTTAATCTATCTTTATTGGTGGGCAGTGCTGTTGTGAGGACCCCCGATGCTGAGGCAAACAGAACACTCCCCTTCTGTGTGCAAATGGCACCTGCTGGAATAACAAACAACCATTGCCCTTCAGGGAGAGCCAATCAAACCTGACACATCCTCCAGTTCTGTGCTCTGAGTGGCCACCTCTAGTGATTTATAACAGTGCTCTCTTCCAGAGACGTGCGGACTTCATGTCTGGCTTGGCAAAGAGCCCATTATGAGCGGTCTCCCACAGTTACTGCACTTCCAATCTAGCTGTGCCTCCTCTCCAGGAATATAGGCCTCCCACACCAGGTGCCCAGAACTCACTATGTGCAACACAAACCTAATTGGCAGGTTTTTCATTCTGTTGATAATTTAACCTCTAAAAGTCTAAGCCATTGGGGGGAGGGGGTTGATTTAGACACATATTTAACCCCTTATTGTTGTTGGCACAAAACTACCTCCATACTTCCAATCGTCTCCCCTTTCCATAGTGTCACATCAGTTTGTAGCGCAAACAGTTTGGATGCTACAGACAGAAGTTGGCACATCAGCGTTACCGACTTCAGACGAGTCCCGTGACACCTGTGGGGGTCGTAGAGCAAAACCGTTTGTACACTACAGACTTTTTTGTGAGAAGACCGATTTCTGTGATGTCTCATGGTCTGACAAATACTGCTGTAGCTCGGCCAACTTCCACCGCAGATGCGGAAGGCCGACATAGGCGGATGCAGTAGATTGAGACGCAGCCCATGCAAAAAACTGATATCTCTAGCTTAAACAGACCAAATTTGATGGGGATTTTTTTTGTTGTAATGTTACTTAGGTTGCGTCAAAAGACTCTTATTCATGTGCAGATCTATCTGATTTTACCTCCAAGTAAAGGACATTTTGAGGGTGTTTATAACAGGGAAAGGCACTATTTACGGCGTGCCCAGCCATTTCTCAATACCATTGTCAAATACTGCAGCTTTACCACTGATATACTGAGGCAACAAGGACTTGAGTAGTCAGGGCGAACAATCTCAGCACCAGCTGAAAAGCACAGAGACAGTTATGAAGGCTTTGAGAAGAAATTAGACGCTCACACAAAAGCACAAGATGCTCCTAACAGGAAAATGAGGTGCAAACAAACTATCAAAATCTCTGTGGTTCAATTACTGTAGAGAGTTTATCCTGAAAGTTGAACTTCCAGTAGTTGGGGTGTGTGATGATAGTGGCGATGATGAAGTATCGAACAGTACAGCCACTGCCAGTTAATCCAAATGCCATAGATTGAATCTTTACCCTCAGACCGGATCAATTGGAAGACAGGACAAAATGATGCTGAAACTACAGCCAGGGGTCAAAGAAGTGCACTGGTGACATGGAGTTCAGTATCAGAAGTGAGAGCAGTTATCTCAGCTGTTATTTTGTTGCTCAGTGTTGTTGAGGCGCCGCATCCTCCCTGTTAACCTCGCTCTTCCGCTGCTGAACAGAAGGGGCACCACAGTAAGCCCATTTACTATTTTAACAGTCATCTGCCAGTCCCTGCTGTGAGTTTCATTGGGTTGTTATCTTGGCTGGCCCCCCCCAAAAAAGAATAAAAAGGGCCAGATAAAATATAAGATCAAATAAAATTGTCCTGAACTTTTAAATCTTGCAAAGAAAAGGGAAAATATAACCTGTTGTATTCAGCGCATGTGACAAATAAAATGTGATTTGATTGGATTTGATCTAGGCTACAGTTAATAAAGGAAATGCACAAAAAAAAGTATCAAGACTTTAAAGTTTGCTCAAACATTGTTTAAACATGGTTTGAACATTAAGCTGTATACAAGCATTGGCAGCAACATAGCCCCTAAAGGGATGGGCCAGTGAACTTTGCTTACAGGGTGGCAGGTAGCCTAGTGGTTAGAGTGTTGGCCCAGTAAACTAACGATTGCTAGATCGAATCCCTGAGCTGACAAGGTTAAAATCTGTCGTTCTGCCTCTGAACAAGGCAGTTAACCCACTGTTCCTAGGCCGTCGTTACATGTTCAATCAGTGTCAACGGGTATGTAACATTCTTTCTAGCTACAGTGCCTTCAGAAACTATTTACACCCCCTGACTTTTTCCACATTTTGTTGTGTTACAGCCTGAATTTAAAATTGATAAAATGTAGTTTTTTGTTGTCACTGGCCTACACACAATACCCTATAATGTCAAAGTGGAATTATCAACATGTTTACAAATGAATTAAAAACGAAAATGTATTGAGTCAGTAAGTATTCAACCCCTTTGTTATGGCAAGCCTAAATACGTTCAGGAGTAAAAATGTGCTTAACAAATCACACAATAAGTTACATAGACTCACTCTGTGTGCATTAACATGATTTTTGAAATGACTACCTCATCTCTGTACCCCACACATACAATTATCTGTAAAGTCCTTCAGTCGAGCAGTCAATTTCAAACACAGGTTCAATGACAAATACCAGTGAGGTTTTCCAATGCCTTGTAAAGAAAGGCACCTATTGGTAGAAAAAGAGAATATTTCTTTGAGTGTAGTGGAGTTATTAATTACGCTTTGGAAGCTGTATCAATACACCAAGTCACTAAAGATACAGGCGTCCTTCCTAACTCAGTTGCCGTTTAATGGCTGTGATAGGAGAACATTTAGGATGGATCAACAACATTGTAGTTACTCCACAATACTAACCTAATTGACAAAGTGAAAAGAAGGAAGCCTGTACAGAATAAATATTCTAAAACATGCATCCTGTTTGCAACAAGGTACTAAAGTAATACTGCAAAAAAATGTGGCAAAGCAGTTCACTTTATGTCCTGAATACAAAGTGTTATGTTTGGAGAAAATTCAGTACCACACATTAGTGAGTACCACTCTCAAGTTTTTTAAGCATAGTGGTGGAAGCATCATGTTATGGGTATGCTTGTAATCGTTAAGGACTGGGGAGTTTTTCAGGTTTTATAAATAAATGGAATGGAGCTAAGAACAGGCAAAATCTTAGAGGAACACCTGTCTCAGTCTGCTTTCCACCAGACACTGGGAGATTAATTCACCTTTCAGCAGGACAATAACCTGGGGCACCCGAGTGGCGCAGCTGTCTAAGGCATTGCATCTCAGTGCTAGCGCCATCACTACAGACCCTGGTTTGATTCCAGGCTGTATCACAACCGGCTGTGATTGGGAATCCCATAGGGTGGCGCACAATTGGCCCAGTGTTGTTAGGGTTTGGCTCGGGTAGGCCATCATTGTAAATAAGAATTTGTTCTTCACTGGCTTACCTAGATGAATAAAGGTTAAATAATAAAAAATAAAACACAAGGCCAAATCTACATTGGAGTTGCTTACTAAGAAACCAGTGAAGGTGGCCGAGTTACAGTTTTGACATGTGTTGGAGGAAACACCATACACTTGGTGACCGTGTCAGCGTGCACTGCACCCAGCCCACCATAGGAGTTGCTAGTGCGCGATGGGATAAGGACATCCCTGCCGGCCAAACCCTCCCCTAACCCGGACGATGCTGGGCCAATTGTGCGCCGCCCCATGGGTCTCCTGGTCACGGCCGGCTGCAACAGAGCCTGAACTCAAACCCATAATCTCTAGTGGCACAACTAGCACTGCGATGCAGTGCCTTAGACCATTGCCCCACTCAGGAGGCCCAAGCAACAACCAATTTGACAGAGCTTGAAGAATTTTGAAAAGAATAATGGGCAAATGTTGCACAATCCAGGTGTGGAAGATTGCCCTTCACTGGAACTAAGGGGCCTAGCCCGAACCATGAAAAACAGGCCCAGACCATTATTCCTACTCCAACAAACTCTACAGTTGGCACTATGCATTCGGATAGATAGTGTTCTCCTGGCATCCGGCAAACCCAGATTCGTCCGTCGGACAGCCAGATGCTGAAGCGTGATTCATCACTCCAGAGAACACATTTCAACTGCTCCAGAGTCCACTGGCGGCAAGACTTACACTACTCCAGCCGACGCTTGGCATTGTATATATTGATCTTAAGCTTGTGTGCGGCTGCTCGGCCATGTAAACCCATTTCATCACGCTCTTGATGAACAGTTCTTCTGCTGATGTTGCTTCCAGAGGCAGTTTGGAACTAGTGAGTGTTGTAACTGAGGATAGATGATTTTTACACGCAACGCGTTTCAGTACTCGGCGGTCCTGTTCTGTGAGCTTGTGTGGCCTACCACTTTGCAGCTGAGTCGTTGTTGCTCCTAGATGTTTCCACTTCCCGATAAGAGCACATATAGTTGACCCGGGGCAGCTCTAGCAGGGCAGAAATTTGATGAACTGAATTGTTGGAAAGGTGGCATCCTATGACGGTGCCACATTGAATGTCACTGAGCTCGTCTGAAGGCCATTCTACTGTCAATGTTTAGTAGTAGATTGCATATGTGTGTGCTCAACTTTATACACCTGTCAGCAACCGGTGTAGCTGAAATAGCCGAATCCACTAATTTGAAAGGGTATCCACATGCTTTTGTACATACAGTGTATGTTTTCTTCTATTATTTATTATCATCAGCTCATTCACTTTGCCAGTCATATTGACCCTGTATTAGAGAACCTTACAGGATTTGATGAAGCCAACGTTGAGACAGTGTGTTAGGCTTTTGGGAGCGTGCATATTTCAGAAGCGTAATTCAAGAATTAGCAACTGCAGCCCTTTTTAAGGCCAACTGATTAAACTGTTGCAGTTCAATAGATTGATGAAAGAAACCAAATATGCTTTGTTTTCAAGTGTGATGGTAATTGCATTAAACAATATTGTAGCACCAAATTGGATTCCCCCTATTAGAGTTATTTCCCTTGTGGTGGTAATAGGCTTTGGATAGGAGGATTATTTGCTAATGTTAATATGGAAATCCTTCTCCAGTTGAGGGATCATAAAGAAAAATAACTTTGTAGTATAATGTAATAAATGCTTTTACTAAAATGTAATGTAAGAATCACAAAGTTCTTCAGTCTGTCTGAAAGCCTCAGTTTTGCACTTGTTTACATTCCCTTATATGAGAAAAGCAGACTTTGATCCCCAGCAAATAACGTGACATTATGTGGAGCAGACATTGCAGCAGTGAGAGGAGACAGTCTGCCGCAGGAGAGAAGACAAGTCTAGAGATGGAGAATGTCCTGCGCTATTATTTCCACTGCGATGCCGCTATCCCAATTCTCCCAGCACTGCTACACAATACAGGGGATTAGAAAATGTGGGTCATCGTCTCTATCAGCTAGGCAACACAGAGGGGGGAAAAAGACAGTAAAACCGGTGTTTAAACCGGTGTTCACAGTTGTCCTACTTACACATCCAAAACAAAAGCTTCCCTGCACCATGGCAGAATACACAGGCATGTGTGTTTGTGCTTCTGGTTACATAACGTTTGGTCAGGTGGTGTATACTTGCTGCTTCAGCTGAGCAGAACAGCTGTGGCTGTACCTGAGCACGGCTGGCATTGAGTCACTCTGGAGACAGTAAGCAGATGTGTTTATTAGCAGGCTTTTCACTCCTGTCGCTGGCCCTGAAACCATCCGGGGAACACTTTGTGCATTGAACGTAAAGTAATGGTTGGACAGCAGTCTCTCTTGTACTACAGGATTCAAGTAAAACAGCATCACAGAGAGCGAAGAGGCACGGTGCAATGTGATATGATGAATAGGTGTTAAGTTTGTGAGTGGCTATGCTTAGCCATAATTTGTAAAGTGGCTTTCCAAGCTAATTCCTTTGCATTTGCTCAGGGGGCTAACAGAGGGCTAAGATTTAGAGTGAGGTTTGTGAGTGACTGCATTTTTTGTCACAAAGTAGATTCCCATTATCCACTAGGCAGTCTGTTGTGGTGATGAAGGACCTCTGACATGGGATTACTGACAGAGGAATGATAATGATCACTCACTGGTTGGACTGAGAGGTTTGCCACAAAGTAGCAGAGCCTCCCTAAAAATGATAAGGATTTGGCATGGCAGCACCACATTTAAAACAACGGTGTGTTTGTGGATAAATACTACAGCTGAATGAGGGGAAGGTTTAAGTAAATAAAATAATTGTAATGCTTCTTAAAAATGTTTATTTAAAACATGCTGTCCTCCAATCAAACTGTGAACATTTCTGTTATTTTTAATTTCTGTTATTACAGATGTACACCATGAAGCATTGAACATATTAAAAATGCAGGGAGAAAATGTGTGAAAATGTACAAAATAATGAGGGGAAATATCCACACACCGAGTTGATCTGAACACTTAGCTCTCACAAAGCCATTCCCTACGTTGTTGTTTTTAGCATGCTACTGTTCTCTCAATCCCCCTTGAGCACTCCCAGCATTAGGATCCATGTAATGGCTGGCACACACTCAGTGGAAACTCTTGTGTGGTGGCAGCTAGAGGAATTCCTGTCCCAGCAGCCCTCGGGTTTGGAGTAAAGTTTGTATTGTGACTGTATATTCTTCACCTCAGCCAGGACCATTTTGGAACTAATTCCAAAAGATAAACAGACAATGGCTTTATCAGGAGGCAGGCAGGCACACTGTGGCATGCTGCTCCCCCGTGCCCGCCCTTGTTCCCAGTCATTTTGCAACAGTTTGAACACTGAAATTCCTGTTTTGCCATTTTTCAGTTTTTTTCCTCCTCTATACAAGCATGCTGTAGCTCTTGTATTTTACATGCAAATACTGTAGCCTTACAATTAATGATTCATTTGAGTTTAGCTGAAGTTTGTTACATGCCTTCAGACACATCATGCCCATCTGTAAGACTAGATAGTGATGGTAAAGGTGTTTTAAAAAGTTACTTTTTTATCCCTTTATCTTGGTATCCAATTGGTAGTTTAGTCTCATCTCTGCAACTCCCATACAGACTCAGGAGAGGCGAAGGCCGAGAGCCGTGCGTCCTCCAAAACCCAACCAAGCCGCACCGCTTCTTGACATAATGCCGGCTTAACCCGGAAGCCAGCCACACCAATGTGTCGGAGGAAACACTGTACACCTGGCGACTGTGTCAGCGTGCACTACACCCAGACCACCACAGGAGTCACTAGTGTGCGATGGGACAAGGACATCCCTGTCGGCCAAACCCTCCCCTAACAACACTGGGCCAATTGTGCACTGCCCCATGGGTCTCCTGGTCGCGGTTGGCTGCAACAGAGCCTGGATTCTAACCCAGAATCTCTAGTGGCACAGCTAGCCCTGCGATGCCATGCTTAAGACCACTGCACCAGTGATGGTCCTAGTTGTGGTAAAAGGTCCTAGTGATGGTAAAAGTTGACGAATAAATCAAATCAAAGTTTATTTGTCACGTGCGCCTTACACCTTACAGTGAAATGCTTACTTACAGGCTCTAACCAATGGTGTGGAAAAAAAGGTATGTGTGTGTGTGTGTGTGTAGGTAAGTAAAGAAATAAAACAACAGTAAAAATACATTTGAAAAAAGAGTCGCAAGGCTACATACAGACACCTGTTAGTCAGGCTTATTGAGGTAGTATGTACATGTAGGTATCGTTAAAGTGACTATGCATATAGGATGAACAGAGAGTAGCAGAAGCGTAAAAAGAGGGGTTAGCGGGTGGTGGGACACAATGCAGGAGGCCAGTTAGCCAATGTGTGGAATTACTGGTTGGTCGGGCCAATTTAGGTAGTATGAACATGAATGTATAGTTAAAGTGACTATGCATATCAGATAAACAGAGAGTAGCAGCAGCGTAAAAGAGGGGTTGGGGAGGGGGCACACAATGCAAATATTCCCGGGTAACCATCGGGTTACCTGTTCAGGGGTCTTATGGCTTGGGGGTAAAAACTGTTGAGAAACTGTTTTGTCCTAGACTTGGCACTCCGGTACCGCTTGCCATGCGGTAGTAGAGAGAACAGTCTATGACTGGGGTGGCTGGGGTCTTTGACAATTTTTAGGGTCTGCCTCTGACACCGCCTTGTGTAGAGGTCATGGAGGGCAGGCAGCTTAGCTCCAGTGATGTACTGGGCCAGGCAGTGATGCAACCGGTCAGGATGGTCTCGATGTTGCAGCTGTAGAACCTTTTGAGGAGCTCAGGACCCGTGCCAAATCGTTTTAGTTTCCCGAGGAATAGGCTTTGTCGTGCCCTCTTCACGACTGTCTTGGT
Source organism: Oncorhynchus tshawytscha (assembly GCF_018296145.1). Taxonomy (NCBI): domain Eukaryota; kingdom Metazoa; phylum Chordata; class Actinopteri; order Salmoniformes; family Salmonidae; genus Oncorhynchus; species Oncorhynchus tshawytscha. The sequence goes on along the minus strand of NC_056429.1, from coordinate 77,214,095 downwards.
GTGTTTGGACCAATCTAGTTTGTTGTTGATGTGAACACCAAGGAATTTGAAGCTCTCAACCTGCTCCACTACAGCCCCGTAGTGGGGACGTGAATGGCGACGTGCTTGGTGCTCCTTTTTCTGTGGTCCACAATCATCTCCTTAGTCTTGGTTATGTTGAGGGATAGGTTGTTATTCTGGCACCACCCGGCCAGGTCTCTGACCTCCTCCCTATAGGCTGTCTCGTCGTTGTCGGTGATCACTGTGGTGTCGTCAACAAACTTAATGATGGTGTTGGAGTCGTGCCTGGCCATGCAGTCGTGGGTGAACAAGGAGTACAGCAGGGGTCTTAGCACGCACCCCTGGGGAGCTCCAGTGTTGAGGATCAGCATGGCAGATGTGTTGCTACCTACCCTCACCTCCTGGGGCCGGCCTGTCAGGAAGTCCAGGATCCAGTTGCAGAGTGAGGTGTTTAGTCCCAGGATCCTTAGCTTGGTGATGAGCTTTGAGGGTACTATGGTGTTGAACGTGGAGCTGTAGTCAATGAACAGCATTCTCACATAGGTGTTCTTTTTGTTTTTTGGAAAGGGCAGTGTGGAGTGCAATAGAGATTGCATCATCTGTGGATCTGTTTGGGCGGTATGCAAATTGGAGTGGGTCTGGGGTTTCTGGGATAATGGTGTTGATGTGAGCTATTTTCCAGCCTTTCAAAGCACTTCATGGCTACGGACATGAGTGCTACGGGTCTGTAGTCATTTAGTCAGGTTACCTTTGTGTTCTTGGGCACAGAGACTATGTTGGTCTGCTTGAAGCATGTTGGTATTACAGACTCAATCAGGGGCATGTTGAAAATGTCAGTGAAGACACCTGCCAGTTGGTCAGCACATTTTTATTTTATTTTTTATTTCACCTTTATTTAACCAGGTAGGCTAGTTGAGAACAAGTTCTCTTTTGCAACTGCGACCTGGCCAAGATAAAGCATAGCAGTGTGAACAGACAACAACACAGAGTTACACATGGAGTAAACAATTAACAAGTCAACATGCCCGGAGCACACATCTTGGTAATCCATCTGGCCCCGCAGCCTTGTGTATGTTGACCTGTTTAAAGGTCTTACTCATGTCGGCTACGGAGAGCGTGATCACACAGTCGTCCGGAACAGCTGATGCTCTCATGCATGCCTCAGTGTTGCTTGCCTCGAAGCGAGCATAGAAGTGATTTAGCTTGACTGGTAGGCTCGTGTCACTGGGCATCTCGCGGCTGTGCTTCCCATTGTAGTCTATAATGGTTTGCAAGCCCTGCCACATCCGACGAGCTTTGGAGCCGGTGCAGTATGATTCAATCTTAGCCCTGTATTGACGCTTTGCCTGTTTGATGGTTCGTCGCAGGGCATAGCAGGATTTCTTGTAAGCTTCCGGGTTAGAGTCCCGCACCTTGAAAGCGGCAGCTCTACCCTTTAGCTTAGTGCGTATGTTGCCTGTAATCTATGGCTTCTGGTTGGGGTATGTACGTACAGTCACTGTGGTGACGACGTCCTCAATGCACTTATTGATAAAGCCAGTGACTGATGTGGTGTAATTCTCAATTTCATCGGAAGAATCCCGGAACATGTTCCAGTCTGTGATCGCAAAGCAGTCCTGTAGTTTAGGATCTGCTTAATCTGACCATTTTTTTATAGACCGAGTCACTGGTGCTTCCTGCTTTAATTTTTGCTTGTAAGCAGGAATCAGAAGGATAGAGTTGTGGTCGGATTTACAGCTCACTGAGTGCGGTCTTAGTGCCAGCATCTGTCTGTGGTGGTAAATAAACAGCCACGAAAAGTATAGCTGTGAACTCTCTATGCAAGTAGTGTGGCCTGCAGTTTATCACAATATACTCTACTTCAGGCGAGCAAAATCTAGAGACTTCCTTAGATTTCATGCACCAGCTGTTGTTTACAAATATGCACAGACCGCCCCCCCTCGTCTTACCAGAGTGTGCTGTTCTATCCTGCCGGGGCAGCGTGTATCACGCTAGGTGAATATCCATGTCGTCATTCAGCCACGATTCCGTGAAGCATAGGATATTACAGTTTTTGATATCCCGTTGGTAGGATATTCGTGATCGTACCTCGTCTAGTTTATTGTCCAATGATTGCACGTTGGCGAGTAATATTGACAGTAACGGCAGCTTTCCTAGTTGTCTTCTGCGGGTCCGGAGGAGACATCTGGCTCTTCGTCCTCTGCGTCGCTTCCTTTTGCGAATAGTTAGGATGTCTGCCCTGTGGGGTGTTTGGAGAATATCGTGTGAGTTCTGCTTGTTGTTGTTGTTGAAGAAATCTTCGTCTAATCCGAGGTGAGTGATCGCTGTCCTGAAATCCAGAATCCAGAAGCTCTTTTCCTCCGTAAGATACGGTTGCAGAAACATTATGTCCAAAATCATTTACAAATATCATGAAAAAAACATATAATAGCACAATTGGTTAGGAGACCGTAAAACGGCGGCCATCTCCTCCGGTGCCATTTTCAAACATCACACATTTTGCCAGTAGAAACATCAGAAAGATCGTAGTGGAAAATGCATGCCGAAGCAGTTCTCCAATGGCCTGACCTGAGTTGGATACATTGTCACTTTGATCAACAACACAACAGGGTCGTTCCACCAATTTGGTGCCTTTTGAGAAGTGTGACTTGGTAAAAAAAACTACAACATGTATTTCACCTAATTTTAACATTCTGACATATAGAGCACGTGTTCAACTCAAGAGGTTAATAAGAGTCTATATTTAAGTAACATCATAAAAAAATCCCCTTCAAAATCTATCAGTTTAAGCTAGAGATATTTCAAGTTTCAAGATTCAAGTTGTAATGTCACATGCACAAGTACAGTGAAATTCCTTTCTTGCAAACTCAAAACCCAGCAATGCAATAACCAATAACAATATTACTACAAAAAACACATGAGAAATAAGAATTGGAAATCTGAAATACACAATAAAGTAAGTAAGCAAGCATACTATATACAGGAAATAGTTAATTAAAACATCAATCCCAATATCATATTTACATGTGCTAGAGTGATGGAGGTAGATACACTTTATATACAAAAGCATGTATACACCCCTTAGAATTAAAGGATTTCAGCTACACCTGTTGCTGACAGGTGTATAAAATCGAGCACACATCCTTGCAATCTACATAGACAAACATTGGCAGCAGAATGGGCTTATTGAAGAGCTTAGTGACTTTCAACGTGGTACCGTCATAGGATGTCACCTTTACAACAGATTGTAACATTTCTGCCCTGCTCGAGCTGCCCTGGTCAACTGTAAGTGCTGTTATTGTGAAGTGGAAACGTCTTGGAACAACAACGGCTCAGCTCTGAAGTGGTAGGCCACACAAGCTCACAGACTGGGACTGCCGAGTGCTGATGGACAATTCTGGGTTTGGCGGATACCAGGAGAACGCTCCCCGCCCCAATGCATAGTGCCAACTGTAAAGTTTTTGGAGTAGGAATAATGATCTGGGGCTGTTTGTCATGGACCCATTAGTTCCAGTGACGGGAAATCTTAACGCTACAGCATACAATGACATTCTAAACAATTCTGAGCTTCCAACTTTGCGGGAACAGTTTGGGGAAGGCCCTTTCCTGGTTCATAATTTTTGTCCACATACTTTTGGTCATGTAGTGTATGTATAAGGGTAAGGGGGCTAGGCAACAGGATATAAAATAAACAGAGTAGCAGCAGCTTGTACGTGAGTGGGTGTGCGTGTGTGTAGAGTCAGTCTAAATGTATGCGCAAATTATGTGTGAGTGAGCAAATAGTTGAGTGAGTTTATGCGTGTGTGTTGAAATAAAAGGTCAACAAAGATAGAAGGTTAACTCAGATTGTTGGCTATTGATATTTTTTGCATGGGCTGCATCTCAATATACCACTTCCGTCTATGTCGGCCTTCCGCATCTTCGGGGGAAGGTTGCCAAGCTACAGCGGTGTTTGTCAGACCATGAGACGTCTCGAGAATTGGTCTTCTCACAAAAACGTAAGTAGTGTCCAAACGGTTTGGCCTATAAACTAATATGACCACTATATGGAAAGATGAGATTCAACTCCCAGATTTCGCTACTACCCTCACAAGTGTCAAGGGAGTCATCTGAAGGTAACCCGTACCAGTTAAAATAATGTATGGAAGTATGGAGGTAGTTTTGTGCCAACAAAAGAAGTATCAAAAAACAGCAGTAAAGGCTAAATTCAACATTTGATATCTAGACAGGTCCTAAAATTCAAAATCAAATCGCTAAATGATCCTTGGTATAACCATCTTAAGACAATTCCACGTGTTATCTTAGTTGAACCCCCACCCCCACAAAGGCTTGCATGCTGACCACACACGTCTTCATGGCCAGCGTGGCCAGGCGCCTTCCCATCTCCTCATTCGTTTTTAAGAGCATATACCCAAGTGTGTGATTGAAAGATGAACTGACGTGCACACTCCAGTCGGTTGTAATAATGCACTGTAAAGTTGGTTGCCAACTGCCATATAAAGTCCAAAGAAGTACAAAAGAAGCCTGGGGAAGGTGGAGAGATGACGAGAAAGGAATTCAGTTCACCGTTTTATATGTGGAATAATTGTCGGAGTAGAGGACCTTGTGCATTTCAGGTAAAATAACAACCCAATGTTTATATCCCAGGACAAATTAGCTAGCAACAGCAAACTAGTTAGCTAAATTGCCATAAATGTTTAATGGTTTTCGACCTGTCTCCAAATTAATACAATTAATTGGTTCAGAGTTTGTTTTGATATTTCCACCTGCTTGTCCTGATCATGTCTGGTGTGAGGGTACAATGGCGCACGCGCGCGTCCGATTTGGTCAGCATGTTAGACTTTTAGAGGTTAAATAAAAATGTAAATTAACGATTGTAATTGTCCATGAAAGATGGAGTCCGGGATCTTACGCACAACAAATTCATAACATATCATGTGAATTGCAAAACTATATATATATATATAGATATATATTTTTAGCAAGACGTAACATATCTTACGAAATGGAGTACACAATTTGATGACATAGTACACAAAAACCAGGACCTGTTTTGGCTTGTGAGCACCACTACTGGCTGAAATTATACAAATGTTCTGGAGCATAATTTGAAGTGCCAAATAAAGTAACAGGGTTGACTGTAACAGGGTTGACCATAACAGGGTTGAATCAGCCATAAATCCCCTTGCGATAGGGGGAATGAAATCTTGTTGTGTGCAATGGGCAGTGGCAATCGAACGCAAGCTTCACACATTTATTTTTGTTGTTAAAACATTTCTAGCCTGTCTATCTATGGGTAACAGGGTTGACGTGTTACACTGGATTCGCTCAGTTTTCCACTACAACACGCTACAAAATGGCCAATAAGAGTAGAATCAGCTCACCTGCGTTTTCAGTGTGGTTTGACTATGTTCAATGTTTTCCAAATATTTTTTTTAAGGAATAGTTTCAGCATATCATCCAGACATAAATGAATCACTAATCACATGAAATAAATTATGATATTCAGAAATGACAATGATGGTGAAAACTGGGTATTTTTGGGGGGTTAGTGGGTTAAAATCTTCCTAGAAGTCACAGAGGTGCACAGAGGGACATGTATAAATGCTGCATTTTGGCACTTTAGCAAGCCTTTATTCATATAAAAAAAAATCTGATTTGTCACTTAAACAATTGATTGATGCACAATTTCTACTTAAAATATCAAAGGAACGCAAAAGGCACTCTTTTCTTTGAACAACTCAACAGTATTAGTTTATGTCAGAATCTCAAAGCTAGACATTCCCATTAAACATAGGGCAGGAAAATATGCTCTCTGTATTAATTCAACAAAGGAATATAAATATCAAATTACAGTTGACATTCAATTATTCTGCATGATGCTTATACCTTAGTAGTTTTTAAAAGTTAAACTGTTTGAGTTCATCTTGAGAAATGGGTGAAGCATCATCCACTTTTACAGACACTTTATAATGCACAGGCTTCCTCACCAACATGGTCAGTAACCTCCATCTTACGGTTGAGCGCTTTGTCTCTAAATTCCTGAAAAGCATTCAGGGCCTTCGACTAAACATGGACATTTCCAGGAATATTCTTCACTGGGAACTGTGTTTTTCCCCAGGACAATGAATATACATGCCCCTTGTATCCCTGGAATATTTAAATATATAGGTGGTGATGGCCACTATCATAACCTTCACAAAAACGTCACTACAAATATCACTACTGAGAGTCACATTCCCAACCCCTCTAGCATCACATCTGGAGATAAGTTTATGCTCATCCTGGTGGTGTAACAATGCAACTGTTGAACACTGGTCTTGGCTCATTTTCAAAGCTGCAGACAGTTAAGCAGTTGTTTAGACAAACCCTCCAATTTATGATCACTTAAAATTACTGGTAGTTCAACTTGGCTTTGAAAGAGAGGACACAGCGTAGAATCGGTTTGTTTATGTTACAGCATTTCTTTTTTGAGCATGCAAACATCTCTGGGCTATGTTGATGTTTTATGCATGATCACTAGCTGGAGAAGCAGCTTGGCCCTGTCGAGGACAAGGGGGACCAAGAAGACTACTAGAGTCACTCATGCCCATGGGCCTGTTTCCTGTCTCCAAAACACAACCAACAGACAGTTCAAAAACTGGAGTCTGGAGCTATTGGCAGAAAAAACATCAACAACAGGCACTACCTTAAAATAGCTGTCGGTATGATGTGGAAATACATCACACCAAAATACATCAAGTATAGCAGAGGATAGGATTTTATCACTTCCATTACACAATAGCATACAGAACTGTAAAGGTCTAAATAAAACATTCTGCACTTTCTATCCACTTCACAATGCTAGCACCAATATTTCAGGCTGTCTTTGAAGTGGGCAATGGAAAAGAGGTGGGACAGCCAAGCTACAGTCAGGTTCACAAATGTTCCATTGTGCTGGCCATGTCAATTAGCTATTCTAATTACATGTCTTTCATGAATTTGATTAGGGTAATTAATCACTCTAAATGCAATCACGGCTGATATTTGATGAAAGGTCTTGAAGTGTGGTCTATTTGGCGCCATGCACTTACCAGCAAGGTTTTTATAGTTTTGTGTTTTTGTATTCATTTTTTATTTCTATTCATTTTTCAATTTTACTTGAAATTATGTTTAGTTTTCAGACCTGGTTTACTAGTTTTTGTTTAGTTTAAGTTTGATAGAAACATGTTGATTAAATTCTTATATCAGTCTCAATTTTAGTGTTAGGGGACAGAAAATAAAAGTCAGATTTTTTATATTATTTCGTTTCAGTTTTAGTTTTAGTGTTAGGGGCAGAAAGTAAAAGTATAAAGTCAGGATATGAGTTGAGAAACCTGAAACATCCTCAAACGTACTTAATTTCACAATTTCAAAGTTATACGATATTACAGAGAACAAGTTAATTATCTCACATCTTGGAAAAGATTTGTAATGTAGTGTTTTTTGTTCACGTAGGCTTATTCATGGGAATGTTGGGTTTTTGAGCTAGCACCCAATTCACTCCTTCAAGGAGTGCACTCCATGTCCCAGCATTGACAACGTACATACACAATTTGCGTTAATACGAATCGAATCAAGTTTCCCATCTCCTAATTTCTTAGTGATAGCTTGTGATAGTGATGCACAAGCTAGTTCAATTTGAAACATCGCCATCCCCTGGATGCATTTACACACCAGTTTCAGCAGCCTGAAAACCCAATTAGAAAAAAATAAGTTTAGAAGAAAAAAAACTAAAACTGTGCATAATTCATGATGATTTTTATTTGATTTTGTTTTGGAGTCAAAGATAACGGTTTTAGTTTTCAAATAGGTTGATTAATTATTGTATTTCACTGAAAAAAAAGTTTTTCCATCATTAGTTTTCGTTTAGTTTCAGTTTTCGTTTACTATTATAACCTTGCTTAATTAAGAATCAGCCACCTTTTTTAAATTTTCCCCTGAAATGACATACCCAAATCTAACTGCCTGTAAAAAGGAAATGCATTTTCTTGGTACCATTTGAAAGGAACCACTTTGAGGAAATGTATTTAACTAGGCAAGTCAGTTAAGGACAAATTCTTATTTTCAGTGACGGCCTAGGAACAGTGGGTTAATTGCCTTGTTCAGATGTAGAATTGACAGTTTTTTTTTACCTTGTCAGCTCAGGGGTTTGATCTTGGAACCTTTCAGTTACTAGTCCAATGCTTTAACCACTAGCCCACCTGTCTAGGGGTTAGAGCCATAACCACTAGGCTACCTGCATTAGATCTGGTAAAAGATAATACAAAGGAAAAACAACTGTTTTTTTGTATTTTTGAAATGCAAGAGAAAGGCCAAGAATTTGTTCTTAACTGACTTGCCTAGTTAAATAAAGGTAATAAAAGAGAGATCAGGGTCCAGAGTAATGCCAAGGTTCTCCACAGTTTTATTTGAGACAACTGTACAACCATCAAGATTAATTGGCAGATCCAAAAGAAGATCTCTTTGTTTCTTGGGACCTAGAACAAGCATCTCTGTTTTGTCCGAGTTTAAAAGTAGAAAGTTTGCAGCCACCACTTCCTTATGTCTGAAACACAGGCTTCAAGCGAGGGCAATTTTGGGGCTTCACCATGTTTCATTGAAATGTACAGCTGTGTGTCATCTGCATAGCAGTGAAAGTTAAGTGAAAGTTAATATTATGTTTTCGAATGACATCCCCAAGAGGTAAAATATATTGTGAAAGCAATAGTGGTCCTAAAACGGAACCTTGAGGAACACCTAAATTTACAGTTGATTTGTCAGAGGACAAACCATTCACAGAGACACACTGATATCTTTCCGACAGATAAGATCTAAACCAGGCCATAACTTGTCCGTGTAGACCAATTTGGGTTTCCAATCTCTCCAAAAGAATGTGGTGATCGATGGTATCAAAAGCAGCACTAAGGTCTAGGAGCACGAGGACAGATGCAGAGCCTCGGTCTGATGCCATTAAAAGGTCCTTTACCACCTTCACAAGTGCAGTCTCAGTGCTATGATGGGGTCTAAAACCAGACTGAAGCAGGCGCAACAGCCTTTTACATTTTTTTTGAGAGGAATGGAAGATTCGATATAGGCCGATAGTTTTTTTATATTTTCTGGGTCAAGGCTTTGCTTATTCAAGAGAGGCTTTATTACTGCCACTTTTAGTGAGTTTGGTACACATCCAGTGGATAGAGAGCTGTTTATTATGTTTAACATATGAGGGTCAAGCACAGGAAGCAACTCTTTCAGTAGTTTAGTTGGAATAGGGTCCAGTATGCAGCTTGAAGGTTTAGAGGCCATGATTATTTTCATCAATGTGTCAAGAGATATACTATTAAAAAACTTGAGTGTCTTCCTTGATCCTAGGTCCTGGCAGTGTTGTACAGATTCAGGACAACTGAGCTTTGGAGAAATACACAGATTTAAAGAGGAGTCCGTAATTTGCTTATTTGCTTTCTAATGATCATGATCTTTTCTTCAAAGAAGTTCATGAATTTATCACTGCTGAAGTGAAAGCCATCCTCTCTTGGGGAATGCTGCTTTTTAGTTAGCTTTTCGACAGTATCAAAACACATTTTGGATTGTTCTTACTCTCCTCAATTAAGTTGGAAAAATAGGATGATCGAGCAGCAGTGAGGGCTTTTCGATATTGCACGGTACTGTCTTTCCAAGCTAATCGGAATACTTCCAGTTTGGTGTATTGCCAAAATGTGAGTAGTTGACTCAAAGAGAGAGAAAGAAAATAGTTAATCAGTTTTGAACAAATTAATTTATTCCTAAATGAAATAGAAGCAAGAGAGAAATATAGAGAGAGATTTCATTTATTTTCAGTTTCAGTTTCACTTACTAGTTTGGCCCACTGAAACACCCTGGGATGCTATGTTAGATAGCTGGCTATGACTATCCAACAACACTCTTCCAAGTCAAGTTAAGCTTTTAAGCTTTTACTAATTTATTGCCACCGGGACCAGCCAGTGTAACTGCTTACTGTAACGTTACTGCATGATTGTAGCAGGTTTACTAACGCGTTAGTTCTATTAGCTATACTGACTATGACGTTACTTTAGCTAATATGGTGACAACGATGTAGGCTGTGTGTAGCAGTTTGGCTTGGAAAGGTTTGTTCGCCTGGTCACATACAGCTGATGTGTTGTGCATTGAAGTCCACAAGTGAAGGGAAGAGGTGAAACGAGGAGAGCACATAATGTAGATGTGAGAAGGAATACAACGTGGCTGCTATGAAACTGTGAAATGTGTTTACGTGTGTTCAGGGGTGTATTCCTTCCTGCGATTCTATTGAAAGACGTTTCTTAAACAGAAGCAAACGGAATAAAACGGGGCTAAACATACCTGAATTTGTCCAATAGAAACTCTCATTTACAACTGTTAGACTAATGATTACACTCACTATCAGCAAGATGCAGGCAGTATTGAATGTCACTGTCTGTCCATGTGTCACTGTCTGTCACATCAAATTTGCCGATTGACCTGTGTACACCTACGTTGTAAACTTTCATTCATAGGCTAGGTTGAAGCAACCTCATGATTGGTATAGGGAACATTCAAGTACCATGTAGTATCCTAAACCTACCGCTGTTACATTTAACTGGGTGAATGGAACATGAATGTCAGTCATCCAACATGCTGTAATAGAGATAAGGCCATGTTCATGAAAAAGAAAATCATCCTCCCTCATCTGAAACGGCACTGACCGCCACTGATCTACACACAATACCCCATAATGACAAAGCGAAAACAGGTTTTTAGAAATACCTTATTTAAATAAGTATTCAGACCCTGAGACTCTAAATTGAGCTCAGGTGCATCCTGTTTCCAATGATCATCCTTAAGATGTTTCTACAACTTGATTGGTGTCCGCCTGTGGTAAATTCAATTGATTGGACATGATTTGGAAAGGCACACACCTGTCTATATAAGGTCCCACAGTTGGAAGTGCATGTCAGAGCAAAAACCAAGCCATGATGTAGAAGAAATTGTCTGTACAGCTCCGAGACAGGATTGTGTCAAGGCACATATCTGGGTACCAACAAATGTCTGCAGCATTGAAGGTCCCTAAGAACACAATGGCCTCCATCATTCTTAAATGGAAGAAGATTGGAAGCACCAAGACTGTTCCTAGGATGGTGGTGGCAGCATCATACTGTGGGGATGTTTTTCAGTGGCAAGGACTGGGAGACTAGTCAGGATTGAGGGAAAGGTGAATGGAGTAAAGTACAACTTTCAAAACAATCAACAATTCTTCTACCATTTTTTGCAGTGGTGTGGTCACCACATGTTGTTCATGGCAGTAAAAAACACTATGTTCCGAAACACCGTTGCTGCACTGTCCTGAGCTGTCTCCTCTTGAGAGGTCTCTTCATGGAATCTCTTCCTTTTCCTCTGGTGGCTGTGTTCCTTGCTAAATTGAGGTACAACATCCATTTGTGTAGCAATCAGTGTTGCCTCTGACAAGAGAGACTCCCATGCATCTCTAAGAGCCTGCATCTCTTCCTTTAAGGCCTTGATATTGGCTGTCTCTGTGTCAAGTGAGATTTTCCATGACTGGAGAATCACATTCCTGTCCTCAATGCATTGCAGTATCTGCAATTATGCCAACTGATATGTCATTCAACACAATGCTGCTCACCTCCTTCTTCAGTTGGGAGTAGGCCTGGTTCAGGGGTATGGGGAGACAGGGCTGCTGAGCCTGAAACCACATCTGGTGTGCCTGGCCCCAGGCAGGGGCTGTACAGAGGCTCTCTGGATGTTAACTTTTTGCCAAAAACATGAAAATTAAAAGAAACCGTTAGTTTTATTAGTACATTGTAAATATAATATTTTTTAGGGCCCCTGTCAGTCACAGGCCCTTAGAATCGTCCTACCCCATCGTCCTACTCTAGGAAGAGTCTTGGTGATTCCAAACTTCTTCCATTTAAGAATGATGGAGGCCACTGTGTTCTTGGGGACCTTCAATGCTGCAGAAATTTGTTGGTACCCTTCCCTAGATCTGTGCCTCGATACAATCCTGTCTCGGAGCTCTATGGACAATTCCTTCGATCTCATGGCTTGGTTTTTGCTCTGACATGCATGGTCAACTGTGGGACCTTATATAGACAAGTGTGTGCCTTTCCAAATCATGCCCAATCAATTTAATTTACCACAGCCTTACTCATAGGGTCTGAATACTTATGTAAATGACGTATTTCTGTTTTTTGTATTTAAAAATAAATTAATTAGCAAACATTTCGATTAACTTGTTTCCGCTTTGTCGTTATGGGGTCTTGTTTGTAGATTAGGAACATGTTTTATTTTATCCATTTTAGAGTAAGGCTGTAACATAACAAAATGTGGAAAAAGGTAAAGGGGTCTGAATACTTTCCGAATGGACTGTACATGCTGCTGCTGCTGCTCTGTTTATCTTGTATCCTGTTGCCTTGTCCCCTTACCCCTATACTGTACACTACATGACCAAAAGGATGTGGACAGTATTGGTCGTCAAACAGCTCATTCCAAAATCATGGGCATTACAATGTAGTTTGTCCCCCCTCTGCAGCTATACCAATTTCCACTCCCCTGGGAAGGCTTTCCACTAGATGTTGGAAAATTGCTGCGGGGACTTGCTTCCATCCAGCCACAAGAGAATTAGTGAGGTTGGGCACTGTTGCTGGGCAATTATGTCTGGCTCGCAGTCGGTGTTCCAATTCATCCAAAAGGTGTTTGATGGGGTTGAGGTCAGGACTCTGTGCAGGCCAGTCAAGTTCTTCCACACCGATCTCAACAAACCATTTCTGTATGGATCTTGCTTTGTGCACGGGGTCATTGTTATGCTGAAACAGGAAAGGGCCTTCTCCAAACGGTTGCCACAACGTTGGAAGCATAGAATCATCTAGAATGTCATTGTATGCTGTCGCGTTAAGATTTCCCTTGAAAAACAGCCCCAGACCATTATTCCTCCTCTACCAAACTTTACATTTGGCACTATTCATTCAGGCAGGTAGTTTTCTTCTGACATCCGCCAAACCCAGATTCCTCTGTCAGACTGCCAGATGGTGAAGCGTGATTCATCACTCCAGAGAACACTTTTCCACTGCTCCAGAGTCCAATGGCGGCAAGCTTTACGCCACTCCAGCCGGCGCTTGGCATTGCGCATGTTGATCTTAGGCTTGTGTGTTACTGCTCAGTCATGGAAACCCATTTCATGAAGCTCCCGACTAACGGTTATTGTGCTGACGTTGCTTACAGAGGCAGTTTGGAACTCGGTGGGGAGTGTTGCTACGTGCTTCAACACTCGGCGGTCCCGCTCAGTGAGTTTGTGTGGCCTATAACTTCGTAGCTTAGCCGTTGTTTCCACTTCATAATAACAGCACTTACAGTTGACCAGGGCAGCATTAGCAGGGTAGAAATGTGACGAACTGACTTGTTGGAAAGGTGGCATTCTATGATGATGCCACGTTGAATGTCACTGAGCTCTTCAGTAAGGTCATTCTACTGCCAATGTCTATAGAGATTGCATGGTTGTGTGCTCGATTTTATACACGCTTCAACAATGGGTGTGGCTGAAATCCACTAATTTGAAGGGGTGTCCACATACTGTAGTGCTTTTCTCTGCATACTTACCCCTGAGTGGCTGGAGAGTTCAGACACCACAGAGTTGTTCATTGCAGAGAGTTAAGGCAAAGTGGGCTCCATGAAACTCAAACATCCTGTTTTTAAATCGTATTCTGATCAAATGTATTAGGATGGACCCAGGTTATGTTTTAGCATTTGTACTGCAGCCAAATGACAATTAATGACATCAGTCGGTGGTCTCCAATATGTCTCCCTGGAACCCTGGCAACATAACACATTAATTGCGGTAACTCGGTGGGATGTGGGGGTTGTAGTTTGGCTTACCTTCGTTCGGTCATTGGTGTGTAGATTAAGGATATGATTTCACACCTTGGAATTTATAGGACAGTATTATAATCACAAAGCCAGGGACCCTAGAAATCGAATGCAGGTTCAGAAACTGACAGACAATCAAGGGATTTACCACAGGAGCATTGTGCTCACAAACTGTAGTATTTGCAGAACTTACCCCCCAAAATATGAAATAATACATCTGTCATTTATTTTTCTGGCCTGTTAAAGCAATGTTATTTATCTGCAGTCATCCACCAGGTTTACAGTTGATTTTCTTATTGCTCTAGTGAGAACAAAGCTAATGTAGGCTAGTGTTTCTTTATTTACAATTATTTATATTGATACAATTTAAGATGCAGGTTTACCACCCATTAGTGAATGTATTCTTTGAAGCTCTATTAGAAATACAGCAGAAAAGGTCATGTGTGCTAACAAAAAAACTAAATGAATGTTTTTATTGTTACACACACCAGATAGATGCAGTGAAGTGTGTTGTTTCAAAGGGTCAGCCATGGTACTATGGCGCCCCCAGAGCAAATTAGGTTTAATTGCCTTGCTCAAGGGCAAATTGACAGATTTGTCATCATGTGATTAGCCCCTGGTTGGTTGGTAGCAAAGCTTGAGGAACAATGTAGGTTACAAGCCCATTGAATGATATGAGAATATGATAATCTTGTATAAAGACATTATTTTGTGGCATTGTATGATATTCTTTCATGGAAAAAAATATTTGCGGCATTGGAATTTTATTTATCAGATGTGATGAGCTCAGCTGCCGTCTCTTCAAAGAGATACCAACAATTAAAAAGAGGAGCTGAAGTTATTTCAATCAATGTTAGGGAAGAAAACACTATCAGGAAATGTGTTGTCAACATTGTGCGTTTTAATAGTTTTGGTACCACCCAATAGTGTAAGTGGTCAACATATATCTCTGATCAGATTGAGGAAATCTGGTAAACATTTTATGTGTCAGGATATACAGTACATACTGCAGAAATCTGTTATGGACTACAAAAAAGAAAACCAGCCACGTCACGGACACCGATGTCATACTTCCAGACAAACTAAACAAACACCTTCTTCGCCCGCTTTGAGGGAAATACAGTGCCACCGTCGCGGCCCGCTAACAAGAACTGACCCCCCCCTTCTCCATGGCCGACGTGAGTAAAACATTTAAATGTGTTAACCCTTGCAAGGCTGCTGGCCCAGACGGCATCCCTAGCTGCGTCCTCAGAGCATGCGCAGACCAGCTGGCTGGTGTGTTTACAGACATATTAAATCGCTTCCTATCCCAGTCTGTTGTCCCCACATGCTTCAAGATGGCTACCATTGTTCCTGTACCCAAGAAGGCAAAGATAACTGAACTAAATGACTACCGCCACTTAGCACTCACTTCCGTCATCATGAAGTGCTTTGAAATACTAGTCAAGCATCATATCGCCTCCACCTTACCGGCCACCCTAGACCCACTTCAGTTTGCATACCGCCCCAACAGGTCCACAGGCGAAGCAATCGCCATCACACTGCACACTGCCCTATCCCATCTGGACAAAAGGAATACCTATGTAAGAATGCTGTTCATTGACTACAGCTCAACATTCAACACCATAGCCCCCTCCAAGCTCATCATCAAGCTGGAGGCCCTGGGTCTCAACCCCGCCCTGTGCAATTGGGTCTTGGACTTTCTGAACGGGCCGCCCCCAGGTGGTGAAGGTAGGAAACAACTTCTACACTTTGTTAACTCTCAACTGGGGCCCCACAAGGGTGCGTGCTCAGCCCTCTCCTGTACTCCCTGTTCACCTATGACTGCATGGCCATGCACGCCTCCAACTCAATCATCAAGTTTGCAGTCGACACAACAGTAGTGGGCTTGATTACCACCAACAACGAGAGGGAGGAGGTGAGGGCACTCGGAGTATGGTGTCAGGAAAACAACCTCTCACTCAAAGTCAACAAAACAAAGAAGATGATCGTGGACATAAGGAAACAGTAAAGGGAGCAACCCTCTATCCACATCGAAGGGACAGCAGTGGAGAAGGTGGAAAGTTTTAAGTTCCTCGGCGTACACATCACAGACAAACTAAAATGGTCCACCCACACAGACAGTGTGGTAAAGAAGGCGTAAGAAATTTGGCTTGTCACCCAAAACCAAGCTTTTACAGATGCACAATCGAGAGAATGCTGTCGGTCTGTATCACAGCCTGGTACGGCAACTGCACCGCCCTCAACCCAAGGCTCTCCAGAGGGTAGTGCAGTCTGCACAATGCATCACCGGGGTCAAACTACATGCTCTCCATGACACTTACAGCACCCGATGTCACAGGAAGGCCAAAAAGATCATCAAGGGCCACTGAGCCACTGCCTATTCACACCTCTACCATCCAGAAGGCGAGGTCAGTACAGGTGCATCAAAGCTGGGACCGAGAGACTGAAAAACAGCTTCTATCTCAAGGCCATCAGACTGCTATATAGCAATCACTAATTCAGAGAGGCTGCTGCCTACATTGAGACCCAATCACTGGCCACTTTAATAAATGGATCACTAGTCACTTTAAACAACGCCTCTAAAAATAATGCCACTTTAATAATGTTTACATATCTTACGTTACTCATATCACATGTATATACTGTATTTTATACCATCTATTGCACCTTGCCTATGCTGCTCGGCCATCGCTTATCCATATACTTATATGTACATATTCTCATTCACCACTTAAGATTTGTTTGTATTAGGTAGTTGTTGGGGAATGGTTAGATTACTGCTAACCATGTGTATGTGACCAATAACATTTGATTTGATATTTGATTTGAAATATCATCAGTCTTGTAATATTCTGCCTGGAGGTTTGGCTAGAGAAGTGTTTAACCAGGGAGCAGAGGGGCCTCAACTTGTAGGGAGGGGGACCTGGAGGCAAGAGTGCTGAGGAGGACCTGGAGGCAAGAGAGCTGAGAGAGAAGTGGCAACAAGCACACAGGGGGAGCCCTGAAACATGCCAAAACGCTTGAGTGCACACAAAGTAGATAGGGGAAAGCCCTGAGGCAATTGAAGGCGTCTGGTGTGTTATACAGAGAACCCCACTTTCCAGTCTGGCCTACACTCCAACCTAGAGAGGTTTTCAGACACATTACATGATCAGTAAGTACCAAATCCCTTCCTACACCCGAAGCACAGATCTGTAAGCACAGCCAAAGTGACATTTACAAAACAGGGCTTAGTAGCTGCAGGGTACAATTAGCAAAACTGCTATGTAATTGCCTTTTGTGTCAGCAAAAACTTGATGTTTGCTCCCAAAAATTTGCCCAGTGTTAATTTGTAAAAAAACAAACATTACCAAACTTGTCCATTTGAAGATCTGTGCTGTTTGTCTACCCCAAGCAAGCAACAGGGCCTGTATTCATAAAACTTGTCGGAGTAGGAGTATTGATCAGTTTTGCTACTGAATAAAGGGCCTGGACTTTAGAAAACCTAAAACATGAAACCAATTGCCATCCAAACCTGTTTCTGAGTTCATTGATATTGTATTAAGGATGCTATACTCTCCAAGTCGAAAACCAACACACTGTTGTCAACATTTTAATACACAAATCATTGGTATGTAAGGATGGTAAGGTACGTCAAGCATTTTTGAAATGATGCCAGCATATACAGTGCCTTGCAAAAGTATTCAGACCCCTTGGATTGCTTCACATTTATTGTGTTACAAAGTGGGATTAAAAGGGTTTTAAATGTACTTTTTTTGTCAACAAATATACAAAACATGCTCTGCAATGTCAAAGTGGAAGAGAAATGAATAACAAAAGTATAGTCATTGCATAAGTATTCAGCCCCTTTGTTTAGTAAAGCCAAAATGAGTTCAGGAGTAAAATTTGGCTGAATTAAATAATAGGAGTTGACATGATTTTGGTAAGGTACGTCAAGAATGTTCAAATATTTTTGAAATGATGCCAGCATATACAGTGCCTTGCAAAAGTATTCAGATCCCTTGGATTTCTTCAAATTTTATTATGTTACAAAGTGGTATTAAAAGGGATTTAATTGTATTTTTGTCAACAATATACAAAAAATCCTCTGCAATGTCAAAGTGGAAGAGTGGTGCAGCGGTCTAAGGCACTGCATCTCAGTGCAAGAGGCGTCACTGCAGTCACTGGTTTGAATCCAGGCTGCATCACATCCGGCCGTGATTGGGAGTCCCATCGGGCGGTGCACAATTAGCCCAGTGGCGTCTGAGGTAGTCCGTCATTGTAAATAAGAATTTGTTCTTAACTGACTTGCCTAGTTAAATTAATGTTGTATTTTTGAAAATATTTTTTATGACTAATCTTTCCTCTGTCCCCAATACATACAACATCTGTAAAGCCCCTCAGTCAAGTATTGAATATCAAGCACAGATTCAACTACAAAGACCAGAGTTAAATGGCTGTGATGGGAGAAAACTGAGGATGGATCAATAACATTGTATTGACTCCACAATAATGACCTAAATGACAGAGTGAAAGAAGACTATAGAATAAAAAATATTACAAAACATCATCTTGTATGCAACAAAGCACTAAAGTAAAACTGCAAAAAAGCACAGCAAAGCAATACACTTTTTGGCCTACAGTAAATGCAAAACCTTATGTTCGGGGCATATCCAACACAACACATCACTGAGTAACTGCCTCCTTATTTTCAAGCATGGTGGTGGTTGCATCATGGTATGGGTATGCTTGACCAGCAAATACTGGGGAGTTTTCCGGATAAAAAGAAACGGAATGGAGCTAAGCACAGGCACAATCCTAGAGGAAAACCTGTTCCAGTCTCCTTAACATAAGAGATTGGGAGAGGAATTCAAATTTCAGTAGGACAATAACCTACAACACAAGGCCAGCATCCTGACAAAGCTTGAAAAATATTTTCAAGAATAATGTGCAAAAAAAATGTGCAATCCAGTTGTGCAAAACTCTTATGGACTTACCTAAGAATGCCAAAGGTGTTTATAACATGAATTAACTCAGGGAGCTGAATACTTTTGCAACAACTATATTTTAGTTATTTAATTTGTATTAATCTTAAAAACATTTATAATTTTTCTTCCACTTTGACATTACATAGTATTTTGTGTAGATTGTTGACAAAAAATGAATATTAAATACATTTAAATTTGTAACACAATAAAATCTGAAGAAATCCAAGGGATCTGAATAATTTTGCAAGGCACTGTAAATTGTGGGGCTGTTTGGTGGGAAAGGCAGGGATTGGAATTCCCAGAGTTAATCGCTTTTCATCGACTCCAAATCAAGTGGAGAAGTCATGTGGAAATGCTGTGGCATTGACAGGCAGGGAAGGCAATGGTTGGACTTAATTGTGTATTTGTATTTTATTATTATTATTTTATTATTATTATTGTATTGTATTGTATTTGTCAGCTTCCTGGAGGCCAAGTGGAAGATAGTGGCAAGAAGCACAGGCAGCATGTCAGAGACAAGTGATGGAAGGCCTCCATTTTTTACAAGACAGTGACTCATGTGAGTTTGGAAAAACTTGCAGGGATCAGTCGTGCCCTGGAGTCTCCATTCCCCGATAGCTCTCCTGTGTGATATACTGGGCCAAACTGTAAATTTAATTTCCATTACTTGTTCCTCTCTGAATCATCGCCTGTGATTACTTTATGCGTTAACATTCTTGGACAATATGCCCTTGAAAATGGTCGGCCTGGACTTGTGAGAACAGCTGCTTCTTGTTTGTGGGTCTTTAGTCAAAGAAGAATCTGTCATACTTTCATGACTCTGCAGCTTTAGCTCTCTTTGTAAACTGATGGGGACAGAATGTACTTCCTAAAGTTATGAGGCATAACTAGAAGCACTGCGTTGTCAGAAGGATTAACATCTCAATGCATATAATTCAAAGGGACTCCATTGACAGCCTGGTTCAGGTTACCTTGAACAGATCTTGGGGAAGGACTTTTCCCCCTTTAAGCTTTCCTTATCGGTGTTATGCGGAAGCAAGCAACAGTTCTAGGAAATAGCACCACCCAGTCCATGTTAAAATCAATATGACTCCACTACAGAGGGGGGTATTGAATACCACTTTATTTTTTAGATCATCCACTCTTGTAATCCTTAGAATCAGAGAGAAAAGCTTGATGAAATATGCATTACATGTGCACTGGCATGATTGATTAAAAAGCACCTTGAGTAAATAATTGTATTTGACCATCATTTATGAAGTGAGCTTTAGAGCAGCACTGATAATTTTAACTCCTCAATGAGATACGCTAATATTTACATACAGATGCAATGACTGTTTTGATGATCTGGTGATAGTGCACAACAAGCCAAACTCAGAGGTGTCCTTCCCCCCTCAGTTTCATCCATTTGTAGGATAAAAATATACAAGCACAGGCTACGGTATAAGGTGAAACAGGGGGGCTGCACAAGATAGCCTCCAACAGCAGTAAAGTCATGGAAGCATTTCTCTCAGAGGATTGCACAAAAGTAGGGGTAGATCCACTACCTCTTCAGCGAAGCTTAGGCATCAGTTGGAATCTAGAAACAGACAGCTTCACCTTTCGTGTATCCCGAGAAGAGAAGCCGTTCACAAGAAGAACATGAACAATGTGAATGGGAAACCCCTCTACCAGAAGAGAAAGAAATGCAGTGGAAAATGTGGAAAGGCTAACTGATGGAACTCGAACAGCTCACTATCCGAAGGCCCTATGTCCTTGTTTTTCACTTTATTTTTGTTTAAAAAAAATCACCTTTATTTAACCAGGTAGGTTAGTTGAGAACAAGTTCTCATTTACAACTGCGACCTGGCCAAGATAAAGCAAAGCAGCGAGACACAAACAACAACACAGAGTTACACATGGAAAAAACAAACATACAGTCAATAATAAAGAAAAAGCCTATATATAGTGTGTGCAAATGAGGTAATAATAGGGAGGTAGGTAATAAATAGGCCAAAGTGGCGAAATAATTACAATTTAGCAATTAAACACTGGAGTGATAGATGTGCAAAATATGAATGTGCAAGTAGAGATACTGGGATGCAAAGGAGCAAAAAAATCAAATAAATGAATAATTTTGTAAATGACATCGCCGAAGTCAAGGATCGGTAGGATAGTCAGTTTTACGAGGGTATGTTTGGCAGCATTAGTGAAGGATGCTTTGTTGCGAAATAGGAAGCCGATTCTAGAGTTAATTTTGGATTGGAGATGCTTAATGTGAGTCTGGAAGGAGAGTTTACGGTCTAACCAGACACCTAGGTATTTGTAATTGTCCACATATTTTAAATCAGAACCGTCCAGAGTAGTGATGCTGGATGGGTGGGCAGGTGCTGGGAGCGATCGGTTGAAGAGCATGCATTTAGTTTAACTTGCATTTAAGAGCAGTTGGAGGCCATGGAAGGAGAGTTGTATGGCATTGACGCTCGTCTGGAGGTTAGTTAACACATTGTCCAAAGAATGGCCAGAATTATACAGAATGGTGTCGTCTGCGTAGAGGTGGATCAGAGAATCATCAGCAGCAAGAGCGACATCATTGATGTATACAGAGAAAAAAGTCGCCCCGAGAATTGAACCCTGTGGCACCCCCATAGAGACTGCCAGAGGTCCGGACAACAGGCCCTCCGATTTGACACACTGAACTCTGTCTGAGAAGTAGTTGGTGAACCAGGCGAGGCAGTCATTTGAGAAGCCAAGGCTGTTGAGTCTGCCGATAAGAATGTGGTGATTGACAGAGTCGAAAGCCTTGGCCAGGTCGATGAATACAGCTGCACAGTATTGTCACTTATCAATGGCAGTTATGATATTGTTTAGGACCTTGAGTGTGGTTGAGGTGCACCCATGACCAGCTCAGAAACCAGATTGCATAGTGGAGAAGGTACGGTGGGATTCGAAATGGCAGGTGATCTGTTCGTTAACTTGGCTTTCAAAGATTTTAGAGGGTAGGATAGATAGATATAGGTCTGTAGCAGTTTGGGTCTAGAATGTCTCCCCCTTTGAAGAGGGTGATGACCGCGGCAGCTTTCCAATCTTTGGGGATCTCGGACGATACGAAAGAGAGGTTGAACAGGCTAGTAATAGGGGTTGCAACAATTTTGGCTAATACTTTTAGAAAGAGAGGGTCCAGATTGTCTAGCCCTGCTGATTTGTAGGGGTCCAGATTTTGCAGTTCTTTCAGAACATCAGCTATCTGGATTTGGGTGAAGGAGAAATGGGGGAGGCTTGGGCAAGTTGCTGTGGGGTGCATGGGTGTTGACAAGGGAAGGAGTGGCCAGGTGAAAAGCATGGCCAGCCATAGAAAAATGCCTATTGAAATATCCAATTATTGTGGATTTATCAGTGGTGACAGTGTTTCCTAGTCTCAGTGCAGTGGGCAGCTGGGAGGAGGTGCTCTTATTCTCCATGGACTTTACTGTGTCCCAGAACCTTTTGGAGTTTGTGCTGCGGGATGCCAATTTCTGTTTGAAAAAGCTAGCCTTTGCTTTCCTAACTGCCTGTGTATATTGGTTCCTACCTTCCCTGAAAAGTTGCATATCTATTTGATGCTAATGCCGTACGCCACAGGATGTTTTTGTCAGTCAGGCCTGGAGTGAACCACGGGCTATATCTGTTCCTAGTTCTAAATCTTTTCCTTATTTAAGATTGTGAGGAAAGCACTTTTAAGAATAACCAGGCATTTTCTACTGACTGAATGAGGTCAATATCCTTCCAGGATACCTGGGCCAGGTCGATTAGAAAGGCCTGCTCGCTGAAGTGTTTTAGGGAGCGTTTGACAGTGATGAGGGATGGTCGTTTGAATGCTGACCCATTACGGACGCAAGCAATGAGGCAGTGATTGCTGAGATCCTGGTTGAAGACAGCAGAGGTGTATTTGGAGGGCAGGTGGGTTAGGATGATATCTATGAGGGTGCCTGTGTTTATGGATTTGGGGTTGTACCTGGTATATTCATTGATAATTTGTATGAGATTGAGGGCATCAAGCTTAGATTGTAGGATTGTAGGGTGTTAAGCATGTCCCAGTTTAGATCACCTAACAGCAGGAGCTCTGAAGATAGATGGGAGGCAATCAATTCACATATGGTGTCCAGGGCACAGGTGGGGGCAGTAGGTGGTCTATAGCAGGTGGCAACGGTGAGAGGTGTTTCTGGAAAGGTGGATTTTTAAAAGTAGAAGATCAAATTGTTTGGGCACAGACCTGGATAGTAAGACATAACTCTGCAGGCTATCTCTGCAGTAGATTGCAACTCCGCCCCGTTTGGCAGTTCTATCTTGTCGGAAAATGTTATAGTTAGGGATGGAAATATCACGTTTTTTTGGTGGCCTTCCTAAGCCAGGATTCAGACACAGCTAGGACATCAGGGTTGGCAGAGTGTGCTAAAGCAATGAATAAAACGTACTTAGGGAGGAGGCTTCTAATGTTAACATGAATGAAACGAAGGCTTTTACGATTACAGAAGTCAACAAATGAGAGGGCCTGGGGAATGGGAGTGGAGCTAGGCACTGCAGGGCCTGGATTAACCTCTACATCACCAGAGGAGCAGAGAAGGAGTAGGATAAGGGTACAGCTAAGGGCTATAAGAACTGGTCGTCATGTACGTTCGGATCAGAGAGTAAAAGGAGCCGGGTTCTTGGCGCGGTAGAATAGATTCAATGCATAATGTACGGACAAAGGTATGGTAGGATGTGAATACAGTTGAGGTAAACCTAGGCATTGAGTAACGATGAGAGAGTTTTGTCTCTAGAGACATCAATTAAACCAGGTGAGGTCACCGCATGTGTGGGGGGTGGGAAAAGAGGGTTAGCTGAGGCATATTGAGCAGGGCAGGAGACTCTACAGTGAAATAAGACAATAATCACTAACCAAAACAGCAATGGACAAGGCATATTGAGATTAGGGAGAGGCAATCCGTAGCCGAGTGATCATAGGGTCCAATGAGTATCTGGACAGGCTGGAGACACAGCGATTCAGACAGCTAGTGGGCCCAGGATAGCAGATACGCATTCAGGGGATGTCATGACGGAAGAAGTCTGTTGTTGTAGCCCCTTCATGCTGTTACGTCGGCATACATGTCGTGGTTGATCAGCAGGTGTCCGTGTAGTAAAAGGGTCCAGGCCAATTGGCAAAATAGGAATAGTAGCCAAAGAAAATGACTGATGGACCACTACAGCTAACAGTCCGGTATGCTCTGGATAGCTAGTGGGCCGCGGCTATCAGGCTATCAGATGGGCATTCAGGGTACGTCGTGACGATTGACCAGTTGAAAAAAACCCTCGGGTGGATTACGGCGGTAGTCCAGTCGTGATGGATTGGAGGGCTCCGTATCGGCAATAAAAGGGTTTCAGGCCAATTGGCAAAATAGGTATTGTAGCCCAAGGATTGGCTGATGGTCCTCTTCAGCTAGCTGGGAGACGAGCCTAGCATAGGCTAGCCAATTGGACAGTATCTAGCTAGCTGCGTCGATCCAGGTGAAGAGGTTCAGAGCTTGCGGTAGGATTCAGGTGATATGGAGAAAAAGGAGTCTGTTAAGCTCTGGGTTGAAACACGGACTGGCAGGAGTTGTCCTGGCTAAAGGTTAGCTGATGACCACTAGCAGTGGATAGCTGACTACTAGCTAGTAGTTAGTTAGCTGGCTAGCTTCTGTTGGGGGTTCCGGTTCTGAGGTTAAAAAAAAGCAGATCCATACCACATTGGGTGAGGCGGGTTGCAGGAGAGTATGTTGAAGTTTGGGTTAAGAAAAATATTTTTAAAATATATGCGAAGAAAAAATATATAAAAATATATATATGAAGATATATACACATGACACGACAAGATGAAGACAAAAGACGTCTGACTGCTACGCCATCTCGGATTGGATTCTTCCACGCAGCGAAGAGAACTGTGCATTTTCTCAGATGCATCCAGTATGGCCATATCAGCTGTAGCCTACCTCAGAATGGCTGATGTCAAAGGAAAAAGTCATGTTGGGTTCATTATGGGAAATTCCAAACTGGCTCCACGTTCTGCTCACACTGTTCCAAGCCTAGAGCTTTGTGCCATTGTCAGAGAGGTCTGCCATTAGCAGTTGAGATGACAGAACTACTCATTGATGAGATGGACATTGAGATTCATGAAGTGAAGTTCTACACAGACAGCAAGATTATGCTAGGATATATTCACAACACCTCAAAAAGATTCTACATCTACGTGTAAAACAGAGTAATTCGCATAAGGAAGTCCACACAGCCAGACCAGTGGTACAACGTCAGTACAGAGAAAAATCCAGCAGATCGTGGAACTAGGCCTGTGCCAGCAGCCGTCCTCAATCACACCACCTGGTTCTCAGGCCCACCCTTCCTGACAAAGATAGAGAGAGAAGAGACTACTCAGTCAGAAACTTTCAAACTTGTAGGATCAGATACTGACACAGAAATCCATCTGCAAGTCACAACCTTCACTACCGAAGCTACTGAAGTCCTATTTGGCTCACACAGGTTTGAACTGTTCTCCAGCTGGAAGTTGCTCACCCAAGCAATCACAAAACTACTCCAAATGGCCAAATCCTTCTCCAGGGCTCCAGACAGTGATAAAGGCTACCTTCTTAAACAAGCCAAACCACCATCATCAGATGCATACAGCAAGAAGTCTTCAAATAAGAAATGAAGTGCCTCACCAAAAGAGCAGAGGTCACCAAACACAGTCCACTAAACAAGCTGGACTCTATCATTGATAAGGATGGGTTGCTAAGAATCAGAGGTCGCACAGCAGCAGCTGATATGTCATGGGAAAAGAAACACCCTTTCATCATGCCCAAGAACCACCATGTCACCACTCTGTTGGTGAGGCAACAACACGAGCAAGTTGCACATCAGGGTTGTCACTTCACTGAAGACGCAATCCGGTCAGCTGTATTGTGGATCATTGGAAGTAAAATACTGGTATCCAGCATAATTCATAAGTGTCCTATATGCAGAAAACTTAGAGGAAAACTGTGTTGTGTCATTGGCATCTTTAAAACTGAAGACTTATTTATCGAATAACTCTCTGTAATTATTATTACACGATTAAACGGATTCATCATGTTACTGTAATTAACTAGGAAGTCGGGGCACAAAAGAAAATATTCAGATTATAAAGTTATAATTTTCCTACTATAACTTTCAGATATTTTCATATCTCATCAATTAGTCTTCGAATTAATGAATTATTATTTACCTCACATCAGTCTAATTCCAACTGTCGTAAATGGTTGGTTATCTGCACGAACCCAGTCTTCACTATGAGTCATCCATACATCAATTGTCTTAAAATCATGTATTTACTAACAAAGTAATTCACAAAAATGCATCACACAAACAAACACATTAGATATGTTTACAAAGAAATGATAGGGGGATGTACCCTAGTGGGATAAACCGGTATGGCGGCTTGTTAGACAGAGTGATAATTATAACAATTGAAATTCTAATCCTTTGCACATGAACGCTCACTCATTCGGGAACAATTGCAATCAATATATATATTTATGCTCAGTGTGTCGTCGGGATCTCTGTTGAAAAGTTTGTTTCTGTTGGAGAGTCTTCTCTCTCTCTCTCTCTCTCTCTCTCTCTCTCTCTCTCTCTCTCTCTCTCTCTCTCTCTCTCTCTCTCTCTCTCTCTCTCTCTCTCTCTCTCTCTCTCTCTCTCTCTCTCTCTCTCTCTCTCTCTCTCTCTCTCTCTCTCTCTCTCTCTCTCTCTCTCTCTCTCTCTCTCTCTCTCTCTCTCTCTCTCTCTCTCTCTCTCTCTCTCTCTCTCTCTCTCTCTCTCTCTCTCTCTCTCTCTCTCTCTCTCTCTCTCTCTCGGTTAGAATGGATAGTTCAGAGTGACATTTATTCATGTCATTATAGAATAGATGTTTTGGCAGTTGTCGGTCTTCGCATTCAATGATACCGAATTCCTAGCTGTAGACTAGTAATTAATATCAAAGACTTGTTCTTATTCTGTCGGTATCGATAGTCTAAGAGTTCAGCCACGTGGTATGGTTAAAATTTTCAGCCATCTACTCAAACATTAGCTTATACTCAGGTTTATGGTCTCCTCTCAAACCTTGGCCCTCTCGTTATCGAGGAAAGCTGGTCTCAACCTTAGTCCTCTCGTAATTGAGAGGAACATGGTCTGGTGATAGAAAACCCGGGTGGGGGTTTTATTCGGAAGAGTAGAAAAGGGCCTGTCCCAGGACGCCAGACCATAACTGTGCTCATGGGCGGTCCTCTGATTTAGTTAAACTCCAAAGGGAATTGGAGTTTCCTTCATTAAACAGTCCAAAATCACAATACACAATTTCACAAACAGTATCATCCTCTCCCATTCATCTTATACAACAATTAGATGTAAGCCTCATATCTGAGGCTATTGTATAAACAGCGTTATGGTAATGTGGCCGTATTGTCTCCGATGAATTTCACAAATTGTACCAAACGGACCAGTTCGTAGCTGGATTCTTCACCGATCTTTTATACCTTCTCCAGAACATAAATGTCGTTCAGTTCTCCAGTTCTGTGAGGTGGAAGAAATTTGTTTGTTCTCTCTATGAACTCACTCTCTCTCTATACTTTCTGGTCATGAGGCAGGATCTTCCCTAGGAATTTACGACCTCTCTGACCACAGCAGCCTGGGTGTGGGAGACAGAGGTAGGGGAATGGTGCAGAGGTATTGGGATGGTGCAGAGCTGTGTCCAAAGAGGGCAACGTTATAACAACTCGATGAGCAAAATATGTCAGACTTACCTACAGACAGACTTGCCTCTGATCCTCCCTTCACTCATGTTGGACAGGACATCATTGGACCCTGGAGCATCACCTCTCATAGGACCAGAGAAGGCAGTGCTGAAAGTAAAAGCTGGGCCGTCCTGTTCTCCTGCATGTATACCGGAGCGATACACATCAAAGCTTTGAGAAGATTATGCTCTATCCGAGGACCTGCAAAGCAACTATTGTCGCTCAGATTGTGGCACAAACTTTATCGGTGCCTGCAAAGAGCTGAAGATCAGAACAGATGACTCAGAGATGAGTACTTACCTTCAAGACCAAGGATGCACGTGGATTTTCACATATGGGAGGAGCTTGGGAGAGGTTGATCAGAATCGCTCGTCGCATTCTGGATGCCACGCTTCTGGAAGTTAGTTTTATTCGTCTCACACATGAAGTCCTCACCACACTCATGGCTGAAGTCATAACAATCATGAACGCTCAACCCATAGTTCCAGTGTCCATGGATCCAGAGATGTCAGCAGTTCTTAAACCTGCAATGCTTCTGACACAAAATATTGAAACTACAACAGCACCCCCAGTAGACGTCAACCTCATAAATCTCTACAGCAAGCAATGGAAACAAGTTCACAGCCTAGCAGAAACATTCTGGAAAAGATGGAGACAAGAATACCTGGTGACACGCAGAAAATGTTAAGTTGGCAAGCCTAAACTGCAAGTTGGAGATGTCGTCTTACTAAAAGACACACAAGTCCACCAAAATGAATGGCCTAATAATAAACATATAAACATAGTGACATAAAATGTCATTATGCTAAAGCAAGGAGTGTTCTAATAGCTGTACTTCTGTAAAAGTATTATATTGTTCTATGTTGTCATCTTTTGGAGAATTTGGGTCTGTAGCTTTTAATTTGCTATCTTTCGATTTAGAGCTATTTCCTGTCAGAACAATCTGAGCGATCCTACTAGGCCTTGGTTAAAGATACGTCTGTAAGTACTTTCAAGTTATTAGAACATGCTTTTGCTAATTCAAATTGTTTCTAGAATATTTAAGTTTTTTACAAGTTTATTCTAGTTTTCTAAGTTCTGATGATGCTAAGCTAATTGCGCTAACTATTACTTAACATTGTGTGTTAGCCTGCTAGCTATTATTTTGTGATGGAATTTAGCTTTTGGTTTTTGGATGCATCTAGTTACTTTAAGTGTTCAGATATCTCTTGTGACAGAGCTAAAGCATAGTTAGTGCAGGGCATCCTATCAGCGGGACACCTGTTGACAACTTCTGGTGAAATTGGAGGGCGCGCAATTCAAATAAATAATCATAAAAATCATGGATATTAATCATCAGGTACATACATGTGTCTTATATCGGTTAAAAGCTTAAATTCTTGTTAATCGAACTGTATTGTCGGATTTACAATTGGCTTTACAGTGAAAGCATGCCATGCGATTGTTTGGGGATGGCGCCCCACATCAAAATATTTTTCAACCAGCACAGGCTTTGTAAAATCACAAATAAAGATTAAGTATTCACTTACTTTTTGAAAATCTTCCTCTGATTTGCAATCCCAAGGGTCCCAGCAACAACATGCATGATCGTTTTGTTAGATAAAATCCTTATTTATATCCCAAAAAGTCTGTTTAGTTGGCGCCATCGATTTGAGTAATCCACTCGTTCAACATGTAGAGAAAGGAATCCAAAAAAATACCCCTAAACTTTGTTAAAACAAGTCAAAATATGTTTCTATGTAATCCTCAGGTACCCTAAAATGTAATTAAATTATAATATTTCATACGGAAAGATGTTCAATAGAAAAGCTAAATTAGTAAGTGCGCGTCCTCTTAGTCGCGCGCGCACAGACTGATTTCCAACTCTGACTCCCAGGACCAAAACTCTAAATTAGTTTGGGAAGAAACAAGCCTGAAACCTTGAACAAAGACAGTTGACATCTAATGGAAACCATAGGATTTGCAATCTGGGAGCTGGAATTGCATAGGACCATTAGCTTTCCATTGTTTCCCCCCGGTTGGTGTTTCTTTGGATTTTCTCCTACCATATCAATTGTGTTATAGTCTCATACATTATGTTAACATTTCTACAAAAGTGTTTTCTATCCAATGATACCAATTATATGCATATCCTGGCTTCTGGGCCTGAGTAACAGTCCGTTTATTTTGGGCACATCAATCAGACAGGAAGTGGAGAAAAATAGACCATAGCATGAGCTATATGGACTCTAGGATTGTGTGTATATGTTTAGTGGCACCTTTCCTGTGATGTAAATTGTCATAATTTCTACACTGTCATGTTGGCTAGATAGGCTCGTTTTCTTGTTGACAACTCGTGATAGAGATGCTGTACTTTATTTGTATCCCTTTGTGTGAATGTACACTTCCGGTCAAAACTTTTAGAACACCTACTCATTCAAGGGTTTGTCTTTATTTTGAGCATTTTCTACATTGTAGAATAATAGTGAAGACATCGCTCTCCAAGATGGCGTAGCAGTCAGACGTGTGTTTTGTCTTGTCCCGTCCTGTACCGTGTAAATATTGTTTTCCCTTGTTTTTTTTGTACATGTTTCGTATATATTTTAATTAATCGCACTTTCCATCTACTGACTGAATATACTCTCCTGCAACTCACCTCACCCGGACCTGCTATTTTTATACTTTAGAACCGGAACCCCTATCAGGAGCTAGCCAGCTAACTAGCTACTAGCTAGTAGTCAGTTAGCCACTGCTAGCGGTCTTCACCATTAACTTAGAAATCAGCCAGCCTCAGCTCAGTCACTATCTGCCATTCTGCTCAGCGATATCAACCCAGAGCATATCGGACTGCTTTTTCTCAACTACATCTCCGGATTCCTATTGCAAGCCGTTACACTGGATCATCGCAGCTAGCTAGCTTCAATCCGAGTGGCTACTCCTGGCTAACGTCGCTGTCCCGAAGCAAGCACCATGGAGCATGGAGCTAGCCTTGAGCTAGGCTAGCTGTCTGAATTGCCATGTCTCCAGCTCGCCTAATGAAGTAGCAACTACTGAATCGGCTCCCTGAATCTATTCTTCCACGCCCAGTAATCTGCTCCTTTTACTCTCTGTTCCGAACGCACTAGACGACCAGTTCTTATAGCCGTTAGACTTACCCTTATCCTACTCCTCCTCTGTTCCTCTGGTGATGTAGAGATTAACCCAGGCCCTGCAGCCCCCAGCACTGCTCCAATTCCCCAGGCACCGTAAACTTCTGTAACCGTAAAAGCCTTGGTTTCATGCATGAACATTAGAAGCCTCCTCCCTAAGTTTGTTTCATTCACTGCTTTAGCACACTCTGCCAACACTGAAATCCTAGCCGTATCTGAATCCTGGCTTTGGAAGGCCACCAAAAATCCTGAAATTTCCATCACCAACTACAGCATTTTCCGACAAGATAGAACTACCAAAGGGGGCGGAGTTGCAATCTACTGCAGAGTCATACTATCCAGGTCTGTGCCCCAACAATTCAAGATTCTACTTTTAAAAATCCACCTTTCCGGAAACAAGTCTTACCATTGGCGCTTGTTATAGACCCCCCCTAAGCCCCCAGCTGTGTGCAGGACACCATATGTGAAGTGATTGCCCCCCATCTATTTTCAGAGTTTGTACTGTTAGGTGACCTAACCTGGGATATGCTTACCACACCGGCCGTCCTACAATCTAAGATACACTACCGGTCAAAAGTTTTAGAACACCTACTCATTCAAGTGTTTTTTTTATTTTTATTTTTTTACTATTTTCTACATTGTAGAATAATAGCGAAGACATCAAAACTATGAAATAACACATATGGAATCATGTAATAACCAAAAAAAGTGTTAAACAAATCTAAATATATATTTTTTTATTTTAGATTCTTCAAATAGTCACCCTTTGCATTGATGACAGCTCTGCAGAGTCTTGGCATTCTCTCAACCAGCTTCACCTGGAATGCTTTTCCAATAGTCTTGAAGGAGTTCTGCTGGCCACTTGTTGGCTGCATTTCCTTCACTCTGCGGTCCAACTCATCCCAAACCATCTCAATTAGGTTGAGCTCGAGTGATTGTGGAGGAAAGGTCATCTGATGCAGCATTCCATCACTGTCCTTCTTGGTCAAATAGCCCTTACACAGCCTGGAGGTGTTGGGTCATTGTCCTGTTGAAAAACAAATGATAGTCTCACTAAGCCCAAACCAGATGGGATGGCGTATTGCAGCAGAATGCTGCGGTAGCCATGCTGGTTAAGCGTGCCTTGAATTCTAAATAAATCACAGACAGTGTCACCTCCAAAGCACCATCACACCATAACACCTCCTCCTCCATGATTTACAGTGGGTAATACACATGTGGAGATCATCCGTTCACCCACACCGTGTCTCACAAAGACAGTCAGGTTGAAACCAAAATCTCCAACTTGGACTCCAGACCAAAGAACCAATTTCCACCTGTCTAATGTCCAT
The DNA here is from genome assembly GCF_018296145.1 of Oncorhynchus tshawytscha. Lineage (NCBI taxonomy): Eukaryota > Metazoa > Chordata > Actinopteri > Salmoniformes > Salmonidae > Oncorhynchus > Oncorhynchus tshawytscha. Next base: position 77,182,008 of record NC_056429.1, on the reverse strand, counting down.
TACTCATGATTTTTGGCCCAAGTAAGTATCTTCTTCTTATTGGTGTCCTTCAGCAGTTGTTACTTTGCAGCAGTTCAACCATGAAGGTCTGATTCACATAGTCCCCTCTAAACAGTTGATGTTGAGATGTGTCTGTTTCTTGAACTCTGTGAAGCATTTATTTGTCCTGCAATTTCTGAGGTTGGTAACTCTAATGAACCTACCATCTGCAGCAGAGTTAACTCCGAGTCTTCCATTCCTGTGGCGGTCCGTATGAGAGCCAGTTTTATCATAGCACTTGATGGTTTTTGCAGCTGCACTTGAAGAAACTTTCAATGTTCTTGAAACTTTCTGGATTGACTGACCTTCATGATTTAAGCTGTCTAGGACACAGACAGCTAGGACACAGGATCCGGGATCCGGGACCCCCAACATTCCGCTGAAAAGGCAGCGTGGGAAATTCTAAAATATTTTTTTATAAATATTTAACTTTCACACATTAACAAGTCCAATACAGCAATTGAAAGATAAACATCTTGTTAATCTACCCATCGTGTCCGATTTAAAAAAATGTTTTACAGCAAAAACAGAACATATATTTATGTTAGATCACCAAAAAATCCTAAAAACACAGCCATTTTTCCCAGCCAAAGATAGTCACAAAAGCAGAAAGAGATAAAATTAATCACTAACCTTTGATAATCTTCATCAGATGACACTCATAGCACATCATGTTACACAATACATTTATGTTTTGTTCGATAATATGCATATTATTAAAAGTTATATTCCAGGTCGAATAAGCTAAGTAGAGAATCAATCTTCAGGATGTTAATTATCATATATATCCAATAACGTTCCAACTGGAGCATTTGTTTTTGTCTACAGAGTAATGGAACGCATGACGATAAAATGGGTACTGCGCATAACCAGGAACTGGCATTCTGCCAGACCAGTGACTCATTCCCCTCCCATCCGGTCCCACATCACACGGTCTACTGACTGTTGACATCTAGTGGAAGGCGTAGGAAGTGCGAACAGATCCATATCTTGCATGTGAATAGGCGAGGAGTTGAAAATCAACCAGCCCCAGAATTTCCACTTCCTGTTTGGAAGTTTGCCTGCCCTATGAGTTCTGTGAAACTCACAGACATAATTCAAACAGTTTTAGAAACTTCAGAGTGTTTTCTATCCAATAGTAATAATAATATGCATATATTAGCATCTGGGACAGAGTAGGATGCAGTTCACTATGGGCATGCAATTCATCCAAAGTGAAAATGCTGCCCCCTATTCCTAAAAGGTTAATGTAACAATGGACTGTCGTTTCTCTTTGCTTATTTGAACTGTTCTTGCCATAATATGGACTTGGTCTTTTACCAAATAGCGCAATCTTCTGTATAACCCCCTGCCCTGTCAAAACCCAAGTGATTGTCTCAAAAGCATTAAGAAGGAAAGAGATTCCACAAATGAACTTTTAACAAGACACTCCTGTTAATTGAAATGCATTCCAGGTGACTACCTCATGAAGCTGGTTGACAGAATGCGAAGAGTGTGAAAAGCTGTCATCAAGGCAAACGGTGGCTATTTGAAGAATCTCAAATATAAAATATATTTTGATTTGTTTAACACTGTTTCGGTAACCACATGATTCCATATGTGTTATTTCATAGTTTTGATGTCTTCACTATTATTCTACAATGTAGAATATAGTGAAAATAAAGAAAAACCCTTGAATGACTATGTGTTTTAAAACTTTTGACCAGTAGTGTAGATTCCCTCAATCTCATACAAATTATCAAGGAACCTACCAGGTTCCACCCCAAATCCGTAACCATGGGCAACCTCTTAGATATCATCCTGACCAACTTTCCTGCTAAATACACCACTTCAACCAAGATTTCAGCGATCTCTGCCTCATTGCCTGCATCCATAATGGATCCGCGGTCAAACGACCACCCCTCATCACTGTCAAATGCTCCCTAAAACACTTCAGCGAGCAGGCCTTTCTAATCGAGCTGGCCCGGATATCCTGGAAGGATATTGACCTCATCCAGTCAGTAGATGATGCCTGGTTGCTCTTTAAAAGTGCTATCCTCACCATCTTAAATAAGCATGCCACATTCAAAAAATGTAGAATGAAGAACAGATATAGCCCAGGGTTCACCCCAGACTTGACTGCCATTGACCAGCACAAAAACATCCTGTGACGCTCTGCATTAGCATCGAATAGCCCCCATGAAATGCAAAAAGTCAGGAACCAATATACACAAGCTAAGGCTAGCTTTTTCAAACAGAATTTGCATCCTGTAGCACTAATTCCAAAAAGTTTTGATACACTAAAGTCCATGGAGAATAAGAGCACCTCCTCCCAGCTGCCCACTGCACAGAGGCTAGGAAAAACTGTCACCACCGATAATTCCACAATAATTGGATATTTCAATAAGCATTTTTCTACGGCTGGTCATGCTTTCCATCTGGCCACCACTTACCTGGTCAAAACCCCTGCACCCCCACAGCAACTTGCCCAAGCCTCCCCCCGCTCCTCCTTCACCTAAAACCAGACAGTTGATGTTCTGAAAGAACTGCAAAATCGGGATCCCTACACATCAGCTGGGCTAGACAATCTGGACACTCTCTTTCTAAAATTGTTGCAACCCCTATTACTATCCTGTTCAACCTCTCTTTCGTATCGTCTGAGATCCCCAAAGATTGGAAAGCTGCCGTGGTCATCTCCTTCTTCAAAGGGGGAGACACTCTAGGCCCAAACTGTTGTAGACCTGTATCCATCCTGCCCTGCCTTTCTAAAATCTTTGAAAGCCTAGTTAACAAACAGATCACCGACCATTTCGAATCCCACCGTATCTTCTCCACTATGCAATCTGGTTTCCGAGCTAGTCATGGGTGCACCTCAGCCACGATCAAGGTCCTAAACGATATCATAACCGCCATCGATAAAAGACAATACTGTGCAGCCGTCTTCATCGATCTGGGCAAGGCTTTCGACAATCACCACATTCTTATCGGCAGACTCAACAGCCTTTGTTTCTCAAATGACTACCTCGCCTGGTTCCAACTACTTCCCAGATAGAGATCAGTGTGTCAAACTGGAGGGCCTGTTGTCTGGACCTCTGGCAGTCTCTTTGCCACAGGGTTCAATTCTCGGGCCGACTCTTTTCTCTGTATACATCAACGTCGCTCGTGCTGCTGGTGATTCTCTGATCCACCTCTACGCAGACGACACCATTCTGTATACTTCTGTCCCTTTTTTGGACACTGTGTTAAGAAACCTAGAGACGAGATTCAATGCCATACAACTCTCCTTCCATGGCCTCCAACTGCTCTTAAATGCAAGTAAAACTAAATGCATGCTCTTTAATTGCCCGCCCGCCCGTCTAGCATCACTACTCTTAACGGTTCTGACTTAGAATATGTGGACAACTACAAATACCTAGGTGTCTGGTTAGACTGTAGACTCTCCTTCCAGACTCACATTAAGCATCTCCAATCCAAAATGTAATCTAGAATCGGCTTCCTATTTTGCAAAAAAGCATCCTTCACTAATGCTGCCAAACATACCCTCATAAACTGACTATCCTACCGATCCTTGACTTCAGCGATGTCATTTACACAATAGCCTCCAACACTCAGCAAATTGGATACCGTCTATCACAGTGCCATCCGTTTTGTCACCAAAGCCCCATATACTACCCACCACTGTGACCTGAATGCTCTCATTGGCTGGCCCTCGCTACATATTCGTCACAAAACCCACTGGCTCCAAGTCATCTATAAGTCTTTGCCAGGTCAAGCACCACCTTATCTCAGCTCACTTGTCACCATAGCAGCACCCACCCGTAGCATGCGCTTCAGCAGGTATATTTCACTGGTCATCCCCAAAGCCAACTCCTCTTTTTGACCGCCTTTCCTTCCAGTTCTCTGCTGCCAATGACTGGAACGAATTGCAAAAATCACTGAAGCTGGAGTCTTATATCTCCCTCACTAACTTTAAGCATCAGCTGCCAATAAGCAGCTTATCGATCAATTTACCTGTACACAGCCCATCTGTAAATAGCCCACCCAACTACCTCATCCCCATATTGATGTTTATTATTTTGCTCCTTTGCACCCAAGTATCTCTACTTGCACATTCAACCTCTGCACATCTGTCACTCCAGTGGTAATTGCTAAATTGTATTTATTTCACCACAGTGGCCTATTTATTGCCTTACCTCCTGTTAGGGTCTTATTTTTCAGAGTAAATAACTCACGGACACTAGAGAAGCTTAATCAAGTTTAATTCTTCCCAAAGGGTTGACACAGCTGTATGACACAGCTGTATATTTTCTTACCATCACAAGTATATATTCTCCATTTTGGACACTCCTCCTTCTCTCCAATCCTTACATCTTATGGTTACACAGGAAGAGGGTAACAGGATACTAAACCCGTTTTACTCCCTTCAGGGGATCTGACCTGACCTCTTGACCTCAACCCCCCCCCTTCACCTAATCCACAGATGTACATCCGCTCCCCTATAGCAACCCTGTGATCTCCTCCCGTCCACCCAACACATTCCAAAGCCATCTGTCTTTCTACAGAAAACAATGAACTTCTGACCAAAAAAAACAGTCTCTTTCACTCCTTCTATTCTAGGCTTCTGATCTATCATGCATTTAATATCTCAATGTTCAAAGGAGGAGATCCTCAGGAATTTACGACGTCTCTCTGACCACAGCAGCCTAGTTGAAGGAGGAAAGGCGGAGGCAGGGAGAGGGGGATGGGGCTCGCCACACCCAAAGAGGGCAACGTCATGACAATAGCATTACAAATGAATACATAAATACCACTTGAAGCTTGATGATGAATGAGTTGATCACTTGAATCAGCTGTGTCGTGCTAAGGCTAAATCTAAAATGTGCACCCCTATGAGTTCCCAGGATTAGGACTGAGAACAACTGCTCTTCATTGGGACTTGGGAAAAACCTCACAAGAAACAGACTTCATTATACTCAAATTAGACAGCACAGGATATTATGTTACTATTATCTCAGTCTTCGCTTCTAGGGACTGGAACTACACAAAAGTACCTGCCCAATCCAGAATAGCCTACTCTCTCACTTTCACAGTTGGGGGTGCTATCCTTTCACCCTCCTTCATGGCTGTTATCTAGCTAACTACAAATGTATTTGGAGTTTATTTTTTACAATGATTAATACATCAAGATAGCTAGCTAATATAAAGTTAGGTAGCTGGTGATATTTAATTTACTTAGCTAACTATCTATACAGTATGTAAAGTTGGCTAGATAGCTAAGAAGCTACGTTAGCAGCTCATTTGCGTTAGCCTGGACTGTAGCTAGTTAGCTAATAATACATCGTCTTTTTTACATTTTCATAATATATTTACTTACTTGAATAGGTTCTCCCAGCCATGTGGATGATTGGAAACAGGGCAGCAGAGTGTGCTTGTCACCAGAGCGTTTTAGAGCATATTACTATTTACCTGTGAATAAATTCATGAAATTGAGAATGGATTAAAACATTTACCCATGTATTAACCAGATCTTCATACAAACCTTCCAGAAGGACAACCATCTTTGCACCACTTCACCAATCAGGCATTTATGGTAGAGTGGCCAGACGGAAGCCATTCCTGGCACCATCCCTACAGTGAAGCATTGTGGTGGCAGCATCATGCTGTGGGGATGTTTTTCAGTGGCAGGGACTTGGAGCCTAGTCAGGATCGACGCAAAGATGAACAGAGCAAAGTACAGAGAGATCCTTGATGGAAACCTGCTCCAGAGGGCTCAGGACCTCAGAATGGGGTGAAGATTCACCTTTCAACAAGACAATGACCCTAAGCACACAGCCAAGACAATGCAGGAGTGGCTTTGGGATAAGTCTCTGAATATCCTTGAGTGGCCCAGCCAGAGCCCGGACTTGAACCCGATCGAACATCTCTGGAGAGACGTGAAAATAGCTGTGCAGTGACGCTCCCCCTCCAACCTGACAGAGCTTGAGAGGATCTGCAGAGAAGAACAGTACAGGTGTGCCAAGCTTGTAGCGTCATACCCAAGAAGTCTCGATGCTGTAATTGCTGCCAATGGTGCGTCAACAAAGTACTGAGTAAAGGGTCTAAATACTTATGTAAATGTGGTACAGAGGCCCATTATCAGCAACCATCACTCCTGTGTTCCAATGGCACGTTGTTTTAGCTAATCCAAGTTTATCATTATAAAAGGCTAATTGATCATTAGAAAACCCTTTTGCAATTATATTAGCACAGCTGAAAACTGTCGTCCTGACTAAAGAAGCAATTAAACTGGCCTTCTTTAGACTAGGGTTTTCTAATGATCAATTAGCCTTTTAAAATTATAAACTTGGATTAGCTAACACAACGTGCCATTGGAACACAGGTGTGATGGTTGCTGATAATGGGCCTCTGTACGACTATGTAGATATCCCATAAAAGAATCTGCCGTTTCCAGCTACAATAGTCATTTACAACATTAACAATGTCTACACCGTATTTCTGATCATTTTGATGTTATATTAATGGACAAAACATTTGCTTTTCTTTGAAAAACAAGGACATTTCTAAGTGACCCCAAACTTATGAACGGTAGTGTGTATATATATATATATATATATACAGAGTGGGGCAAAAAAGTATTTAGCCAGCCACCAATTGTGCAAGTTCTCCCACTTAAAAAGATGAGAGAGGCCTGTAATTTTCATCATAGGTACACTTCAACTATGACAGACAAAATGAGAAAAAAAATCCAGAAAAATCACATTGTAGGATTTTGAATGAATTTATTTGCAAATTATGCTGGAAAATAAGTATTTGGTCAATAACAAAAGTTTATCTCAATACTTTGTTTTCTACCCTTTGTTGACAATGACAGAGGTCAAATGTTTTCTGTAAGTCTTCACAAGGTTTTCACACACTGTTGCTGGTATTTTGGCCCATTCCTCCATGCAGATTTCCTCTAGAGCAGTGATGTTTTGGGGCTGTTGCTGGGCAACACGGACTTTCAACTCCCTCCAAAGATTTTCTATGGGGTTGAGATCTGGAGACTGGCTAGGCCACTCCAGGACCTTGAAATGCTTCTTACGAAGCCACTCCTTCGTTGCCCAGGTGGTGTGTTTGGGATCATTGTCATGCTGAAAGACCCAGCCACGTTTCATCTTCAATGCCATTGCTGATGGAAGGAGGTTTTCACTCAAAATCTCACGATACATGGCCCCATTCATTCTTTCCTTTACACGGATCAGTCGTCCTGGTCCCTTTGCAGAAAAACAGCCACAAAGCATGATGTTTCCACCCCCATGCTTCACAGTAAGTATGGTGTTCTTTGGATGCAACTCAGCATTCTTTGTCCTCCAAACACGACGAGTTGAGTTTTTACCAAAAAGTTATATTTTGGTTTCATCTGTCCATATGACATTCTTCCAATCTTCTTCTGGATCATCCAAATGCTCTCTAGCAAACTTCAGACAGGCCTGGACATGTACTGGCTTAAGCAGGGGGACACGTCTGGCACTGCAAGATTTGAGTCCCTGGCGGCGTAGTGTGTTACTGATGGTAGGCTTTGTTACTTTGGTCCCAGCTCTCTGCAGGTCATTCACTAGGTTCCCCCGTGTGGTTCTGGGATTTTTGCTCACCGTTCTTGTGATCATTTGGATCCCACGGGGTGAGATCTTGCGTGGAGCCCCAGATCGAGGGAGATTATCAGTGGTCTTGTATGTCTTCCATTTCCTACTAATTGCTCCCATAGTTGATTTCTTCAAACCAAGCTGCTTACCTTTTGCAGATTCATTCTTCCAAGCCTGGTGCAGGTCTACAATTTTGTTTGTGGTGTCCTTTGACAGCTCTTTGGTCTTGGCCATAGTGGAGTTTGGAGTGTGACTGTTTGAGGTTGTGGACAGGTGTCTTTTATAATGATAACAAGTTCAAACAGGTGCCATTAATACAGACAACGAGTGGAGGACAGAGGAGCCTCTTAAAGAAGAAGTTACAATTCTGTGAGAGCCAGAAATCTTGCTTGTTTGTAGGTGACCAAATACTTATTTTCCACCATAATTTGCAAATAAATTCATTAAAAATCCTACAATGTAATTTTCTGGATTTTCTTTTCTCATTTTGTCTGTCATAGTTGAAGTGTACCTATGATGAAAATTACAGGCCTCATCTTTTTAAGTGGGAGAACTTGCACAATTGGTGGCTGACTTATTACTTTTTTGCCCCACTGTATATGTATATATATATATACTCTGTACTCATCCTAATATTTCTATATTTCATAATTCCATTGTTTTCCTTTTTAGATTTGTGTGTATTGTTAGATATTATTGCACTGTTGGAGCTACGAACACATGCATTTTGCTATTCCCGCAATAACATCTTCTAAATATGTGTATGCGACCATGTCTCTTCCTCGAGATTGCCACAGATAGTGTTTGATCCCTATGATAGTCTGCAGATGGTCAGCCATCCAAACCATATCATAAATGGTGATTGAGTCATCACGCTGTGCCTCAGTGCCTGAAAGTCACCAGTCACAAGTAACACCTGCTCTCATTCTTCCACTACAATACCTCTGGAAGGAATGCCAAGTAATGGTAGATCAGCAATATAGATTCTCTGAATAATGGGGTTGTTTTACATTTACCTCTCTCTGAATTTCTAGAAGCATTGCCATAAATATCTTGTGATTTTTCCAATCAGGGCCCAATGAAAGAAGATGGGATGCTTCAGGTAATAATACATTTGCCTTTCCTGACCACCTCCTCTGATCACAAGTATTATGCAGAGTGCATTAGCACATTTATTCTACATCGATGTCATTTCTGAATTGGGTTTGAAAATGAATCACTGAAAATGATTATTTGTCACAATCTGTCTTTTCAAAATGACCACATTTTGTATTCTGTAGTAACCCTCTGAGATTTGGCATTGGAAGCCATATTCTGATGAGCACAGACACATAATGTACAGCAGAGTTAGGAGTGCATTGCTGGTTCCAAGCAGCAACTCCTGAGATGTTTACTTCATACTCCCCCAACCAAGGAAGTGAATAGAAAGATGTGTCGCCAAGCCTTATTCGGATGTCATACAGCTAGATCAGACACCTGGTATGACAGAATGGAAAAAATAGCACTAGTGATTTAAAGCTCAGAAGCATATCCTATCACAAGCTGTCCACTGATAATGGATCCAGGTGGAAAACATAATAGGAAATGTGATTCACTGGACACCAAGGGCCTACCCACCCTAGGTGAGAAAACCAAAGTGATTATCAATATTTCCTCGAAACCCATCTTCTAGTCTGATCCAATTTTCATCCAATGATTCCATTAGGCTGAATTCGCTATGGCACTGAACCCTGGACAATAGGGCCAATCTTGTGTGGGACTCCAAAGGGTTTGACATGGCAGAATTGGTCAGATTAACCCTGGCTCCTCTCGACCACGGCTAGCCCACCAGGAATGCTCTGCCCCTCGTGTGACAGTTTTCAGATTGCATGATTGGCAAGAGAACAATGCAGCTCAGCACAGAGGCTGCCACTGCTAATCTCATTAGGATCTGCAGTAGGACATTTGCACTGTCTTTCTCAGAGTATCTATGCCATTTCAAAGTAAAATGTTTTAGAATATACTGCAAGCATTGACAACAATTTAAACGTTTTGCGTTCTTAGGGAAAGGGTAAATATTAAATCATTTCACTATCATAGAGAACTATAAATGCCTGTCTCAAGCTTCATGTCACTCACCAGGGCCATGATGATATGGATGACACTGCCAAATCAAAGCAAAGGTAAGAATCTCATGATTCATCTCTGGACAATTCTGTGAACTATCTTGTGCAAGATTTACATTGACACAATACCTGTTATCTAGCTAGGTAGCTCATGGTTTAGCCTGGCTACAGTAGATGGTTACATTAGCCGTCTATTTATCTAGCCATTTCAATCCTTGAGATACTCATACAAATTAATATAGATTGCTAACTAGCTAGCTAACTTAGATGGTGAAGCTAGGCATTTTTGTGTTTGTTTGTGTCTGTGGGTGAGGGGTGGGTAGCCTACTTCAAGTACTTGTAGCTACCCTAGCTAGCTGTATTATTATGGTCTGTCTTTTTGAGAGGTTTCAGAGATGTCACTAACACCTGACTTAAATAAATAATCAGCATAACAAATCACAGCGATAGACTATGATTTGTAATCATGTATGAGCTGGGCTGGAACTAAAGGGGGAGGGGGAGTATTTAGATGGTATTAATATATAACGCATGCTCCACTCTTAAGTTGAAGTTGAACATGTTGACTACTGCCAAGGCGTCAGCTGCTAGGATGAATAGAGGAAGCATCCCAAGTCTCCAATGGTCCCAGTATCGGTTGATTTGCAGGCATAAGTGATCACACACACTCAAAAATAGTCTACAGCTGGGGTACGATTCTGCCATCATTCCCACACAGTAGACCTAGTGTAAATCACCATGTTGTCAACAAAATGCTGTACTCAATGCTTGTGTATGGCTCAATTTGTTGAAATTCTGTGATCACTCATCTTCTTTAATGTTGTGATTAACAGACACATGATGACCACAATTTGAATGCTGCAATTGAGAGAGAATGATGTTGAGGGACACAAGTTGAGACCTCGATTATGACTGGACATGGGCCGGATATAAGCATACAACAAGATTCGGTAAATGTCACTGCAGCCAAAAATGATATAATTACCCCTTTCTATACATAAATATTAAAATCATTCAAAAATACTTCACCAGAGAGTATGAATTAGCCACAGAGGACCATTACCTTATTGTAAAGTTGTGTATTGTTTAAAATCCCAAGCGTGTCGGCCTTTATGTCTAGTTAGAAAGCCCGCAATTTGGGCAGCGTGCGTGGCAATAGGCCTAACTGATTATTGAGATGCGGCAGTCAATGAAAAGCAATGCATCTAAAACATGTGTGATGATGTCACGCCCTGACCTTAGAGAGACGTTTTATTTCTCTATTTGGTTAGGTCAGGGTGTGATTTGGGGTGGGCATTCTATGTTGTTATCACGTTCTGACCTTAGTTCCTTTGTCTTGTCTTTTGTTTTAGTATGGTCAGAGCGTGAGTTGGGTGGGTTGTCTATGTTAGTTTGTCTATGATTTTCTATTTCTGTGTTTGGCCTGGTATGGTTCTCAATCAGAGGCAGCTGTCAATCGTTGTCCCTGATTGAGAACCATATTTAGGTAGCCTGTTTTCCATTGTGTTATGTGGGTGGTTATTTTCAGTCTTTGTGTGTCTACACCAGACAGAACTGTTTCGGTTGTTTCTTTGTTGTTTGTTATTCAGTGTTCAGGTTTTTTCATTAAATAAGATGAACACTTACCACGCTACGCTTTGTTCCTCACCTTCTTCCCACGACAGCCGTTACAGTTGTCTATTTCTTTGTTTTGGCTGAATATGGTTCCCAATCAGAGGCAGCTGTCTATCGTTGTCTCTGATTGGGAATCATACTTAGGCAGCCTTTTTTCCCACCTGTGTTTGTGGGTGGTTATTTTCTGTTTAGTCTCTGTTGCCTGACAGAACTGTTCGCTTTCGTTTTGTTACTTTGTTCGAGTGTTTTTTGATAATAAAGAAAATCATGAACACTTTTCACGTTGCGCTTTGATCCACTCCTTCCGACGACTGGCGTTACAGACGATAATGTGTCTTGAGTATTAATTGAAATGTTGCGACAAGAAGAAGGGGAGGGGTCTGTGGTGAAGATATTGGTGTCTCTCTCCAGAATGCATGCACTCAGCTCTCCAGAATGCTCTGAGCTGTCTCCCACAAATTCTTGTGCATTCATTGTTTTATGGTGTTAATTGTTTGCCCTTTATTTTTTATCAATTTCCCAACACAAACATCACCAGAATTACATTTACCATTAATCCACATGATTTGGTTACATTCATTTCTGTTATTGCATGGGTTAATTAGATCTAGCGTAATTTACCGTTCTCATTCTCAGAGTGGAAATGTTGTTTGCAGACGTCACGACCTGCTACGCTTGTGAGAAATAAGTTTGGGTTTATTTCATACCATCATTTACAAGTTTAGTATATGTTTTCATGGTATTTTGTTTAGAATGCTGCATGTGAGCAATGAGCATGTGTCTGGTTTCTCTGTCCTCTTAATGTTGACAGAATGTGTGCCTGAGCACTGCTAGAAGTAGGCTAACTGGCCTGCTGCAGGCAAATGTAGGAAAGTGCCCATTTGTCTGATTTCTGATTGTCTTAACTCACCACCACTAATAAGCTTAAACTTCTCTTCACCTCACACCGTAAGTCCATGAACTCTGTTTTTTTAATCCATTTTTATTTATTTATTTATTATTGTGTATGATAATAGTTTCTCACAGTATTTGAAAGATCTTTCTCTCGATAATCACCAGCTTTCCCATATGTCTAGTGGAAACATCATAAATACCTGAACAAAACAGCAAAACAGCTACAGTACCAGTCAAAAGTTTGGGCACACCTACCCATTCAAGGGTTTTTCTTTATTTGGACTATTTTCTACATTGTAGAATAACAGTGAAGATATCAAAACTATGAAATAACACATATGGAATCATGTAATAACCAAAACAGTTTTTAACAAACATTTGTGTTAAACATATGTTTTGTGTTAAACAAATATTTTGTATTTGAGATCCTTCAAAGTACACATGCTTTGCCTTGATGAAAGCTTTTCAAACTCTTGGCATTCTCTCAACCAACTTACAGAGGTAGTTACCTGGAATGTATTTCAATTAACAAGTGTGTCTTGTTAAAAGTTCATTTGTGGAATTTCTTTCCTTCTTAATGCATTTGATCCAATCAGTTGTGTTGTGACAAGGTAGGGGTGGTATACAGAGATAGCCGTATTTGGTAAAAGACCAAGTCCATATTATGGCAAGAACAGCTCAAACAAGCAAAGAGAAATGACAGTCCATCATTACTTTAAGTCATGAAGTTTGGTCAATATGGAACATTTCAAGAACTTTTAAAGTTTCTTCAAGTGCAGCTGCAAAAATCATCAAGCGCTATGAAGTGGTTCTCATGAACTGGTTCTCATGAAGACCGCCACAGGAAAGGAAGACCTAGAGTTACCTCTGCTGCAGAGGATAAGTTCATTAGAGTTACCAGCCTCAGAAATTGCAGGCCAAATAAATGCTTCACAGAGTTCAAGTAACAGATACATCTCAACATCACCTTTCAGTGGAGACTGCATGAATCAGGCCTTCATAGTCGAATTGCTGCAAAGAAACCACTACTAAAGGACACCAATAAGAAGGAGAGAAAAAGAAACATGAGCAATGGGCATTAGACCAGTCTGAGTTACTCCCCTCCTCAAGAAACCAACACTTGACTCCTCTGATGTCTAAAACTACAGACCGGTATCATTTCTTTCTTTTCTTTCCGAAACACTTGAGCGTGCTGTCTCTGAACAACTTTCTTGCTATCTCTCTCAGAACGATCTTCTTGACCCTAACCAGTCTGGCTTCAAGATGTGTCACTCAACCAGAGACTGCCCTTCTCTGTGTCACAGAGTTTTTCCACGCCGACAAAGCTGACTCCCTGTCTGTTCTCATCCTCCTAGATCTATATGCTGCCTTTGACACCATGAACCATCAGATGCTCCTCTCCACCCTCTCAGGGGTGGGAGTGTCATGCTCTACAAACTCTTGGATTGCATTCTACCTGGCAGGCCGCTCCTACCTGGTGATGTGGAGAGGATTTGTGTCTGCACCACATACTCTCATGACTCGTGTCCCCCAGCGCTCGGTTCTAGGCCCTATCCTCTTCTCTCTATGCATGAAGTCACTCGGCTCTGTCATATCCTCCCATGTTGTCTCATATGATTGCTACACGGATGATACTCAACTACTTTTCTTCTTTTGACACCCAGGTGGTGACACGCATCTCTGCATGCATGATAGATATCTCAGCTTGGATTTCGTCCCACCATCACAAATTCATCCTAGACAAGACTGAGATGCTCTTCCTCCCAGGGAAGCCTTGCCTGCTCAAAGACCTCTCCATCACGGTTGGCAAGATCAGCACAGAGAATGTTGAATTCCTTAGACAAGACAACACAAAGGAAATTCTTGCAAACAGTTGATAAGAAGAGTAACTTCGAGGGCTGGACTGCCCTACACATATATTTATTATTTCTGACTTTCCCCCAGTAAAGATTTTAGAACAGTAATTATGATCTATCAGTCCGAACTCCAGACACATGGTTCCTATTCCACACTTATGATTCATTATTGCCCTCAGACAGGCCCCCTTTCCCTTTGCATAAACACAATGCACATAGTTCAGTCCATCTAACCCATAACACGATGGTTACTACTGCTTCAAATATAATGCACATAGATCATTACATCTAACCCATAACACGATAGTTACTACTGCCTCAAATACAATGCACATAGATCATTTCATCTAACCCATCTAATAACTACTACTGCTAGGCTAATTACACTAAATATATAATATATACACAATATAAACAGATGAAAATGGGCTCAACTCAGTCTCGTATAGATCATACAGCAGAGCGTGTATCCGACTCCAAACCCCCACAACTGAATAGATAAGAGCATTTGATGAGCGCTTACAAAACAGAGCTGAGACATCTCAATGCAGAATGGGGCCCATATATAAATATCCAATGTTTTTTTATTGCAACTACACAAATTCTTGCAGTTTTACCATCCCACCAAAAGGGGGTGTTGCAGCACCCCTAATTCCCGCAGCTATGACCATCCCTCTAGGACAGGGGTTCCCAAATCTTTTCCCTCAGGACGTCCTTCCCCCCACGCATTCACATGCACATGTCTATTGCTATGGGTACAAGCACTGTTCATTACTAAGGCTGTGGCAGTCATGACATTTTGTCAGCCTTGATTGTCAAGCAAATAACTGCCGGTATCACGGTAATTGACCAATAAATTAACGTAAACACCTTTAGCATCTCCTGACTTCCACACATAGCCTACAAGCCACTGATGCTGACCTTTCAAACATCTACATTTTAAAAAGCCTAATACATCCATTTAATATAGCCTACACCATCACAATAAATCCGTTATTTATTTTTAAGATATGTCTTAAGAAACAAGATATGAAGAAAATGTCATCTATTTCAGAAGAGCAGAATAGCGTATTCTGAGTTGTCCTTATGTTAGGCCCTGATATGGCTATGCCATATGGCTGTGGGCTACACTAGTTCATTTAGCAGACAAGATTTGCCTAGCTATTATTTTGAAGTATGAAGAATGCAATTGAACATAGCTGAATAATATAGAAATACTATTTTCTCCAAACGATTTCCAAGGAAGTGTGCACATGCGGCTATTCTGTGTTGAGCAGTTAACAAAGAAACATGTCCTCCTATATAGTATGCTTAATTTAGATTTATTTATGCAACTTTAGTTGTGATACAAACATTGGGCTATATGTTTTGATTTTTAATCGCCCAAGCCTCTCCAGGTTCTCCTTTACCCAAATCCAGATAGCAGATATTCTGAAAGAGCTGCAAAACCTGGACCCGTACAAATCAGCTGGGCTTGACAATCTGGACCCTCTATTTCTGAAACTATCCGCCGCCATTGTCGCAACCCCTATTACCAGCCTGTTCAACCTCTCTTTCATATCGTCTGAGATCCCCAAGGATTGGAAAGCTGCCGCAGTCATTCCCCTCTTCAAAGGGGGAGACACCCTGGACCCAAACTGTTACAGACCTATATCCATCCTGCCCTGCCTATCTAAGGTCTTCGAAAGCCAAGTCAACAAACAGGTCACTGACCATCTTGAATCCCACCGTACCTTCTCCGCTGTGCAATCTGGTTTCCGAGCCGGTCACGGGTGCACCTCAGCCACGCTCAAGGTACTAAACGATATCATAACCGCCATCGATAAAAGTACTGTGCAGCCGTCTTCATCGACCTGGCCAAGGCTTCGACTCTGTCAATCACCATATTCTTATCGTCAGACTCAGTCGCCTCGGTTTTTCTAATGACTGCCTTGCCTGGTTCACCAACTACTTTGCAGACAGAGTTAAGTGTGTCAAATCGGAGGGCATGTTGTCCGGTCCTCTGGCAGTCTATGGGGGTGCCACAGGGTTCAATTCTCGGGCCGGCTCTTTTCTCTGTATCTATCAATGATGTTGCTCTTGCTGCGGGCGATTCCCTGATCCACCTCTACGCAGACGACACCATTCTGTATACTTCCGGCCCTTCATTGGACACTGTGCTATCTAACCTCCAAACGAGCTTCAACACCATACAACACTCCTTCCGTGGCCTCCAACTGCTCTTAAACACTAGTAAAACCAAATGCATGCCTTTCAACCGCTCGCTGCCTGAACCCGCACGCCCAACTAGCATCACCACCCTGGATGGTTCCGACCTAGAATATGTGGACATCTGTAAGTACCTAGGTGTCTGGCTAGACTGTAAACTCTCCTTCCAGACTCATATCAAACATCTCCAATCTAAAATCAAATCTAGAGTCGGCTTTCTATTCCGCAACAAAGCCTCCTTCACTCACGCCGACAAACTTACCCTAGTAAAACTGACTATCCTACCGATCCTCGACTTCGGCGATGTCATCTACAAAATAGCTTACAATACTCTACTCAGCAAACTGAATGCAGTTTATCACAGTGCCATCCGTTTTGTTACTAAAGCACATTATACCACCCACCACTGCGACCTGTATGCTCTAGTCGGCTGGCCCTCGCTACATATTCGTCGCCAGACCCACTGGCTCCAGGTCATCTACAAGTCCATACTAGGTAAAGCTCCGCCTTATCTCAGTTCACTGGTCACGATGGCAACACCCACCCGTAGCACGCGCTCCAGCAGGTGTATCTCGCTGATCATCCCTAAAGCCAACAC
Organism: Oncorhynchus tshawytscha; assembly: GCF_018296145.1. Taxonomy (NCBI): domain Eukaryota; kingdom Metazoa; phylum Chordata; class Actinopteri; order Salmoniformes; family Salmonidae; genus Oncorhynchus; species Oncorhynchus tshawytscha. The sequence continues at coordinate 77,165,093 of NC_056429.1, read as the reverse complement.
CTCATTTGGCTGCCTTTCGTTCCAGTCCTCTGCTGCCTGTGACTGGAACGAATTGCAAAAATCGCTGAAGTTGGAGACTTTTATCTCCCTCACCAACTTCAAACATCTGCTATCTGAGCAGCTAACCGATCGCTGCAGCTGTACATAGTCTATCGGTAAATAGCCCACCCAATTTACCTACCTCATCCCCATACTGTTTATATTTATTTACTTTTCTGCTCTTTTGCACACCAGTATCTCTACCTGTACATGACCATCTGATCATTTATCACTCCAGTGTTAATCTGCAAAATTGTAATTATTCGCCTACCTCCTCATGCCTTTTGCACACAATGTATATAGACTATCTTTTTTTCTTTTTTTTTCTACTGTGTTATTGACTTGTTAATTGTTCACTCCATGTGTAACTCTGTGTTGTCTGTTCACACTGCTATGCTTTATCTTGGCCAGGTCGCAGTTGTAAATGAGAACTTGTTCTCAACTAGCCTACCTGGTTAAATAAAGGTGAAATAAAAAAATAAAATAAAAATACATTATAAGGCTGCATGAGGATTTTTAAAAAGTTGCATGAATGGCATGAGCTCTGATTTGTTTCTTGTGCAAGATGCAAACACTTCATCAGTCTCTCATTCACAATTTGACAAGCCCTTGATAATATTTTCACCAGGCCTCGAATTTGCCAGCGGCATCCCCCTTTAAATTAAATTAATTCAACCACTTGCATCAGAAAAACATTTAAAAGCAATGCGGCTGATTCAACAGATCAGAACATTTAGCATAATCTATTAGGCTATCCGAGACAGGTGAATGATAATTGTCCATCACATTATAAGCGCATCAATGCACACATGGCAGTAGGCTATAAGCGGAAATGTTCAAAGATTCAATCAGTTAGTAGAAAAACACTATTCTCAAAAGTGACCGCAAATGCAATTATGCGTATAAATGCTTTTTTATTACAACGATGCATTTTTATGTTGAAAATTAGCTTGGCCGAACATGAAACTGCCAGTTTGGCTCTAGAATGGTTGTAAAGTGAATTAATGTGCTCAATTTTAGGAAGTTATTTGGCCACTTTAGTTGTGATACAAACTTTATCAAAACATAAAGGCCTACAGGCTAGGCTACATGAGGTGTGCGACTATGATTTGAAAAAGTTGCTTAAAAAAGAATGTGCTGTTTCTTTCCTTATTACACACGCTGGGTATCATTCACAAGTGATAATGCATAACTCAAAAATGATAGGCTAATATTGTCACCCATCAGACTATTCTTATTTTAATGTTGTCTTTACATACAGTACACTAAATAATATATGTGTGAAATTGCTTTTGATTTAGAATGGACCATTATCCTTCACCTGTCTAGGAACAGGGGCATGGGAAAAAAATAAGTCTATGTACTTAAATAGTGAATGGAGGACACTTTTCCCGTGTATTATTTTTAATGCCAGCCACGTAGGATACACTCCTGTTGTAAAGTGAAGCAATATGCTTAATATTAGGAAAGTTGATAAATAAATATAGTAAGCCTAGCCTATAGAAAGCTGATGGGATCCTCCTATTTTTAATAGAGTCCATCAACACTGTTTTTACCTATGTATTGATGTCCTGCTTATTCTGGGGTTCAGACTGAATGTAATGGTAAATGTGCTGCTCACAATTGACAGCAACAACATGGACCTGTTAAATTGACCAGAAGCGTGTTTATATAGCTGCGTTTTGGCATGGCTTCCTTGTTTTGAGTCTGTTAAGTGTGTTTCTCATTCTGCTGGAGTTGACCTAGTATTTTATATTAAATATACCTTATTCATCCAATTCTTTCTCCATTTGTAACTCACCCACCGACAATCACAATATGCTGTTTTACGTTGTGTTATTTGTGCTGTTCTAATTCCTAAAATGTAAAAACAGAATAATCTGTGTGCTCTCAGATAATAATAATAGTTAATATGGTGTTATTTGATGTCCCAGGTTTGTGGCATTGATGAATACACCATGTACTCTTTACTTTAAGTCAGATGTTTATATGTTATATTATGTCTAAAAGGCATTTGTATGCAGTTTTTACTATTATAATTTCTCAAATTCAGATGTTTGACGTGATTGATGGGTGACTAGGTGCATTCTTGTCAAATAAATATGCTTATTCATTCATGATTATGGATACATTCTGCAATGTGTTAATCTGGCTTTGTATCTGCAAAAGAACATATCAACAAGTTAGTTCTGAATTGCTTTAATAAAGCAGGAAATTCTGACACCATGAATTGAAATAGATTTCACCTAATTCATATAGTTGGCAGAAATGATAAGGGATTATTTTATATAGATCTCCATCGGCAGAAGGAGAAGAGGATCTAGTATGCATGACACATTGTAAATATCTGACTGCTATTAGGATAGTATTCTGTACAAGACAGAAGACCAAATTCAATCAAAGTTTATTTGTCACGTGTGCCGAATACAACAGTGAAATGTTAACTTACAGGCTCAAACCAATAGTGCAAAAAAGGTATTAGATGAACAATAGGTAAGTAAAGAAATAAAACAACAGTAAAAAGACAGGCTATGTACATTAGCGAGGCTATAAAAGTAGAGAGGCTACATACAGACACCGGTTAGTCAGGCTGATTGAGGTAGTATGTACATGTAGATATGGTGGCGGGACACAATGCTGATGGCCCGGTTAGCCAATGTGCGGGAGCACTGGTTGGTCGGCCCAATTGAGGTAGTATGTACATGAATGTATAGTTAAAGTGACTATGCATATATGATAAACAGAGAGTAGCAGCAGCGTAAAAGAGGGGTCAGGGGGGGAAACACAATGCAAATAGTCCGGGTAACCATTTGATTACCTGTTCAGGAGTCTTATGTCTTGTGGGTAAACTGTTGAGAAGCCTTTTTGTCCTAGACTTGGCACTCCGGTACTGCTTGCCTTGCGGTAGTAGAGAGAACAGTCTATGACTGGGGTGGCTGGGGTCTTTGACAATTTTTTAGGGCCTTCCTCTGACACCGCCTGGTGTAGAGGTCCTGGATGGCAGGCAGCTTAGCCCCAGTGATGTACTGGGCCGTACGCACTACCCTCTGTACTACCCTTGCGATCAGAGGCTGAGCAATTGCCGTACTAGGCAATGTTGCAGCTGCAGAACCTTTTGAGGATCTCAGGACCCGTGCCAAATCTTTTTAGTTTCCTGAGGGGGAATAGACTTTGTCGTGCCCTCTTCACGCATAAATAAGCCAACAAATATTAGTTAAAATATGGAACAGTAAATGAAAATGTTCAATAAGTCTTTTGTTTTGGATCAAGGTACTGTAGCTAGTACAGTAGCTAGCTATCTGACACCAAAGGTGTCAGCTAGATGTGCAGGATCTTGTAGGGATTCTTAGTATTGCATGATGTCTACTTTGATGCTAACTAGCATTTTAAAATCTCAGCGTAAATAGAAAATAATATATTGAGAAAAGTCACCTTGTCCGAGAGAGATTTAAACAGTTATCAAAATGTCACTCCAGGGAAAGTTTACATGAAACCATGTTCCAATAATTTTTCCACCATTAATTTTTCTCTTAGGGGATTAGAACAATTTTTTAGTGTTTGACCGCTAGGTTTTATGGGTATTATGATGCATCCACTGTGGGGCTCTATTTCCCATGGATCATGTGGGGATAAGAATGGATGTCTTAAGAGCTCCTTAAGAATCCCTTAGAAACTGACTTTCAAATTGCTCCAGTCCCTTTTCTATATATGAAGGTTTTACACTTATGAATGGCTTAAATGGAACAGCATTGAATGTCTTCTTGGTAATATTGGCAATATCTTAAGGACAAGGGATTGCAATAAAAAGTCAGAGCCAAAAAGGGACCACATTGTCTTTTTATTGTCCCTGAATCACTGTATCTGCTCTTGGGATAATACCACATATCTTCCTGAATCACTGTGTCTGCTCTGGAAATATTTCCACATATCTTTCTTCACAAGTTGCCCAGGACAAGATGACGTGAGGGATCTGAAATTGATTTTGAACAGGTACTAAAATAAACAAGGTCATATTTCACAACTGAGCCAATAATGCCCCCTCCAAAAGCTGTGAAATCCATTGCTTCTCTTTGCAGAGAGAACAAAACTAGGGTATAAATACAGATTATTGCTATATGTTATGGTTGAAATGGAAAATGTGAATTGTCCTTAAATGGACTAAGAGCTTGAGAGGTTGCAATCCATTTTCTATGCCTTCTGTCCTGGGTCATTTATGTAGCATTGGATGTTAAGGCAAACAAGTTGGTGCATCATAGATCTTTAGACTATTGCGTTTGAGGCTGTCAACAATCGATGAATAAGTGTGACAGTCACTTACACAAAAGAAAAACCTGAGCAAATAAAGCTACATTCACGAGTTGACATAAACAGAAGCAGCGTAAAACATTATGGAACCAAACCACTCTTCATAATAGTAGTCAGCAGAATTAATCATGAAATAGAAGCTATGTCATGACAAATTCAATATGAAGTCCGCTGTGTTAAAAAATCATATGCCGTATTTAATTTGGATTTTAATTTTATAAACAATGCAATACTCTGGTTTCTGCTTCCGACCTGCCCCTGAACTCTGACTTCTCCCATCATGCTGTCATGACTGTCCTGATCAGGTCAGGTTACAGGAGACCACAACCCTATAGATTATCTCTCAAACCCAATAATTACATCATTATATTCTGACCCATAAGAGCGGCAGTTTGGGGAAAGGCTAGGGTCAGAATAAGCATAGCTGACAAATTCACCCAAATGTATATTTCTCTCGTGTTCTTTCTCTTTTAAATCCACATTTTGGGTAACACGCACCATAGTGTGTTGGCCTGTTATACTAAGTTCTAATCAATAGCCTATAATGTGTTTTGTCAATGTGTATCTTTTATCATCATCATTTTAGCTTTTTAGTAAATAAATATTCAACTAAGATTGGTGCGGGACGAACTCATTGGTGAGACCCGGGTCCGTGCATATTCGACGTTCAGAACGAGATTGTAGAGGTAACTGGTTAATTAGCGGCTGTTGTAAAATCGGTATTCTGATATTCTTTGAGTTAATTTGGGAAATAGAAACTCAATAAAAACTAGTTTTCCCATGGTGCCCCAGGTTAATGAGTTAATAATTGCTTGATTCAGTTAATCACGCAATTAGAAACTTGAAATCATTCGATGAGCAACAATTAACTAATACAACGTCACGACATATTGGCGCCCCTTGGTGAGGAATCTAAGATAGGAATAGGCCGCACTGTTGGGTTAATTCCATACCAATTTTGTAGCAAGAGATATATACCATTAATAGCTATAGGCAGGACTAGTGCGGGAGAGAAGCGCGTGTGTGTGTGTGTGTGACGTTCAATTGCACCCAGATACTGGTCTGGAGAGAACCACCCCTGTGGTATTTCTGACGAAAGCCAGTGTGTAGGGGGGTCTACTGAATGCTACGAGCTAGGGCATATGTACCGGCCGATGCAGGCATTCTGAAGATAATACTAGTTGGGCCCAATTTAGTGTTATTTCTCTCGATCGCTTTTAGGAGCGACCTGACTCAGTCATAAGCAATTCCTAGAGCAGAGCATGAAACAGCAATTACGGAAATCGGAGTAGACATATTCGTTTGACCGAAGCGAAGTTATTATCTCTCCACCTCTCGCGTTAGCTAACGTGAACAGTATAAGGGTTGAACGTGAAACGTCACCTAGTAAACCCGTTCCCTTGTTGGAGGGAACTTCCCTTGTGCGGCGAGGTGGAAACCCCGCGCAAGGAAAGCTAAGCATTGCACCAGATGTTAAGCTAATAAAGGGGAGCAGACATTTTTGTTTTTCCATTTGTTCATAGTGAATTCTCGCGCCAGACGGGAATCCTGTGAGATCTCAGCTTGCGCTATCAGTAACCTCTGGCGACGAATTGCCAGACATTTTTCATGAAATAATTCAGGTTACGCTGTAGGATATCAAACAGGTCTCAACTGATTGGATAATATTGTCTTTCAATTTTATACATACATTAAAATGGTACACTACCTTTCCAGGTTGGTTATTGGAATAATACACTAACGAATGTGTTCTAACCAATGAGACATGGTTAAACTGTTCCACATTAACTTAGAGATAGCAACAATTTCAGGTTAATTAAAGCTCATCCCTGTAGCCTATACGGGGTTGACTAATCATTCAAATTGATTAATACATTAAATCTGTTTTACCAGCTTAATGGTGTTTAGGGAGACATTTTTACAGCTTTGTGAAAGTCTACCTTCACTGGTACCTGGTCGATTTTAGCTTGTGTTAACAGTGACCTCCAGTGGTGAAGAATCACCAGTAATTAATTTAAATAATTCAGGTTATGCTGTATGATATCTAACCAGTCTCAACTGATTGGATATCATTGGCTCATTCAATTTAATAATACATACATTAAATTGCTACACTATCTTTCCAGGTTGATTATTGGAATAATACGCAAACTAATGTGTTCTAACCAATGAGACATAGTTAAACTTTTCAACGTTAACTTAGAGATAGCAACTCTTTCAGGCGAATTAAAGTTAAAATTCACAAATAGCCTATACATGGTTAGATTTATCATTAAAATCGATTTAATCAATTAAATCTGTTTTGGCAAGTTCAGTAACAACCAACTCACGTTACTGACCCAGTCTTGATGATTCATTGACGTTTACAAACTGAGTTAAATCGTGTTTGCAGCCTCCAACTCAAAAACCCAAACATTACATAAATTGAAATAATTGATAATCATAACAATCAGCAATCCATCAAATGGGTTTGCGCCCATTTCCCCTCTAAATCAGTGGACCTTCACCCACGGAAAGATTGATCGCTGACCTCAGCAACGTTGCAAATCCTAACTATGCCGAGGGGCTGGAAATGTTAGATTTCGATGCCATAAGCGAGAAAAATGCAGACATTGCGACAGATGCTCTTCAAAATAGAACATCAGGCGGAGGCCTGGTAAAGGTTCTCTCCAGTTTAGCCCTCAACTATGCCCACCAGCAGAGATGGACAGTGCACCAGTACCTCAGTGCCCAGCAGAGGCACGAGCAGGAAGCTGGGGAGTTCAAGTCACAGGTGGAGAGAACCAGGGAGCTGGCATCGAAAGCCGAAAAGGATAAGCTACTGCTAGCCGAGGAACTCTGTGTGAGGACAGATAAATTGGAAGATCTGTCTAACACTTATAACAACGAACGTGAACAAACTCTTGACCAAGTCTGTATTCTAAAGGAACAACTCGTTTTAGCCAAAACTAAATACGATGAAGTCCACTCAAAGCTAGATGAATCTGACAAGCTAGCTAGAAACCGGGGCGAGCAACTTGATGCCCTGCAAGCGGTTGTGAATGAAACCACTCAAAGCAATAATGCTCTATTCCAAAAGCTGCAGGCCAAAGACAATCAGGTAATGAACACAATGACCAAGTTGGAGGACAAAACAGCAGAACGCATTGAAGTCGCTGATTTAATGAAGGTTGAGAAAGACCAGGTGAGAAAGTTGGAAAAGGTGACCTCTAAACAAAAGGAGGACATCTCTTCACTGGATCTCTCACTCCACACTCGAGACCTCTCACTGCAAACCATGACAGATAAGTACGAGGCCAAGCGGACTACACCTACGTGTCTAAAATAAACACCCTCAACTCCCAGGTGGACTCTGTGATGCAGCAGAACACCACCCTTAGGTATCATCTGGAGGAACTCCAGAACAGTCACGCACTATCACGGGACAACCAAACCAAGCAACCTAGCTCACATTCGGAGCTCAGAGACCGAGGGAAGGTAGCTGACAGGAGATTTCAGCCTCTTTCTCTTGGCCATTCGGCCCACAGTGAATTGGGGCCTCCTCGCCAACACAACCACAGCATGACTTTTCCTCTTGGCCTTTCGGCCCACAATTCCCCACGGGAGAGTGCACATGCTCCCCACGCACTTGGCGGGGATCACCTTGCCAAAATCGTCAAAAACTTCCGCCTCTTTGACCCCACTCCGGGAAAGCCAAACGACACAGACATTCTTTGCAGACATAGAAGAAGCCTTGTATGGCTACCCAAATGCTACGAATGCAGACAGGCTCTACCTTTTGAAGTGAACGTCCAACAGACACGTGACAAGGTTCATCCGTCTACAAGAGCAACACGTGCAAAACGACTGTGCTAAACTTGCCACGGTTTTGAAAATAGAATTCAGTGGTTCTGCGACTCGCAAACACGATAGCTCGTTGGCTAACAATATCAGACAAGCTTGAAATGAACATCCACAAGCCTACTATCACCGGCTTCGTTCAGCTTACTTTGGTATGCTCACTGAAACCGGAATGGAAGATCTATTACCATTTAAACAACTGTTCCTGTCAAACATGTCTCTGCAGCTTTGCAACAGATGATTCCTCTCCCATTCCGATAGAGGACCCACTGGGTCACGTAAGGTGACTTATCGGTCTTGGAAATCGACACAGATTACAAACCACTCCGTTCTCCCAACCCACTCCATTTTGTTGGGGATATGACGAGAAAAACCAACTCGAACAGGCCATACCTTAGAATAGTCCTGGAGGACTGTTTGACCTGAAACGCTCTGATAGATTCGGGTTCGACAATTTCCCTCATATCCGAAACCTTGCTGGATGAACTAAAAAGGGCAGTGGACCCTACAAAACGTTGGTTGAAAATGGAACATTGCGATACGAATCTTCGAGGCTTCACTCAAGCTACCTCGCCCCTAACCAAACGTCTCCTACTTAAACTCAACTTCGAAAGTGTGTCACTGATCCACCCAGTGTATGTGACTAGCATCGAAATTGAACGGATGCTGATTGGGATCGATTTAATTGACCGTTTGGTACCACTAATGGATTGGAAAACCAATCAAATCTGGTCACAAATACCTATGCCAACTCCGTTGACTTCACCGCACTCTTCCAAGGCTACCTGCCATACATTGTGCAACGACGTGGGTTCGACGTCAGCATCTGAAGCAAAACCGGTGAACTTGTCCATGAGCCCGCCATTGGTGGCAAATGACAAGGTAAGTTCAACTCGGAACTTAAACAAACATGAGGTTTACCTGTGTGGCTTGCGGATTTTTCTGACCAGGTTGCCAATCAGTTTGGAAATGTTCAACGAAATTTCGAAAACAGCTAACTGCCATCCCCTTGTGCCGAAAACGTTTAGATATCCACTGGGAACGACTCCCCAGACGACGCTCACCGCAATAGGGGTATGTGCGCTATCGATCCGCATTGGAACCAAGGAAGTATCTCACGACCTACTGGTTGTCGCGGACCTCCCACATACAGTCTATGTGGGAGTGGACATTTTGGTCAAATTGGATGTGAAACTCGATACCATCCACCAAGTTCTTTGGTCTTTGGCGCAGCCAAACCAACATGCCTTGTCTTTCGACCCGGTGCGAATGGCATCTATTCCTGAAGCTTGCAAGGTGATAACTGAGTCCGCTATGTTGATTCCGGCAAGAACCACAGAGGTTTCTGTAAGACTGAACCTGGCGCCCGGATACCGGATGGAAGGCAACACTGCGTTCTTCCAACCCTCTCTGCAACTATTCGACTTGGGGCTAACTATCAATGGCAACCTGCTGTTGGAACTAACCGCTAGATCCACTTACCTCCTGGTACAAAATCTGACTCAAGCGGATATTTCCATATCTCGGAACATTGACTCCTTCCATGATTTTGAACTGGTTGTTCCGTCCTCCCTAGACCTAGATGGAGAGAGAGGTATGCTGTTTACTTGTCAGTCAAAAGCAATCGCACTAACTCCCATATTGCCACTTGACGACACATCAACGTTCAGTCTGTCGATTCTGACAGCAACCTATTAATATACTCCATCGTCACGGAGGATGATATCGCGTCTCCTCCTGCATGCGAAGTACACTCTTGTGAGGTAACAACCGATGACTCTCCCAAAAGTGACATGCCATCACCACCCGATGAAGACCTGTGCAATGTCACCGAACCATATCCTGGTTTCCATGCACAGGTAATACAACTACTGTCGGAGGCTGATGCTCTTGTCAATGACACTGAACGCCATCAGTTGAGAGAATTGTTTAACAAACACACTGAGATCTGGTCAACAGACTCACTGGATTTCGGGGTTACGGGTATCCATGTGGTGTGTAATCCTACGCCACCCGGAGCAACTCCTACATTTGTTAGACAATACAAAATCCCACTCGCAGCATACGCAGCGGTACAAGAGATTATCGATTCCTTATTAGCTAAACGGATAGTCAGGGAATGTAACAGTACGTACAGCGCTCCCGAAGGGCCTGTTCTAAATGGAGTCTTACCTTTGACTATAGAGAACTCAACAAACTGGTTCCGTTATCTCGTTGGCCCATGACACAGCTAGAACAAGAGTTGCCAAAGGTGGCAAACGCCAAGTACTTCTCCACCGTCGACGTGGCTAATGGTTTCTGGACCATGACAGTCGACTCTCGTGACCAACACAAGTTGGCTTTCTCTTTCTCGAACAAGCTTTTCACGTTCAATCGTTGCCCATTCGGGTATGCGAACTCCCCCTCAGAGTTCAACATCTTCCTGCACAAGGCAATGCCAGATGCAGCCTCTAGGGGGACGATAATCTATTTGGACGACGTTCTCATGATGTGACCAAGTCTCACTTCTCACCTCAATGAAATGGACCACGTTCTCACTCAACTCGGGACTGCAGGGGCTAAGTTGGCCATCATGAAAGGACAATGGTGCAGGACCAAGGTAAACTACGTTGGGCTTCTGGTGGGTGCTGAGGGCATCCTGCCACGTGCCAAGGGCATCCTGCCACAGTCTAACCAAATCCAAGCAGTCTGCAACATCAAAACAGCTATGAACCTTCACGAGGTGTGCAGCTTCTTGAGAGTATGTAATTACTCCCGTCAATTCATCAAACTACGCTGACTTGTCAAAACCGCTGACTCGTCTTTTTCAGAAAGACAACCCATTCGTTTGGGATGTCACTCACAACGAAGCTTCCTTCCTTCCTTCCTTGACAAACCAGCTTTGCAAGGCACCCTGCTTGGTATACCCCAACAAAGACAAGACATTCTTTTTGGAAGTCAGTTTCTCAGAACACTGCCTTAGCGCTGGGTTGTACCAAAAATACGACCAAGACAAACGTGTGGTAGCTTACGCGAGCAAAACACTCAACCCTGCTGAACACAAATACTCAGACTGTGAAAAAACACTGCTGTTGACAGTCTGGGCAATCAAACACTTCACCAGTTATGTCGGCGGACAAAAGCTGATCATAGAAACATGTCACCAGCCTGTGACTTTTCTGAAAAGCCAACGAATCCGTGAAGATGCTGTACACAACAGCAGGGTAGCGGCTTGGCTTATGATGCTGCAGAGCCATGATGTTGTAATCAACTACGCAAACGTGAAAAACCTGCCTTTGGACAGTGCTTTGGAGGTGTGTCAACGCTGTGGTAACGATGAAACAGACTCCGCACCACCCCCGTGTGACATCGCTCCGCCACTGCCTTCGAAGCATCACTACTTCGAAGAGAACGTGTGTCTTGAAATGCCGATGGCATTTGTAGATGGCTGTTCTTACCGCCATCTAGACAACTTGCAAGCTGGGGTTGGATTGGTATGGCACAACGACATTCCGAGCAAACCACTTCAAATTCAGCTTGGCAACAAGACCAGCCAGTTTGCAGAAGTGTCTGGCGTGCTGATCACCCTGCAAACGGCAGTGAAACACGAATTGTCAGAACTGGCGATCTGCACCGATTCAAACTATGCGAGACTCACCTTCTTATGCCACTTGCCGTTTTGGAAACAAAAGCACATGACTACTTCAAGTGGTAAAGAGGTGAAAAACAAAGAGCTCATCCTAGCTTGTGATGACCTCATCACCAAACACGACATACAGGTGTATTGGAAGAAAGTCAAGGGACACTCACCTGGTCATGACAAACTGGGCAACGACCATGCTGACAGCATGGCGAAATCCGGTGCAAATCACGGCACCCCGTGGGTGTTTGATGCTTGAGATGAAAAAAAAACACTGAGGAAGCTATGGTGTCTGCGGTAACGCGTAGCCATGTAGCACCACAGAAAACGTCTTCGCATGAACATAATGTGTTGCTAATGCATTCATTCCTGAATAGCAATCTGGTAGCAATGCAACACCAAGATGAGTCTCTCGCCACTTTGATGGAGTTCCTGTCGGATCCTGTCAACCACCCAGTGTTCGAACTGGCTTTGGCAGGTTCACACGACTTGCGATCGCTGTACGCAACTAAACAGCACCTCACACTTGTAGATGACCTACTAGTGTAGGTCTCCGAAACTGACACCGCTCAAAGGTGGGTGGTTCCTAAAACACAGAGGGGATAATGATAGCCCATGCCCACGACGAGCCATGTGGAGGCAATAGGGGGGTCAAGGCTACATATGAAACATTGCGACAGGTGGTAGGCCTCACATGGAACAAGACGTGGCCCAATACGTGAGGGGGTGTCTAGTTTGCTGCCAGTTTCAACCCTCCAAGCCACTTCACAGAGCACCCCTGCAACGCAAGGGTGTGTCTTAACCCTGGAGCTCGATCCAGATAAACTGGGTCGGCCCAGTTGCCAGGTCAGCCAGAGGCAACAAGTATCTCCTCACAATGACTTGCGCATTCACAAAGTGGGTGGAGGGCCTGCCGGCGACCAATGACACAGCGGAAACCACAGCCGTTCTTTTGCTAAACCACGTTTTCAGTCATTTCGGCCTGCCAGGAGAAACCGTGGACAGCAACAGAGGAACCCACATTTCGTCAGCTGTAATGACTGAACTGTGGAGGCTTCTGGACATCTCATACCACTCTAGGAGCTCGGGCAGGGTAGAAAGGAGTAACCAAACAATCGTCAGAATCTTGAGGAAGTATGTGGCAGCCAACCACAAAGATTGGGACCTCAAACTCCCATTGGTACTGATGGCGATCAGAGCCACACGCAACAGGTCTACAGGAAAAACACCCTTCGAGATGATGACGGGCCGGCAATTGACGCTTCCGCTGCATCTCCTGTACCAACCGGGAGATTTCGCCACAGCCACCGCCTACACGGCTCATCAATACGTGACCGACCTGCGGAACCATCTCCAGACTACCTTTGCGTATGCTCAAGGACAGTTGGAAAGAAGTGCAGAAGGTGACAAGACCTATTACGACAAAAAGGCCTCACACCAGGTGTTCGAGGTCGGGGATAAGGTGTGGTACTACATATACACCAAACCCGCGGGCGTCGCAATAAAGTTCCTGCCCCACTGGACGGGGCCACACGAGATTGTGGTAAAGCTATCAACTGTAGCTTACCAGATCAGAATCAGCAAAGGTTGACAAAACGCCACATTAAAGTGGGTCCACCGGAACCAAATCAAGTTGTACACTTCCCCCCATGGGAATAGAAGGGGTGCTAGCCAGCACCGAATAGATAAAAACCTAGCAAAGTCAGAGGTACTAAGAAAATTATTAAGTACCCTCAGCTGATGTTAAGTTGCACCTAACATTTCTTATTTGCTTCCCAGCTACCAGATATACATCTGTTGACACTGTTGATATCATACTGCGCTGTACTGTTTCAAAATAAGAAAACCAGAAAAATAGTTGTCAAAACAATTTTTGTTTACAAAAACATATTACTTAAATCTCTGATTATGCGTTTCTGTAGGATGGAGTTCCTTTGGCTGATCCTGACACTCTGCGCCCTGGTCAAAACCAACCCAGCAGACGTAATCACGAACGGACCCCTACGGGAAGCATTCTCCGCGACGACCCAGGACTCCTCATAACTAACTGCAGAGTACACACGCAGGGGGTGTATGTCCGCCTAGATGCAGAGAATGTGTACCGCCAACACATTCCACCTGCGGCACATTTGAGTTGAGCCGGGGCTGACTGGACCAGCCAGGCAATTAAGCACACCCAGCTAGACACTGCCCATATGTTGGCCCAACTCCAAACGTTCACAGTAACCCAGTCAGAACTAGCAGAGCCCAGGCGAGAGAAACGATTTGTCGGGGAGCTACTATCGATAGGGGCAGCCATAGGGTCACTATTTGCCCTAGGTACCACTGCCGTCAACGCAGTCAGTCTAGCCACAGTCAAGAGGAATGTCAGGGAGATTACTGAAGAGATGCCAATTATCCAGCAGCAGATGAAGGCACAGGCCCTCAGGTTGCAACATGTGGGAAAGTCTCTCCAAGACACTATTCTGGTGGTCAACACACACGCTACTCTCCTGAACAAAACTATCCTGTCTGTAGGAAAGCTAGCAAAGGTCATGAACCACGACAATGCCCATGTCCAATTGGTTCAATTGTTACTGGAGGATTTTCTCCGTGAAGTTAGCTCTATGGACCACTTGGCCATGAATAGAATCCCCTCATATCTAGTGCCCCTCTCAATGGTGCACAACATATTGACCTCAGTTACTTCAACCACGATAAGGCCATTACAGTCTCATTTGGCCTATAGTCTGGGGTCGGCCATCCCAATACACCTTGATGTTGGTCGTAATGAAGTGGGATTCCTACTGACGCTGCCGGTTGTTGAACTGGAGAATATCTACAGATTGAAAACAGTTCTCAATGTAGGATTTTGGTGCGACAGTACCCACGCAAAGATTGCCACGCCCCCAGTTGTAGCTTACCAGGAAAACAAGCCAGATTTTTCTCTCACCCCTAACCTGTTAATGTGTACTCTAACCAAAGATGTCCTCTACCTCTGTCCTAGCAAACTGATTGTCAGGGATAACACTGAGCGTCTTTGTGGTATTAAAGCTATCACCAGCGAAGAACGCTGTGGAGCCAAACTAACAGCCAGGGATGGGGCCACCACCACACAAGTGGAGGTGGTAGGGAACCGATGGTTGGTCAACACACCGTTCGTGTCTGCTACTATGACTTACAAACGCCATGACTCCATCACCCAATTGAACCTCCCCAACCAGACTGTACCAGAGGGGGCGATTATTCACATAGATGACCTCGCACTATACCAACTTCCCGACGACAGGATAGACACCGAGATTGAAATGCCAGACGCTTTTGCTAAACGTTCCCTTGAGTTACCACAAGCCATTCAAAACCGAATCCAGTACGAGGGACCCATGACTGTTGATCTTAGCGTACGGGATGAGGCACTTTTAGTTGACCCGACTGACTGCAGCACGAAAGATTGGTCTGTCGCCTGCTCTTGGACGGTGCCGGACAGTATCCTGACTGTTACCATGATCCTTGGTCTTATTTCCCTTGGCGTGTGCACCTACTACGTACACAGGTGCACACGTGCAATGGAAGACCTAATGAGGTCTATTACTAGGATCACACGTGGGACGGAAGCGATTCCGATTTTTGGAAAGTTGGCAATAGATCCTGAAACCCCCTTAGGGGGCCATTCCCAGCCTCCTCTCCTGAACTCGTTAGGTCAGCCCAGTAATGTGCCCAATGTAAGCTTTGGCCTTCAGGGGCCAAGTTTTTCCAAGTGCCTTAACTACCCACCTGCAAGTAGGATCACCCTAGACATGACATTAGAGACAGAGTGATTTAGCCAATACCTTGGACATATATAGAACATAGTCCAAATTAGATGATTAAGGTCTGGTAGACACATTTTGTATACTTTTATGTTTTTATTCCATTATTTTTCGTTTAATTTCCTTTGACACTTAGGAAGCAGTAGAGCCCAATGCCGCTAGTTTTGGGGAGGAAATGTCATGATGTATTGCCTGAGTGTTGTGCGTTATGAACGCCAAGTTACTGCCTAGGTCCACAAGCCGGGATTGCCGGACGACGGGCCAGAACACAGAGCCACTGCCGGACCTCCCTCCATTCTGGTGGTGGTCCGCAGCTTGCGGAAATCTTATCAGGGTAAACCAACCACTGCTATGGTGATCCACAAACCAGGACATCCGATGGTCATTCTTATGGTTGGTTGCAACATGCAGAATAATTCCAAGTTGAACCTACCAGAGGGGGACTGTCATGACTGTCCTGATCAGGTCAGGTTACAGGAGACCACAACCCTACAGATTATCCCTCAACCCCAACAGAGGAGGATAGATCTAGGGGTCTGAAGATGTGGGGGTTTTAGGACCCCTCACGCCCCTGGTAAATCTCAGGCCACAGACAAATTCCTTTGTCCTGTTACTATGGAGAACCAGCCTCAGAGATTTAAACATGAAATAAAGGGACTTTGGAACAATGGTTTCCATCAGCCACAATGGTGGTCATGACGATAGATGGAATATGAAAACGTATGTAATTTTTGTTTTGTTATTAAAAGGTTAATAGATGACGTTATTACGAAAACATTGTAACGTGAAGAGTTTTCCTAGTATATGTTTGATGTTTATACATTGTATGTTGTATGGAAAATATCCAAATCAAAGAGAATGTTTTGGGGAAGATGAAATGTGAAGTTAGTTGTCTGAAATCAGATTTGAGTAAAATCTAGACCTTGCCCTCATAACTTGGTACGCCCAGAGAATTGTCCTAAAGGTGGTTATGCCCACTTCTGACCCAAAGGTATAAAACCTGTGAGTAAAGAATTTTAGGGAAGACTACGTGACCCAAGCTGCAGCCAACGAACCCAGAACGCAACACAAGTTTGAAGACAAAGAAATATTTCTCTACCCAAGCTACGGATGAGTAGCTGTGTCTAAGCGGGTGAATTCAAGCCAGCCCCCTTAGCATCCAATCCCAGCGAATCGTGGTATCTAAAAGGTTTCATTCCTATGCTGTGAGCTCTGAGCTACAGCGCTGTCTGTCCTCAGAAGACCCCTTCCATAGCAAGGGTGAGGGAACAGACTCCTAAGCCAAAAGGACACTGACATCGTGAGGACGACCAGAGAGGCGCGCCGGAGAAGTGCATCATCGAGCAGCCTTAACGGTCCATGCGGAGGATCCACAGATAACTTCTCCACGTAATTACATCATTATATTCTGACCCATAAGAGCGGCATTTGAGGCAAGGCTAGGGTTAGAATAGCATAGCCTACAAATTCACCCAAATGTATATTTCTCTCGTGTACTTTCTTTTTTCTCTCTCTTTGAAATCCTCATTTTGGGTAATACGCGCCATAGTGTGTTGGCTCGTCGTACTAAGTTCTAATCAATAGCCTATAATGTGTTTTGTCTATGTGTATATTTTATCATCATTTTAGCAAATAAATATTAAACTAAGATTGGTGTGGTACGAACT
The DNA here is from genome assembly GCF_018296145.1 of Oncorhynchus tshawytscha. Lineage (NCBI taxonomy): Eukaryota > Metazoa > Chordata > Actinopteri > Salmoniformes > Salmonidae > Oncorhynchus > Oncorhynchus tshawytscha. The sequence continues at coordinate 77,147,835 of NC_056429.1, read as the reverse complement.
CATTGGTGAGACCCGGGTCCATGCAGATTCACGGACGATACGACGTTCGGAACGAGATCGTAGAGGTAACTAGTTAATTAGCGGCTGTTGTAAAATTGACATTCTGATATTCTTTGAGTTAATTTGGGAAATAGAAACTCAATAAAAACTAGTTTTCCCATGGTGCCCCAGGTTAATGAGTTACAGTAATAATTGCTTGATTCAGTTAATCACGCAATTAGAAACTTTAATAATAATTCGATGAGCAACAGTCATCATATTAACTAATACAATGTCACGACACAGGTAACCATGATGGACAGAGGAAAAACAATGATTCCAAGGACCACCCTCCTTTTGAAGCTTCCAGTCTGTTATTCGAACTCAATCAGCATAACAGAGTGATCTCCAGCCTTGTTCTCGTCAACACTCACACCTGTGTTAAAGGAGAGAATCACTGACATGATGTCAGCTGGTCCTTTTGTGGCAGGTGTCATGAAGTTGGCCTGGGGGGTAGGTTTATGACAGTGATAAATACCTCTTCCCCCCCTGTTTCCTCGCTCTACCCTACTGATGTGACATTTGAAAACCCCTTGGTTAACAGAGATTCTGGGACCATCAGAAGGTGGGGGAAAATGAAATATATTCTGATAATCCAGCCAAATGAACATATACGGTGGTACTTAATGAATATGATGTCAGTTCGGTTGTCATCTGAAACATTCTCATCAATGATCAGATGACAAACTCTACAGTGGAAAGTCTACACATCAGAGTTATCGGATTCACGTGGAATTGTTGTTCAATTTAACTAATACAACTAATACATGGATGGGTGAAGAGTTGAAATGTAAATTTAGCTTCCAAATGAGAGATTAGAGTTTTCACAAGGTCAGGCCTCTGCTCAATCAGTGGCCCGCCCCTGTGAAGGGACATGGGTTATAAAACTTTTCAAACATGCCCTCCTCTCCCTTCCTATGTAAAGCCTTGACGACAATATAACCTCCTGTTCCAAGTACGTGAGGTCTGCAGCCTCTGATTTAAAAGGGCTAACATGTCAACAACAGAATTAAGCCAACCTCAGCGTGAGCTTTGGTTGCGAATGGTATGAACTTTGAACTCTTATTCACTACAGAAGTGATACCTCCTAGACGTTGAGTTAGCCACAGCAGCTGCAAACGTGGGCTAGGAAAGAACAAACAGAGTATCCCGTCTACCACACAACGACGTTACTACAACGTATTCAATTGACCACCAGAGACATTCTTCAAAGGACAAAGGACTCGGTTTGGCAACACGGCCTTCCATCTACCACCAACCTACCGAAGCGCAGCTCAGAGTAAATATTTATTGCATTTTCCTTTTCCAAGTGGGCGGTAATTTAGAATGCATAAGATACTGTATTTACGATAGCACAGCTTCTCCCTTTGTCCCTCAGTCTTCCCGCTCTTTCACTCAAACCCAGACCCTTTTCTTTTGTGTAACCTGCTGTCATATCTATTCCGCAGGCTAGGGACGTTTCCTTTATGACGTAATTTGTAATCAAGGTATGATTCATTCTTTGTATATGTAATTCTCTGTGATTAGTTAGGTATTTAGTAAATAAATAAACCCAATTTTGTATTGCTGATTCAACTTGTTAGCCAGGGTTCCTGAAGATAACCAAGAATTGACAACTTTCAGATGAGACTGAATTAAGGTGACGATTAATATTGACTGCTATTGATGTAAAATATTACTAGGTCTTTAAGAGTTTATTCGGAAGATAACAGCTCTATAAATATTATTTTGTGGTGTCCCGACTCTCTAGTTAATTACATTTACATGATTAGCTCAATCAGGTAATATTAATTACGGAGAAAGGGTTTTATAGAATAGCATGTCATATCACTTAATCCGGCACAACCAAAGACACGACACATGGCTGAAATGCGGTGGAAATGTTTTTTGGGGATTCAGTTCATTTGCATGGTAAAGAGGGACTTTGCAATTAATTGCAATTCATCTGATCACTCCTCATAACATTCTGTAGTATATGCAAATTGCCATCATACAAACTGAGGCAGCAGATTTTGTGAAAATGTATATTTGTGTCATTCTCAAAACTTTTGGCCACGACTGTAGACTCAAAACATGGTTAAAACTATAATTTTGATATCAGTCCTTGCATTCATAGCTTTGCCTATTCATCTCAGAGGTTGCATTTCTCCAGGTCCATCCCTCAGCGTTTTACCAAAGAAGGAGGGTGTCGCTTTGTTACTCTTTCAACTGTGGAGTCGCACTTTAAACAGCTGCAAAGTATAGAGAAGTGTCACCAACAAAAATATAGCAAATGTAGCATATGGCATACATTTTTCACCTGCAAATAGTACTTTTCGGCAGCGCTCAAATTTAGCCATTCCAGCATTTATTTTTCAACTCGAAGCAATGAGCCAATCAGTCCTCCATGACAACAAAATCATAAACAATAATAAGTATTTTGTTTTTGGGACACGCTTAGGTAAAACAATTTGGCTAATCTTCCATATTTCCAAGTCCCATTCTTGAAGATCAATGGGTATTAAATTAATTGGAATGACAGGAAATCTGACAGACTTCGGTTTTTAATTTAAAGATACAGCACATTTAGAAAGTATTCAGACCCATTGACTTTTTCCACATTTTGTTACATTACAACCTTATTCTTAACTTGATTTCATTGTTTTTTTCCCCTCAACAGTCTACACACGATACTCCATGATGACAAAGCAAAAACAGGTTTAGACATTTTTGCTAATTTAAATTAATAAATTAAATATCACCTTTACATAACTATTTAGATCCCTTGCTATATATGAGACTCAAAATTGAGCTCAGGTGCTCAGATGAGATGTTTGAGATGTTTCTACAACTTGATTGGACTTCACCTGTGATACATTTCATTGATTGAACATGATTTGGAAAGGGAAGGTGTCTGAATACTTTCCAAATGCACTGTATGACCTAATGATATTATTATCGGTAGTAGAAAGCAATGATTTAGAAGAAGCCTACATAACCAACACAAAGTAAAATGCTACATCCATTTTGGTCATCTATGTCAACTAACGCCTCTTAAAGTGGAAGTAATCTAATTACGTTACTGAGTTTGTGTAATCTGAATGTTACGTTACTGATTACTATTTTGGAAAGGTAACTCGTAACTAACGGATTACAGTTAGAAAGTAACCTTCCCCACAGTGTCCATTCTACAGTATAAGTAATCGGGAAGGGAAATGTCATCTGCTGAGGCTCTGACTTTCACTTAAGGTTGTAAATTGCCTTTCGCTCCCTGAAATATTTGTATTCTCATCCTAGCACAGCTTGATATGATATGACAGTGATGAATGCCTCATCCGAATGCAGACTAAAGGTAATGTAATGAGAATTAAGTGCAAATACAGGACAATTATGATGATTTATGAGGGTTTGTGTTTGTGGCTGACACCAGGGTGGGTGACAGTAGGTGATGTTCCTAGTCTACAGATATTCCTGTCTATTAACCATCTACTTTAGAACATTATATTTACTAGCTAAATCTACTAGAAAAATGTACTATGATAAATGCAAGAAAAAAATAATGTTTTTAGAAATATTTACAAATTAATTTAAATGAAAAGCTGAATGTGTTTTTATGTTTGTTTTTTTACGCTGTTTGTATCTTGTTTATTTAACTTATTTTGTACATAATGTTGCTGCTACTGTCTCTTATGACAGAAAATAACTTCTGGATATCAGAACAGCGATTACTCACCACGAACTGGCAGAGTCTGACTTGTCCGATGAGCCCGACATACTGCTTTCCCGGGAACAGGTCCAAATTTGCATGAAGAGACAACAAAGAAGAGGAGGAGGATGGAGGTCGGGCTGCCTTCTGAGAATTCGTAGCTCATCAAGAGGCGGCGCTTGAAATGGTCGGGGACTTTAATGCAGGGAAACTTAAATCTGTTTTACCAAAATTCAATTAGCATGTTAAATGTGCAACCAGAGGGGGAAAAACTCTAGACCATTTTTACTCCACACAGAGAGATGTGTACAAAGCTCTCCCTTGCCATTAATTTGGCAAATCTGACCATAATTCTACCCTCCTGATTCCTGCTTACAAGGTAAAATTAAAGTGGTCAGATGAAGCAGATGCGAAGCTACAGCACTGTTTTGCTAGCACAGACTGGAATATGTTCCGGGATTCTTCCTATGGCATTGAGGAGTACACCACATAAATAATTGGCTTCATCAATAAGTGCATCGACAACATAGTACCCACAGTGACCGTATGTACATATCCCAAACAAGAAGCCATGAATTACAGGCAACATCTGCACTGAGCTAAAGGCTAGAGCTGACACTTTCAATGAGCGGGACACAGACATGGATGCATACAAGAAACCTCGCTACAACCTCTGAAGAGACATTAAACATGCAAAAGGACAATATAGGAGAAAGGTGGAATCCTATTACCCGGAAGCTTATAAGTTAATATCCCGCTATGTCCTCCGACGAACCGTCAAACAGGCAAAGTGTCAATACAGGACTAAGATCAAATTATACTACACCGGCTCTGATGCTCGTCGGATGTGGCAGTGCTTGCAAACCATTACAGACTACAAAGGGAAGCACAGCCGAGAGCTGCCAGTGACACGAGCCTACCAGATGAGCTAAACTACTTCTATGCTCGCTTCAATGCAAATAACACTGAAACATGCATGAGAGCACCAGCTGTTCTGGACAACTGTGTGATCACACTCTCTACAGCCGATTTGAGTAAGACCTTAAAACAGGTCAACATTCACAAGGCCTCAGGGCCAGACGGATTACCAGGACGTGTACTGCGATTGTGCGCTGACCAACTGGTAAGTGTCTTCACTGACATTTTAAACCTCTCCTTGTCTGAGTCTGTAATAGCAACATGTTTTAAGTAGACCACCATAGTCCATGTGCCCAAGAACACTAAGGTAACCTGCCTAAATGACTACCGACCCGTAGCACTCACGTCTGTAGCCATGAAATGCTTTGAAAGGTTGGTCGTGGCTCACATCAACACCACTATCCCAGAAACCCTAGACAAACTCAAATTTGCATACCGCCCTAACAGATCCACAGATGATGCAATCTCTATTGCACTCCACACTGCCCTTTCCCATCTGGACAAAAGGAACACCTATGTGAGAATGCTATTCATTAACTACAGGTCAGCGTTCAACACCATAGTGCCCTCAAAGCCCTGGGACTTGACACCTCCCTCTGCAACTGGATTCTGGACTTCCTGATGTGCCACCCCCAGGTGGTAAGGGTAGGTAACAACACATCTGCCAAGCGTGATCTTCAACATAAGGGCCCCCCAGGGGTGCGTGCTCAGTCCCCTCCTGTACCCCCTCTTCACTCATGACTGTATAGCAGGCACGACTCCAACACCAATATTAAGTTTGCCAATGACACAAGAGTGGTAGGGGCCTGATCACCGACAACAACGAGACATCCTATAGGGAGGAGGTCAGAGACCTGGCCGTGTGGTGCAGGAACAACAAGCTCTACCTCAACCTGATCAAGACAAAGAAGATGATTGTGGACTACAGGAAAAGGAGAACTGAGCACGCAATCATTCTCATCGACGGGCTGTAGTGGAGCAGGTTGAGAGCTTCAAGTTTCTTGGTGTCCACATCACCAACAAACTAACATGGTCCAAGCACACCAAAACAGTCTCCCCTCAGGAGGCTTAAAAGATTTGGCACGGGTCCTCAGATCCTCAAAAGGTTCTACAGCTGCACCATCGAGAGCATGGTTGCATCACTGCCTCCGATCGCAAGGTACTACAGAGGGTAGTGCGTACGGCCCAGTACATCACTGGGCCAAGCTTCCTGCCATCCAGGACCTCTATACCAGGCGGTGTCAGAGGAAGGCCCTAACAATTGTCAAAGACTCCAGCCACCCTAGTCATAGACTGCTCTCTCTGCTACCGCAAAATCAAATCAAATTTTATTTGTCACATACACATGGTTAGCAGATGTTAATGCGAGTGTAGCGAAATGCTTGTGCTTCTAGTTCCGACAATGCAGTAATAACCAACGAGTAATCTAGCTAACAATTCCAAAACTACTACCTTATACACATAAGTGTAAAGGGATAAAGAATATGTACATAAAGATATATGAATGAGTGATGGTACAGAGCGGCATAGGAAAGATGCAGTAGATGGTATCGAGTACAGTATATACATATGAGATGAGTATGTAAACAAAGTGGCATAGTTTAAAGTGGCTAGTGATACATGTATTACATAAAGATGCAGTAGATGATACAGAGTACAGTATATACGTATACATATGAGATATAATGTAGGGTATGTAAACATTATATTAAGTAGCATTGTTTAAAGTGGCTAGTGATATATTTTACATCAATTCCCATCAATTCCCATTATTAAAGTGGCTGGAGTTGAGTCAGTGTGTTGGCAGCAGCCACTCAATGTTAGTGGTGGCTGTTTAACAGTCTGATGGCCTTGAGATTGAAAAACAGTTTCTGTCTCTCGGTCCCAGCTTTGATGCACCTGTACTGACCTCGCCTTCTGGACCATAGCGGGGTGAACAGGCAGTGGCTCGGGTGGTTATGGCCTTGATTATCTTTATGGCCTTCCTGTGACATCGGGTGGTGTAGGTGTCCTGGAGGGCAGGTAGTTTGCCCCCGGTGATGCGTTGTGCAGACCTCACTACCCTCTGGAGAGCCTTACGGTTGTGGGCGGAGCAGTTGCCGTACCAGGCGGAGATACAGCCCGACAGGATGCTCTCGATTGTGCATCTGTAGAAGTTTGTGAGTGCTTTTGGTGACAAGCCAAATTTCTTCAGCCCCCTGAGGTTGAAGAGGCGCTGCTGCGCCTTCTTCACGATGCTGTCTGTGTGGGTGGACCAATTCAGTTTGTCTGTGATGTATACGCTGAGGAACTTAAAACTTACTAGCCTCTCCACTACTGTTCCATCGATGTGGATAGGGGGGTGTTCCCTCTGCTGTTTCCTGAAGTCCACAATCAACTCCTTAGTTTTGTTGACGTTGAGTGTGAGGTTATTTTCCTTTCCCTCCGAGGGCCCTCACCTCCTCCCTGTAGGCCGTCTCGTCGTTGTTGGTAATCAAGCCTACCACTGTTGTGTTGTCTGCTAACTTGATGATTGAGTTGGAGGCGTGCGTGGCCACGCAGTCGTGGGTGAACAGGAGAGGGCTCAGAACGCACCCTTGTGGTGAGGATCAGCGGGGTGGAGATGTTGTTACCTACCCTCACCACCTGGGGGCGGCCCATCAAGAAGTCCAGTACCCAGTTGCACAGGGCGGGGTCGAGACCCAGGGTCTCGAGCTTGATGACGAGTTTGGAGGGTACTATGGTGTTAAATGCTGAGCTGTAGTCGATGAACAGCATTCTCACATAGGTATTCCTCTTGTCCAGATGGGTTAGGGCAGTGTGCAGTGTGGTTGAGATTGCATCGTCTGTGGACCTATTTGGGCGGTAAGCAAATTGGAGTGGGTCTAGGGTGTCAGGTAGGGTGGAGGTGGTATGTACCATCACTCATTCATATATCTTTATGTACATATTCTTTATCCCCTTACACTGTGTATAAGACAGTGTTTTTTTTTGTTTGGAATTGTTAGTTAGATTACTTGTTGGATTATTACTGCATTGTCGGAACTAGAAGCACAAGCATTTCGCTACACTCGCATTAACATCTGCTAACCATGTGTATGTGACAAATAAAATTTGATTTGATTGATTTGATTTATTTGGTAGCATTGCCTTTAAATTGTTTAACATAGGTGAAACATTTCAGGTAGCCTTCCACAAGCTTCCCACAATAAGTGCATTTTAGCCCATTCCTCCTGACAGAGCTGGTGTAACTGAGTCAGGTTTGTAGGCCTCCTTGCAAGCACACACTTTTTAAGTTCTGGCCACAAATTTTCTACAGGATTGAGGTCAGGGTTTGTGATGGCCACTCCAATACCTTGACTTTGTTGTCCTTATTAAGCCATTTTGCCACACCTTTGGAAGAATGCTTGGGGTCATTGTCCATTTTGAAGACCCATTTGCCAACAGGCTGATGTCTTGAGATGTTACTTCAATGTATCCACATAATTTTCCTACCTCAATATGCCATCGATTTTGTGAAGTGCACCAGTCCCTCCTGCAGCAAAGCACCCCCACAACATGATGCTGCCACCCCCGTGCTTCACGGTTGGGATGGTGTTCTTCGGCCTGCAAGCCTCCTCCTTTTTCCTCCAAACATAACGATGGTCATTATGGCCAAACAGTTCTATTTTTGTTGCATCAGACCAGAGGACATTTCTCCAAAAAGTACAACCTTTGTCCCCATGTGCAGTTGCAAACCTTAGTCTGGCTTTTTTATGGCGGTTTTGGAGAAGTCCTGCTGAGCGGCCTTTCAGGTTATGTCGGTATAGGACTCATTTTACTGTGGATATAGATACCTTTGTACCTGTTTCCTCCAGCATCTTCACAAGGTCCTTTGCTCTTGTTCTGGGATGCATTTGCACTTTTCGCCCCAAAGTACACTCATCTCTAGGAGATAGAACACGTCTCCTTCCTGAGCGGGTATGACGGCTGAGTGGTCCCATGGTGTCTATACTTGCATACTATTGTTTGTACAGGTGCATGTGGTACCTTCAGGCATTTGGAAACTGCTCCCAAGGATGAACCAGACTTGTGGATGTCTACAGTTTTTTTTACTGTGGTCTTTGTTGTTTTATTTTGATTTTCCCATGATGTCAAGCAAGAGGCACTGAATTTGAAGGTAGGCCTTGAAATACATCCACAGGGACACCTACAATTTACTCAAATGATGTCAATTAGCCTATCAGAAGTTTTAAAGCCATGACATAATTTTCTTGAATATTCCAAGCTGTTTAAAGGCACAGTCAACTTAGTGTTTGTAAGATTCTGACCCACTGGAATTGTGATATAGTAAATTATAAGTGAAATAATCTGTCTCTAAACAATTGTTGGAAAAATTACTTGTGTCGTGCACAAAGTAGATGTCCTAACCGACTTGCCAAAACTATAGGTTGTTAACAAGACGTATGTGGAGTGGTTGAAAAACAAGTTTGTTAACTTCCGACTTCAACTGTATATATTATTTTTGTAATATTATTTTAATATTTAAAAAAAAATCCTTCCACTTTGACATTAGAGCATTTTGTGTCGATTGTTAACGAAAAAAATACAATAAAAAAAATTTAACGCCACAAAATGTGGAAAACGTGAAGGGGCGTCGATACTTTCTGATTGCACTGTGTACCATATTTCTAAGATACTATTGGGAGGCAGTGAGAGCTGTGATAACACGACAACTTCAACGATTTTGCACCCAAGACAGTGATTCCTATTTCCTTAACTTCATAATGGTCGATGGCCAGATCCTGTGTTGCAAAAACATTACAGCAACGGCACAGGGATGGACGAGAGCATAATATTACATGACGTACTAAATTTTGTGAAGAGTGTATGGATATGCTCTAATTGAGGGTTACCATGGGGAAATGGAGCTGAGAGTGTCAGGGATATGGAGTTATTAATATCTGCCATCAGTCATCATTCCCACAAGTCATCAATCTCAGTTAGCAATGCTTGCCACAAGCACACATGCAATTATGCATATTGTAGAGAAAATGAGACAGAGAAAATATTAATGTTGAGTTAGGGCTAGATTCAACCGTAGCCTGCAATATCTGCTCTATAGCTTGATTAAAATTTAAACGCAATATTCCCGCGTTTGTGGAGACTGTGGTAAACGCTGCATATGTCAGATCAATCGGGAATCAATTTTCAACTATGCAATAGCACAGATCTTCCACTTTATGGATTGAATCTGGTTCACGAAAAAAATGGTTCACGAGAGAGATACAGAGACACACAGAGAGAGAGGAAGTAGGTAGAATAGCAAAGAAATAGAGGCTGCAGCAACGCCATGGCACAATATAAAATATGCACAAGCAAGATCTTATGAAAGATGAGGAGAAACAATGTTAGAAGCCAAAGTAGATGCTGACTGCAATTTAAATAACTTGTCAGTGGATCTGTAGCATTGCATTCTCAAAAGATTGACACCTCTTAATTACAAATGAAGGGCTTTTCAGTCTAACATGATACATCCCTTCAATGTACTTATTTCAATTCCAGGGTTATGATTTTCCGCTTTCCTTTAGCAGATGAAGATTTATCACTGGTGTCAAGCACGTTCAGATATCCCAATCAAAGTGGATTGGTATGCCTTTGGGAGTCATTGCATCCTTTAATATGCTGTATCCTTCACTTAGCAAGCCTGTAAAGAATCCTTGTTGGATGAGGCTTCCAAGGAGCTGTGATCACAGTTGTGTCACTGGTTCCTTCCAAGTACACAGTGATGTCACTAGTTCCTTCCAAGGTGCACAGGGCAAAGAGATGCCTAGGCAGGACACTAGATATTCCAGCAGTGGTTCCCAAACTTTTTATAGTCCTGTACCCCTTCAAACATTCAACTTCCAGCTGTGTACCCCATCTAGCACCAGGGTCAGCACACTCTCAAATGTTGTTTTTTACCATCATTGTAAGCCTGCCACACACACACACACTATACAATACATTTAATAAACATAAGAATGAGTGTAACTTTGTGTCACAACCCAGCTCGTGGGAAGTGACAAAGAGCTCTTATAGGACCAGGACACAAATAATAATGTAATAATAATTACCGTACCCCGTACCCTTCCCCTGGAGGTACCACAGTTTGGGAATACCTGTTCTAGTGCATGTAGTATAAGTGGAGGAGGAGAGAGAGTGTGACACACAGCGTTTGATTTGATTTCAGCTGCCGGTGATGGGCAGGAGGTATGTTTTTAAATTAATTTGATTAGAAGATGTAACCTATTGATTCCTTCTTGATGAATAAATACATTGATTTTAGGAAGTTGGAAATTCCCAGAAATTCGGCACTGTAAAACAGTTAGATCTATGCATGCAAAGATTGACAGACATTTAGATTTAGATTAGGGGTGGCCGGTAGCCTAGTGGGAGAGTTGGGCTATTAACTGAAAGGACGCTGGTCGGAATCCCCAAGCCAACTTGGTGAAAAATCTGTTGATGTGCCCTTGAACAAGGCACTTAACCTTAGTTGCTTTGGATAAGAACGTCTGTTAAATGGAATAATTATTTTATAATGACAATAAATATATCAGTGTGGAAGTTGTACTAAAGGCATAAAGTGTAAAATGATTAAAAATTAAAATTATAATTATACAGGTAAAGAGGTATGCTTAGATAACATATGCAGATAAATAGACATATTTTAGACAAAAAAATTAAACTCAAACAAAAACAGTCCCCCTCCGGACCACCCTCCACCATCACATACTTCGTGCCCCCTCTTAAATAATGGGTGCATGACGCCACTGTGTGAGCACACCAATGCAAAACACACCTCCTGCCCATCTCTGTGCTCCACATGAAACTGTCCCTCCTCTGCTCACCTCTGTTAAAGAGACCCATGAGAAACCATCCTACCTTAAAGTGTGCAAGCCGGCTCCAATCAGTGTCACACGCAAGCCCTGACAGCCACATGTGGACCAATATTAAAGCTTGGCAAACGCATGTCAGTGTTGAATCTGACAATCATATCGGATGATGGGCTAAAATGGGCGGAGGGGAGAGGTATGGATGCTATTGAAGTATGGGGCTATAAAGGGGCGCCTAAATAATGTCTGTGTTGGCGGAACCAGATGCTAATGCATCATTGACAAAGGAAGGCTGTGTGGCTGTAGCCATCTGTGACGAAAGCAAATGTACGTAATCGTCATCTCACTAAAGAAAAGCATGTGTTTAAAGCAGGAGGAAATCTGTGATGCAGGCATGTAAAATGTGTATCGAGTGGCAGGTGGCCTAATGGTTAGAGACGTGAGCCAGGACCGGAGGGTTGCCAGTTTGAATCCAGGGTCTGAAAGGAAAAATCTGACAGGAAGTTAGCTGGCAACTGTAGGATTGCTGGAGTGAAATCCTAGATGCCCAATGTGGCAGCCCCCTGCACCTCTCCAAAACGTGTATGTATGTTTTGGAGAGGTTAAAAGTTAAAAGAAAAGAAGTCAAATTTCAGTTGTACCTTGAGTGCAATAAACCACTAAAGCAATCTTAATATCATAACAATTCTGTAATTATCTCCTCTCTTTTTGTACAAACACAATAGATTAAGAGGCAAATTGAGAGGCTGTGTTACTTATGGAACAGGAAGATTCCTCATTAACATACGATATGTTCTGTGATTCATCCGATAGCATGGAGGAGTTTACCACAACAGTCATGGGCTTCATCAATAAGTGCATAGACAATATTGTACCAACAGTGACTTTGAGAACTTATCCAAACCAAAAACCCTGAATTACAGGAAATATCGGCTCTGGGCTAAAGGCTAGAGCTACCGCTTACAAGGAATGGGACACGGACACATACAAGAAAACACGCTACAACCTCTAAAGAGACATTAAACATGCAAAGGGACAATATAGGATCAAGGTGGAATCCTATTACTCCAGCTCCAATGCTCATCCTATGTAGCAGGGCTTGCAGACGATAACAGATTACAAAGGGAAACCCCTCAGCGGTGGGTACTCAGTCCCCTCCTGTACTCCTTGTTACCCCCGTGGCCACACACACACACACAACTCCAATACCATTATCAAGTTTGCTGACAACACGGCGGTGGTAGGCCTGCTCACCAACAGTGATGAGTCAGCCTACAGGGAGGAGGACAGAGACATAGCAGTGTGGTGCCAGGACAACAACCTCCCCCTCAACTTCAGAAAGACCAAGGAGCTGATCGTGGGCTATAGGAAAAAGTGATGAGAGCACGCCCAGATCCACATCGACAGGGTTGTTGTGGAGCGGGTCGAGAGATTCAAATTCCTTGGCGTCCACATCACTAAGGACATACCATGGTCCACGCACACCTGCAGAGTTGTGAAAATGGCACAGCAGTTGTGAAGATGGCACTTCCCCCTCGGGAGGTTGAAAAGATTTGGCATGGGCCCTCAGATCCCCAAAAAGTTCTACAGCTGCACCTTTGAGAGCATCTTGACTGGCTGCATCACCACTTGGTATGGCAAATGCCCCACCCTTGATCACAAAGTGCTACAGGGGGAGGTGCAGGCCCATTACGCCATTGGGGCTGAGTTCCCTGCTGTCCAGGACCTCTATATTAGGAGGTATAAGAAGAAAGGCCCAAACAATTGCCAAAGACTCCAGCTACACAAGCCATAGACTGCCGGATGGTAGTAGAGTGAACAAACGGTACCAGAGCATCTGCTCAAATGGTCCCGGAGCGTCGGCTCTATCTTGCACTGACCGTACACACACTCACTAGACTATATACTGTATACACACCAAATACACACTCCCACACAATACCCAGACATATTCACATACACAACATAAGCACACATACACTTAACACACTCACGAATACAGACACAACAAACACAAATATATACACATTAGACTGACACACACACACACACACTTTTACACTCAACATTTGCTGCTGCTACTCTGTTCTTTGTTTTACTTGTATATTATTATCTATCCTGATGCCTAGTCACTTTACCCTGCCTTCAAGTACACATCGACCTCAAATACCTCGTACCTCTGCACATTGATCTTGTACTGGTACTCACTGTACATAACTCAATTCTTGAGGATTTTATTTTATTCCTATTGTGTTACTATTTCTTATTATTTTTAAACTCTGCATCATAGGGAAGGGCTCGTAAGCAAGCATTTCACGGTAAAGCCTACACCACTTGTGTTTGCTGCATGTGACAAATACAAACATTTTCAGTTTGTGAAATTCATCAGTCAATTATCCATACTATTGAGTGTACACATCTGACAAAATTCTCTAGTCAGATATGCCATCATTAAATTACAATTTACAGTATATTATTTTTCTCTTTTGTTTTTGCCCTTTTCTTCAGTCTGGGAGACCCATGTGAAATGAATTAATTTCATTTGAATGCTGTAATAGTAGATGTGTGTTGTTGCACATACAGTATCTCTATTCAGTCAAAGTAATTAATGAACACAATAAAAGGAATCAGTCTTGAAGCAGATGTTATTGGCTCACTCTCATTTCCATCCTGTATGACCTTGAGGCAAATATGTCCACTCTATTTCAGTGCATGAAATCATTGATTCCCTGATTCTCTCATTTAATAACTGGAAAAGTGCTATTTTTTAATTTTTAAATTATTTTACCTTTATTTAACTAGGCAAGTCAGTTAAGAACAAATTCTTATTTTCAATGACGGCCTAGGAACAGTGGGTTAACTGCCTGTTCAGGGGCAGAACGACAGATTTGTCCCTTGTACCAGTCCAACGCTCTAACCACTAGGCTACCCTGCCGCCCCAATATTTGAGAAACTCCACCAACTGGGATGATGTGAAAAAGACCCACTCAATTGCTTCAAGCTTGATTAATCGTAATATACAAGTCATGCTTTATCCCAATGGCCTGTTACATATGTTTGGTTATTTTATCAAATGTATTGATGACCTTACCTTTCAATAAGCTGATCTGATACTTTCACATTCGGTATTCTGAGTACTCTTGTCTTTGAGACTTTTAAACTCACATCTACTGTCAAGATCAGTTTGCATTCAACTCTTTCAAAAGGCTTCTATGACCAGAGAGAACCATGTCAGAGCACTTTAGCTTAGGCAGCAAGTAAACCTTCATTCAGAGTTAGTCATTAAACATATCTCATGATGTAGTTTAAAAGCATTACAGATTCAGAATCTCATGGTTTGTGATTGGTTTGTTCATTTCCTACAAGCTCTCTATAAAATCAAATTCTGGATAAAACATTAAAAAATAATAACAATAGGAATGGTTGTTACATTGTGGGATGGGGCCCGTTACACATGCTTGTATTGGTCAATACAATATCTAAATACATTTATATGTTTTGTACACTGAGTGTACAAAACATTAAGAACAGCTGACATTTCCATGACATAGACTGACCAGATGAATCCAATTGAAAGCTATGATCCCTTATTGATGTCACTTGATAAAATCCACTTCAATCAGTGTAGATAAAGGGGAGGAGACAGGTTAAAGAAGGATTTTTAAGCCTTGAGACAATTGAGACATAGATTGTCTCATTCAGAGGGTGACTGTGCAAGTCAAAAGATTTAAGTGCCTTTGAACAGGGTATGGTAGGTGCCAGGCACAAGAACTACAATGCTGCTGGGTTTTTGACGCTTAACTGTTTCTCATGTGATTCAAGAATGGTCCACCACCCAACGGACATCCAGCCAACTTGACAAAACTGTGGGAAGCATTGGAGTCAACATGGGCCAGCATCCCTGTGGAACGCTTTCGACACCTTGTAGAGTCAGTCCATGCCTCGTCGAATTGAGGCTGTTCTGAGGGTGACAATAAGGGATTCAACTCAATATTAGTAATATGTTCTTAATGTTTTGTACTCTCAGTGTATACCACTGTGACGTGTATACTACTGATACAGTCTCACATTTTGTATTTCTTCGTCCATGTTATCCAGTATCACAGTAACAAAGCTAAATGGAAATGAATGCACACAGCGCTTGCCGTATAATTTCCAGGTTTTACATTAGATTAAGCTATTGAGTACAGTTAAGGCTGATTAAAGTCATGTCTCTGTCCCACCTTGTCTCACCTTGGCTCTGTGCTGGAAATTAGGCCATATCCCTGGGTGCCTGTTGGAGTGCCAACAAGGATGACTCACATCACACTGTCTTCCTGAAGTGTTTATGCATTTTACTGACGCTACAGCGCCGGTGCCAAACTCCACAATCTCCATGGAGTAACAGTAATGTTCAGCCACAGGACAATGATGTGATGAGACAGCAGAAAACATGGTGTGTGAGTGGTACATGGCTAGGGGGTAGCAAAGTGTTTCAAACGGTAACTGACCAAATTATAGTGAGGACCACAGCAAACAAACAAATAGAAAAGTAAACAAACAAAGTACACACTGTGCCTTGCTACAAGAGACCACTTAACAAACCAGGAGCAAACCTTCTGCTGAAATGGTACCCAGTTATGCAACTGGAAGTTTGCATAATGAACAGTTTAAATGTTAATATCATTAACTCCTTAGATTACAGATTTTTTGCCTTCAATAAATATATATATATTTTTACAGTGGGAGTACACTGCATGACTTTGACACCACATGCTCTGCAACACTGTTAGGGAACTTGGCTGCCTACTCAACCACCCCAGTTTGTACTGCACTGTTCCAGGAAGATGAGCACAGCCTGACATGGGGCATTTCATCTGATTTCCACTGCCCCTGTGTTATGACTTTCCTTGTTGTCAGATATAATGAGGACACATAACAGAGAACTCACCTCATGCCTTGTTTTTCCCTGGTAAGCATTCTGTGCCTGCTGCCAGTCTGTTTCTCCCTGGACAGCAGTCAGTGGCAGCATATCTAAGCGCTGAAGCTCACATTGACTATTTTGCCGATAGTAGCAACAGTTAGACGCTTTGGGCCAGAATCTCCTGTTGTGTTTACAGGCTTTCCTAGAGCCCTGTGAAAATAAGCCAGTCTGGGTGCAATGGGTACAGCTTGCCCAGGATAGCCTGGCTTTATAGTGCTCACACAGCAGACCTGTGACGCAACAATTGCCAACTACCAATTTACTCATCTGCAAGGGCATCACCTAATGACCCATAAACACCATGCTGAACCCCCAGCCAGTGGAGCGGTAGTTTAGCCACAGCCATTATCCCATGCATAGTGTCAGTTGCATTTCAAAGTGCCTTCCTCTCCTTTATCTGCACGCATCTGAAAACACATAGTGGTGAAAGTATTGTGGTAGAGGCCTTTCAGGAGTTTTTGCTAACATTTACCCAGTTCTGTCAGGTCAGTCCAAATGAAAGAAAATATATTAATATAACAGGCTTTTAAAATTCAAATGTGTGCACAATTTCCACTTAAAATATAAAAAGGGACGCAAAATGCACTCATTTCATGGAACAACCCTTTTACTACATAGCATGCCAATTGCTGAACGGCTATGCTTTTTTGTGTCATATTTTGACGTTATCATCATTAATGCTCACCTCTTCAATATAATTTGTTCTTACTGCAGCAAACCAGTGGACAATATAGACTTATGCCAAACTGCAGGCTCTAATCTTATTCAACAAAATAGTTTTTCTTCACAGGAATACAGTACATTGTGAATATGTAAGCCTTCACTGCTTAATTATGTTATGGGAGTAAAGTGACTTGGAGAGCAGGGATTTGTGAATTTAGTGAAGATAAGACTCAGCGATCCCACCACTGTGACATGCCTGTGGCCGTGAAGACCCTACAATGCCAGGTGAAAGATGTTCAGATGCTACCATAAACTGGACAATGTTTAAATCCAATCCCAGTGACGTTGTCACTAAAGTAATTTGGGATGTCTGTTAGAGAAATACAGGTTATTGCCAAAATAAAGGAAACACTTCAGTAAATGAGGGATAGAAGTGATTCCTTTGTAAATTTACCAATCAAGTCAAATCTAATTTTGTCACATGCTTCTTAAACAACAGGTGTAATCTAACAGTGAAATGCTTAAAATATAAATATATACACAGTACCAGTCATAAGTCTGGACACACCTAGTCATTCAAAGGTTTTTCTTTATTTTTTACAATTTCCTACATTGTAGAATAATAGTGAAGACATCAATACTATGAAATAACACATACGGAATCATATAGTAACCAAAAAAAGTGTTCAACAAATGAAAATATATTTTAGATTTAAGATTCTTCAAAGTAGCCACACTGTTGACATTGAAACACCAGTCGGCGACTTTGGGATGTTGGCCTTCTAGGCAGAGTTCCTGGCTTTTTTTAATGGCTTTTTCTTCGCACCTCTGCCTAGACCCTCTAATGTACTTGTCCTCTTAATCAGTTGTGCACTGGGGCCTCCCACTCCTCTTTCTATTCTGGTTAGAGCCCGTTTTCGCTGTTCTGTGAAGGGAGTAGTACACAGCGTCATACGACATCTTCAGTTGTTTGGCAATTTCTCGTATGGAATAGCCTTCATTTCTCAGAACAAGAATAGACTGACGAGTTTCAGAATACATTTCTTTGTTTCTGGCCATTTTGAGCCTGTAATCGAACCCACAAATGCTGACGCTCCAGATACTCAACTAGTCTAAAGAAGGCCAGTTTTATTGCTTCTTTAAATCAGGACAACAGGTTTCAGCTGTGCTAACATAATTGCAAAAGGGTTTTCTAATGATCATTTAGCCTTTTAAAATGATAAACTTGGATTAGCTAACTCAACGTGCCATTGGAACACAGGAGTGATGGCTGTTGATAATGCCTCTGTACACCTATGTAGATATTCTATTAAAAATCAACCATTTCCAGCTACAAGTCATTTACAACATTATTAACAATGCTACACTGTATTTCTGATCCATTTGATGTTATTTTAATGGACCAAAAAAAAAGTGCTTTTCTTTCAAAAACAAGTACATTTCTAAGTGACCCCAAACTTATGAATTGTAGTGTACTTCTCCCTCATAATTCTTTGCCTCGTTTGTTGTATTCTGACCGCCCCCCAGTCCTCATTACTAGAGCCAACCCAACACAACAAAGGGAGAGAAACTGAGATATAATCATTCATCAGTTTCAGATAGAGGGAGAGAGGATCGAACGATACTGTATGCTTTCTCCCTGGGTATGTAGCTAGCTAGCTAGCTAACATTGGTCAGAAAGTTGAAGTCAGAGCAGAGAGATTGGCAGGCAAAGGTGAGAACAGAGAGGAACCGATTTGAGCATCTTGTTTACTGGCTAGAATTCTACACTCAGAATGCCAGGTAAATCGGCAACATATGGGTGAAATAATTGGGAAAGAGAAGGGGGTATAATGGTGGATTAAGAGCATCCCAGGAGATGACAGAAAAGTTTAATGTAGGTATTACAAATCAGAAATGCGAGACTACCACAACAATTATTATTATTATTTCTCATGCTCAAACTGAGTAACACGAGAAATGCTGGTCTGTTTTCTATTGCAAAAATATTGTTTGACATTACATTTGATTTATTTTACATTTATTTAAAGATCCCAAACAGTGAGAATCATTCAATTGGATGATATTAGGAGGGTGACCCAAGTATGAATGACTGTCAATGGTATATTGATCAAGTTTGATCGGAAAGAACTGGTCACCTCCCCTTGGTCAAAAACTTGGATTCAGGATACAGGCATTAACAAGGATTTACTTCCGGCTTTATGCAACGTCACATAAAACCAAAAATGTTATGCACCAATGGTAGCATCTTATATTTGGCTTTGTTTACAAACCGCAAGCTATTAGTATCATGCTCAAGCAGAACATATGTGTAACGAACGTCGTTGGTGGAATTAGACCAAGATGCAGTGTGGGGTAGGTTAATCATATTCTTTAATGATAACGAGAAAGAGAGAACCAACTAACCGTACAACCTTGTAGTGCTCAACAGCAACAACACAAGGACAAGATCACACAACATAGGTGGGAAAAAAGGCTACCTAAGTATGATTCCCAATCAGAGACAACGATAGACAGCTGCCTCTGATTGGGTACCACACTCGGCCAAACAAAGAAATACAACACATAGAATGCCCACCCAAATCACACCCTGACCAAACCAAATAGAGACATTAAAAGGCTCTAAGGTCAGGGCGTGACAATATGACCAATATGACAATATGACCAAAGATACGGGTAACCTTTCATCAGTGGTGTGACTGTTAAAACCTGTTGCGACTCTAGATGCAGTATTTTCATTTTTGGAAAAAAAACGTTCCCGTTTTAAACGGGATATTTTGTTAGGACAAGATGCTAGAATATGCATATAATTGACAGCTTTGGATAGAAAACACTCTAACGTTTCCAAAACTGTAAAGATATTCGCTGTGAGTATAACAAAACTGATGTTGCAGGCGAAAGCCTGAGAAAAATCCAATCCGGAAGTGCCCCAGGTTTTGAAAGTGCTGCGTTCCAATGAGTCCCTATTGAGCTGTGAATGTGCCATCAACGAGCTTACGCTTTCTACGTATTTCCCAAGGTGTCTACAGCATGGTGACGTAGTTTTACGCATTTATGTTGAAGAATAGCCGTAGGCGGCCACATTGCGTAAGTGGTCACATGGTGGCTCCGAGAGAGATTCTCGCGTAAAATACAGAGGTAGCCATTACTCCAATCGGTCCTACTGAAAAACGAATTGTCCCGACGGATATATTATCGAATAGATATTAGAAAAACACCTCGAGGATTGATTATAAACAACGTTTGCCATGTTTCTGTCGATATTATGGAGCTAATTTGGAATATTTTTTGCCGTTTTCGTGACTGCAATTTCCTGGCGATTTCTCAGCCAAACGTGAAGAACAAACGGAGCTATTTCGCCTACAAAAATAATATTTTGGGAAGAAATTAACTTTGGCTATCTACCTGGGAGTCTCGTGAGTGAAAACATCTGAAGTTCAAAGGTAAACGATTTAATTTGATTGCTCTTCTGATTTGTGACAAGGTTGCCTGCTGCTAGCAAGGCACAATGCTATAATAGGCTATCGATAAACTTACACAAATGCTTGTCTAGCTTTGGCTGTAAAGCATATTTTGAAAATCTGAGATGACAGGGTGATTAACAAAAGGCTAAGCTGTGTCTGAATATATTTCATTTGTGATTTTCATGAATAGGAATATTTTCTAGGGATATTTATGTCCGTTGCGTTATACTAATTAGTGTCAGGCGATGATTACGCTCCCGGATGGGGAGTCACAAGAAGTTTTAACTAGAAAGCTACTTGTGAATGAATGACAGTTTTAACCTTACACTATTTTCAGAAGAACGAAGACAGCTGACAGCAGTGATGCTTTTCATTTCGGGTGGACAGGCTGTATGGCTAAATTACGATCATGTCATGCGTGTCCAATGCACATTTCGAGTGAAGTTGCTTTATCAACTTGGGAGAACATTCGATGGGTCTTGCCAGTAAGCTAATCCTGAAGACGGATGCTGTACAATCGACAGTGGATCTTGCAAGAGCTGGCCAAAACGTAAGTATCACAGTTGATTGAGTCTGACACTGTAACCAACATTTTGGAGGGATCGGGGGGCTAACGTTTGATAATGCAACTGTGGCTGCTATAACTTTTATGAAGAGTATATTTTCTGTAACACACCCGATAGTGACTATATGGTTTTAGGTCTTCCATCCCTAAGCTCTCTACATTGAGTCTTAGAAATTCCAGCACACAGCTGACATGAAGGATTGTCCACATAAGGATTTGCTGGGTGTATAGTATTTGTAATTTACCTCTACAAATCATATTTTGCCATTCCATTGTGTGGATTTTTGTCTTACAGTTGATGTGGCTTGTGTCATTGGAACTAATAATGATGATTAGGGGCGTGGGTATTATTATTTAACTTCTCTTTCCACTATCATCAAGCTGTAATGATAGACATGTTAGAAAATCCAACATCTAATCTGTCTGCACAGCTTCCGAGGCAACCACCGCAGCAGGAATGCTGTGATACAAAATCAGCTTTCCCATGGCAAAGAACAGGGGATATGCTGTGTAGACTGAAGACAGACCCATCATACTGAAGGTCATAGTTATTCATTTCAAATCTTCATCAATTGAGCAATTCAGGCACACAACATTTCTAAATACAAACATTGAAAAGTTTCACAAAAAGGTACACAACCATATATTGCACTTTTAAAATGAAGTAGTTCAAAAACACCAGAAAGGACATAGTAGAATAAGTAGATCACTACCTCAACGAATTGATAGAATCATAACTCAGAAGAACAAAAAAAAGACAATTAAATTCACTACCCATTTAACAAACATTTCCCTTCTCAAAAACATTACAGGCTATATAACGTAGACAGGTTCCTGGATCTCCTCCTCAATGAGGTTACCCTTGATCCAGCGCCGTATGTGGGGAAGAGGTATGAGCTGTCTATCCCAGGAGTCTTGTCTGCCCACTGTGAGAGGCCTGACAAGGAAGAGGCCATAGCTGGATTTGTCCCCTGCTAATATTTTTCGAGTGACTGAAGCCAAGTGGGTGACTGAAGTGGGGTACATGGGTCCCCCTCCTGTCCCGCTCCCCTCCCTATCAATCTCTGTAGTTGGTCGCATTTCCTAAAGCGTAAGTAATTCACTTTTACATAATTCACTTTTACATTTTGTTACTTTGTATAGTTTTTTTCAAGCAGTTGGACGAGACATGAGTGTTACAAATTGTACGAATCAATGGGGTCCTGCACACTGTAGAGCGACCGGGTGGCTATATTAGGCTTATGGCTCTAATATTTTTATTAATGTCAAATCATTTCTCACCATTATTTTTCTCCTTTATTTCTCATGAATGTTCATGTTGATGTTAAGCGTGTGTAGCGGAAGCGAAGTCAGGTGCAGGAGAGCAGAGTGTAGAAAACAGGCACACTTTAATTCCGTTCCAAATTGACAGCACAATAAAAACATACAAGTGCTAAAACCACGGAAATAACAAAAGTAATGCGCCTGACAAACCACATAACAATAAACAATTACACACAAAGACATGATGGGAAACAGAGGGATAAATACATGTAGATAATTAGGGAATGAAAACCAGGAGTGTATGGGACAAGACAAATGGACATACAAAAAAATGGAGCGGCGACGCCAAACGAGCAAGGAGAGGAGCCGACTTCGGCGGAAGTCGTGACTGTACCCCCCCTTGACGCGCGGTTCCAGCGCGTGCCAACATCAGCCTCGGGGATGACCCGGAGGCTGAGGTGCAGGGCGATCCGGCCGACGACGGTGAAACTCCCGCAGCAGTTCAGGATTCAAAACTCCCTCGGCCGGTCCTGGCAATAGGACTGCATTAGAGTCCTCCACGAAGAGGTCCTTCAGGTGTTGCTTTTGCCTGCGATCCAGCTTTTCTGCCATAGGGTAGCAGGGCTTTAGGTCAACAACAGTCCTGACATCTTCCCCAGTGTCCTCCAAACAGACCAAGTAGTTCACTGGTCCCAACTGCTGCTCTACACGGTATGGACCTTTCCATCTCAAAGCTAGCTCGGCAGTGAACTTCTTAGACGCCTTTGACAGATGATGTGACCGTACCCATACATGAGACTGGGGTGGAAAACACACGTCTCGTCTATGTTTGTCATAGTTTCTCAGCTGTCGTTGTTTGACTTTGGTTTTGCTGGCCTCCACTCTGGCTAGCAAGGTGTGGTGGTGTTGTATGGCATCAAATGCTGGGCAGTCAGGTGAAACATTCGAACTTTGCAAGACTCTGTCCATCGGACCTTTTAGTGGTCTTCCCAGGTGGAGTTCGGCGGGAGTGACCCCAGAAGTCTCCTGCACGGCAGAGTTCAGTGCAAAGCGAAATTCCGGAAGATGCTGATCCCACCTTGTGTGCTGATCCCCCACGAATGAAGCAATCATCCCCTTCAGGGTTAGGTTTACCCTCTCGGTCTGGTTGGTCTGAGGATGGTAGGCTGTGGTCAGCTTGGCAATTACACCTCAGTAGGTACAAAGCTCTTTGTAGATTCCTGATATGAACTGCAGACCTCTGTCAGAGAGGATGCGGTCTGAAATCCCGAATCTGGTAAAGACCTCCCTTCGCAGAATTAGAGCAATGGCTGATGCAGTGGCTTTGCGGAGGGGAAACAACTCCACCCAGTGTGTGTAGTAGTCCACTACCACCAATGAAAATTCATTCCAGGTCCCCTGGCTGGGAGGAAAATTCCCAACATTTCATTTGGATGGTTCACCACGGTCTGCCGCATTTTCCCGGCAGGTCTGCCAATGTCTGGTTTGTATTTCTGGCAGACTTCACACTGCTGTACAAACTTCCGGTTATCAACCCACATGCATGGCCAGTAAACCACCTCTTGTAGTCTACGATAAGTATTAAAAACTCCAAGATGGACACTCATGGGATTAGCATGATAAACTTGGATTATCTGGTCACTCAATCTAGAGGGAATGAAGACGCAATAATGGGTGCTGTGTATCCTATCTCCTCTAGGAGTTTTTCGATACACTTTTTCCTGAATTATGCTATACTTATCATTGAAGCGACTCTTGGAGTCTTCTTCAGACAGACTCTTGTGAATCGCCATGATAGCAGCATCCTTCTGCTGTGCTCTCCATACACATCATCCAGAGGAAAGGAATCATCCAGACATTTAGCGGTAGTATAAGTACTGCACAAGGGAGGACAAACATTGGCAGTCTCTGTAATCCGAGAAAGGACATCTGGTACAACGTTCGTTTTCCTTTGCGATACTCAATGATGAAGTCAAACTTCTGCAGTCTGATAGACCAGCAAATAATACAGCTGTTGGTCTTGCCTGATGCCAGAGCCCACTGCAGAGCAGCGTGGTCTGTGACAACGGTGAAGATCTTCGCCTCCAAGTAGGAGCTCCATTTCTCCAAAGCCCAGACCACAGCGAGGCACTCCCTTTCAGTCATTGAATAATACCTTTCGGCTGAATTAAGGGTGCGACTTGCATAAGTAAGAACTTCTTCTGTTCCAAGTCCTGTTTGTTGACCCAAGACTGCTCCAAGTCCTGTTTAACTTGCATCCGTGTACACAATGAAATGAGCATTCAGGTTAGGATGTCCAAGCACTAGAGGAGTAATAAGACCGTTTTTGAGTGCTTCAAATGCACTTTGGCATGCAGGGGTCCATTTCACACCTTTCTTCTTAAGGTGGTTGAGGGGTTCGGCGACCTTTGAGAAGTCAGGTACAAACCTGTGGTACCATCCAGCCATACCCAGAAACCGCTGAACAGCCTTGAGGGATGTGGGAATTGGGAATTCCTGCACGGCTGGAACCACATGACCAAGGAACTTGAGTTCTGGCAGACAGAAACAACACTTCTTCAAGTTCAATGTCAAACCTGCAGCCTTTAGTCTGTCAGACGGACTGTATGTCTTGCAGATGATCCGCGACAGAGGAGGAATAGATTATGATGTCATCCAGATACACAAGACAATTTCTACCCCTCAGATCTCCCAGGACAGTCTCCATCAACCTTTGGAAGGTTGCTGGAGCATTCTTCAAACCAAAAGGCCTGACTTTGAAGGAGTACAAACCAGCATGGGTAACAAAGGCAGTCTTGTCCTGACTAGTGGGATCCATTAACACCTGCCAATAGCCACTGTTCAGATCCAGATTACTAAAGATGGATGCTCCTGCCAGAGATTCCAGTATGTCATTTATGTTTGGTAGAGGGTAAGCATCGCTTTCTGTTATGGCATTCGGCTTCCTGTAGTCGACACAGAATCGATATCCACCATCTTTCTTAGGAATCAGGACAACCGGAGAAGCCCATCCGGATAAAGAAGGTTTCACAATTCCATTCTCCAACATGCCTTTGAGCTGTTCATTGAGAATTGCCAGTTTGGCGGCGGACAGCCTGTAGGGACGTTGCTTAATGGGGACCTCATGCCGGGTATAGATTTTGTGTTTGAAGATGGTTGTACGGCCGAGTGTAAGAGTACAGACCTCACTGTTCATGTCCAACATCTGGGAGAGCTGCCACCTTTCATCATCCGACAGACATGCCTGTTCCACCGCTTGTTTGATGTAGAAATCAGCATCAGGGTGATAGTAGGGTTCTCGGACTTCACTGGTGGAACACGTTTTTGTCTTTGTCTCTTTATATTTTCTCTGTCTTTGACTTGACCTTGTCCGGACTCTGCATAATGTAGCAGGCTCCAGCCTGAAATCAGTGCATTACCAGGTTGAAATGGATGAGGCTGGGAATAGTCAGAGTGCAGCCGATAGGAGGGTTCGGACATAGAGATGGTCAGTCCACCTAAGAACAGGAAATCTAGGCCAAGGACTACAGCAAATGCAAGGCTTGAATCGGCAAGAATAGCCACAGGAAGGTTAATAGTCTCACCATGCAGTTTTATTATTATACCAATCCAGCCCAAGGGGGTGGTAGGTTTTCCATTGGCCAAGTACAATGGTCCAATGGTTGTGCTGTCTAAAGGCTTCGTGGTGGGCATTAAAGCTGATCCAATTGTATGCAAGCCACCATGCCTGTCTAGACTTTCAGTCTTCTGTCCTTTTTGACCTTTTCCTGAATCCTGACGCTGGACATAGAGCGGGTAAGAATCTGGAGGATGTTGGAATTTACACCTCAAAACACATAACTGGACTTTTGTCCTGGATCTTGGGTACAAATATCTGAGACGGTTTAGCCCCAGGAGAGTTATGGGTATACTGGGATGAGGGAACAGGGTTTTTGGTTTGGAGGTGGTGCTTCCAGTCCTTCTCAAACTTAGTCCCAAGACGCACCAGATCATCCACGTTCTGCACACGTTCTCAAAGTTGACTTGCAAGGTGGGGAACTGTGTTCTGAAAAAGGAGTTTGACCATCTCATGCTCAGTAATGTCAGCCTTCCATCGCCTACATAGAACTCGATAGGAGAAGTCAAAGTCCCGTATTGGCTCTGCTTCACCCTGGACTCTGTTACGAACATGTTCCGCCAGTTCATCCCCATAGTCCTCTGAGAGGAAGGCTAAGAGGAATATTTTTTGAAACTTCTCCCAGGTTGACACGTGTTCACGGGTTATCTCCCACCAGTCTCGTGCTGTACCATAGAGAACACTGCGGAGGGTGGCAAGAACCTCCAAGTCAGTAAGGGGCCGGATAGAAAGAAAATCATTACACTTAGATAAGAAAAACAGTGGATCAACATCATCTTCTGGGCTGCCAAAAGTGGTGAAAAGTAGTTTGATAGGGAGGTAGCGCTCTAGAGGAGACCTGACAGTGGCAGCGGGAGTTCTGTTGTTTAACAGTATCTTCAGAGGGGCTTTTGTAGTGCTACCTGTTCCTATTCCCTTACTGGCCAAGCCAGTGGCAGTGGTAAAATCTGAGGGAGGTGCAGAAGATTTGTCCAGAAGGGAAAGCACTGCATTACCTCCTGGTGCAGCTCTTCCATTTGAAGGTCTGTGGCCTTCTGTGCTTTTCCCATCTCATTAATGGTGTCCTTTTGAGTCTGTTCAATCAACAATTGTAGTTCTTCATGTCCTCCATAACTTCCTTCAGATAAGAACACTCTCTTCACAACAGAGGCTGACTCCTCTGCTCTCTGTTTTTGTTCCTCCCCAAGAAAGATTATGACTTGATGATGGTTAGTTTCCATTTGTGTTTTGAACCGGTGCTGTTTTCCTTGAATATCCTGCTTCAGAGAATCTTGTAAATATTTCTGTCTCTGAACAATTTGTTGTTGGTTTTCCTCCATTTGACAGGGAAGGTAATCCAACCTCCGCTGCACATCTGTCTGATGAGCCTCCACACATTCACTGAGTTTGCGAATGGCATTCTCCTGCATTGTCAAACTATAATTGGTGTGTGTCCATTGATGTTCCATTTGTCCAGTGATCACAGAGACACCTATCCCAGTCTCTCTGGACAGGGTAACAGGAAGGGTTTGAGAGGAGGGTAATGGTGGAGATGTTATAGGTGAGCCGGAAGCCTGGGGATTAGGGTCAGTGCTATCCAACTCCATCGAGTCCTTCCACAATGAAAGAATCCCGAACATGATTACCATCAGGTGTGTCCACATTGACACAGTATGGGGTTCCAACAAAAGACACGATTCCACCTTGTGTGGATGGTGTCATGGGTGTTTCTCTTCAAGTCCCTATTCGGGCGCCAATTCTGTAGCGGTATTTATTTGAGAGGGGTAAAGAAAGATTTTGTTGGGGCGCCAGGCAGGTATCAACCATGCTGAAAGGAAAAGAATATAATAGAGAGAGTACCACTACCAGACCCACACACCTCAGCAGAAGAGACTGCCTAGAGTGTAGCCTGTTTTCCAGATCGCCAGTGTGGAGAAAAGAGAATACACACCCTATAAAACCCACATCACAGCACAGGGGTAACCCCACCAAGAATATCTCAAACAATAATAATAATAATAATAATAATAATAAATGGCAGAGCAATTGAACAGCAACTTCATACAAGAAAGAACCCAGTCATCAACAGAGGATTTGCAATAATATGTATTATCTTCCAGTAGAGGAGTGCAGAGGGAATGAATGTGGGGGGTGTTCATGTGGGGGGTGTTCCTGACATGATGACTCCTTGCTGTCCCCAGTCCACCTGGCCATGCTGCTGCTCCAGTTTCAACTGTTCTGCCTTATTATTATTCGACCATGCTGGTCATTTATGAACATTTGAACATCTTGGCCATGTTCTGTTATAATCTCCACCCGGCACAGCCAGAAGAGGACTGGCCACCCCACATAGCCTGGTTCCTCTCTAGGTTTCTTCCTAGGTTTTGGCCTTTCTAGGGAGTTTTTCCTAGCCACCGTGCTTCTACACCTGCATTGCTTGCTGTTTGGGGTTTTAGGCTGGGTTTCTGTACAGCACTTTGAGATATCAGCTGATTTACGAAGGGCTATATAAATAAATTTGATTTGATTTGATTTGATTCATAGACACAAAGGCCTTAAAAATTTCCACAATCTTCTCAGCCACATGTCATTAGTACACTCCACCTCAATACAGTTCAAATAACAATACATAACTTACAAGCAACCTCACTTTTAACTAAAATGTCCACCCAAATACTTCTGGCAGGGCAATAATAGTCCAGAACTTCAATGGGAAGTGCATTTGAAAAATAGAAAGTTGCAGGGTAAAGCACTAGAACAATAGCGGGGAAGAGAAAGAGAGAAAGAGAATGAGAGATCTTAGCTGTGGTCTTCAGGCGTGCCGGGGTACTGTCTGACTGTTCGATGGTTTGTTGGCTTGTATGTCAAAGCTTCGCAACAATGTTGCTACTAATCCATGCGATCCATAACCAGCGCGGTCCCAAACGATAACAACCACGACCTAGAACTGTCACACCGATGATTGAGTTAAATACTTTATAAACTACACATGCTGAAAATAAACCAAACTTCGGCAGCATAGCACACACAATCAGACTGTCGCGCCAACCAAGAGCTCCTCCCCAAAGAGCTGAAAAAGCTGTCTTTATTTCCTCCTTCCTTAAAGTGGCAGCGCACGGTGAAGGCTCCGTGCAGGATTTCGCCACAACGTTACCATATGATTGTAGCGGGTTTACTAACACGTTAGTTTTATTTGCTACGTTGACTATTGACGTTGACTTACGTTACTTTAGCTAATATGATGACAACGATGTAGGCTGTGTATAGAGGTTATGATATGGTTTGGAAAAGTTTTTTCACCTGGTCACATATGTGTGTTGGGCATTGAATTCCACAAGCAAAGGGAAAATATGAGTTATAGAGCGCATAGATGCAAGAAGGAACAATTTGGCTGCTATGAAAGTGAACTGTGTTTGTGTGATCAGGGGTGTATTCATTCTGCCAATTCTGTTGAAAGACGTTTCTTGAACGGAAGCAAACGGAACAAAATGGGGATAAACATACCTGAATTTGTCCAATCGAAACTCTCTATTGTAGCTGTTGGACTAATGATTACACCCTAGATCAGCTAGACGCAGGCAAGAGTGTGCAAGGCAGCATTGAATGTCACTGTCCATGTGTCTGTCACCTCAAACTGTGTGCACCTACATTGTAAACTTTCATTCATAGGCTAGGTTGAAGCAACATCATGATGGGTATAGGGAAAATTTGATTATCATGTAGTAGCATAAACCTATCGCTGTTTCATTAAACTGGGTGATTGGAATATGAATGACAGTCATCCAATATGCTGTAATAGAAATAAAATTAAATAAATCTGCCTCCATCTTAAACTGCACTGACCACCACTGATGTGGACACCCCTTCAAATTAGTGGATTCGGCTATTATAGCCACACCCGTTGCTGACAGGTGTATAAAATCGAGCACACAGCCAGGCAATCTTCATAGACAAACTTTGGCAGAAGAATGGCCTTACTGAAGAGCTCACTGACTTTCAACAGGGCACCATCATAGGATACCACAGGTCCAGTTTCTGCCCTGCTATAACTGCCCGTCAAATGCAAGTGCTGTTATTGTGAAGTGGAAACGTCTAGGAGCAACAATGGCTCAGCCGCGAAGTGGTAGGCCACACAAGCTCAAAGTACGGGTCCGCTGAGTGCTGAACTTGTCAGCACTATGCATTTGGACAGGGAGCGTTCTTCTGGCATCCGCCAAACCCAGATTTGTCTCTCGGACTGCCAGATGGTGAAGCGTGATTCATCACTCAAGAAAATAATCTTTCCTCGGTTGCAACACTCATTATTGAGTTCCAAACGGCCTCTGGAAGCAACGTCAGCACAATATCTGTTCATCAGGAGCTTCATGAAATAGGTTACCTTGGTCGAGCAGCCACACACAAGCCTAAGACCACCATGTGCAACGCCAAGCTTCTGCTGGAGTGGTGTCAAGCTCACTGCAATTGGACTCTGGAGCAGTGGAAATGCATTCCTTGTAGTGATGAATCACGCTTCACCATCATGGCAGTGCGACAGACAAATCTGGGTTTGGAGGAGAACACTCCCTGTCTCAATGCATAGTGCCAACTGTAAAGTTTGGTGGAGTAGGAATATTGGTCGGAGGCTGTTTTTCATGGTTCAGGCTAGGCCCCCTTTTTAACCTTTATTTAACTAGCAAGTCAGTTAAGAACAAATTCTTATTTTCAATGATGGCCTAGGAACAGTGGATTAACTGCCTTGTTCAGGGGCAGAACAACATATTTCTTTACCTTGTCAGCTCAGGGATTCAATCTTGCAACCTTTCAGTTACTAGTCCATAGCTCTAACCACTAGACTACCTGCCACAACCTTAGTCCCAGTGAAGGGAAATCTTAATACTACAGCATACAATGCCATTCTAGATGATTCTGTGCTTACAACTTTGTGACAACTGTTTGGGGAAGACCCTTTCCTGTTTCAGCATAACAATACCCCTGTGCACAAAGCGAGGTCCATACAGAAATGGTTTGTCGAGATTGGTGTGTAATAACTTGACTGGCCTGCACAGAGCCCTGACCTCTACCCCACCTTTGGGAGGAATTGGAATGCCGACTGTGGAATGCCGACTGTGAGCCAGGCCTAATCGCCCAACATCAGTGCCCAACCTCACCAATGCTCTTGTGGCTGAATGGAAGCAAGTCCCTGCAGCCATGTTCCAATATCCCGTGGAAATTCTTCCCAGAAGAGTGGAATCTGTTATAGGAGCAAAGGGGGACTAACTCCATATTATTGGAATGAGATGTTTGATGAGCAGGTGTCCACATACTTTGTCAGGTACTGTATTTAGTACACTACATGACCTAAAGTTTATTATTCATAAATACTTTCCTAAATAATATACAAGATCAGAGTATTTTTGTATCTATTAATCGGTCCTGAAAAGGAGATGAATACTGTATGTATGTATTTTCTTGAATTGATTCCTAATATTCTGAACTGTTCTCTCTTGTTGTTCCAGAGGGACAAACACGGAATGTAATGTAACTCTCTTCCACAGATTGACAGAGGACCATACAGCCTACAGATTGGACCTGACAAGTGACATGGAGCACAATTTATGAAAACCATTCACTGATCCAGAGTGCAATCCTGGTAAAGTGCATGTAGTTTGCCATTTTTCCCCTCAACAAACCTAAATAAATCTTACAAGTCTCCTGCTAGCAAACAAGAGATGGCATAGTAATAAATATGGAATCTAAGGTGCAACAAGAAATTTCAACCAGCCACCTTGTAGAGAATTCATTGATGCTTTGAGTTTTATCATCATTCGCTGGAAAACTCTGATCAATCAAGTATGAATGTCATAATGACTTGTATCCACCAGTTTCAGGATTTCATTGAACAATAAGACATGGGAGCCAAGTTTAATGATGGAGTTCTTCTTTCAACTCCTGACTCACTTTTGTGGCAAGTATTGTCAAACACACACTGTACAATACAATGCTGAACCACAATGGTAAGAACCCCAAGCACACTTTTTCATCTATCCTTGCATTCTTTTTCTAAACTATTACCTCTTAGACACGTTGGAATGTTTCAACCATGATTAGCAGAATTTGTCTGTTATTTTCTTATATATTGTTCTGTCGGATATTGAAAATGTGTTGCTAACATGTCACATTTTGAGATACACTTCCACAAATATCTTTCACACTATGAAGACTACAAGCTACTCTTATATCAGATTATTTTAATAAGATCCTACAGCCTTTCAGTGCAGTGGTAATTTAATTTAAAATGTGTTTGTGCACACACAGTGCACACATGCGTCCATGTACTGTAACTTCCTGGCAGCATCACGTGTAACCTACAGGTAACTGCCAAAATAAAGTAAACACCAAGATAAAGTGTCTTAATAGGGCATTGGGCCACCACGGGGCTCCAGAACAGCTTCAATGTGTCTTTCTTCCCTTACGGAAAAACCACATGAATTTCAAGTGTTCACGTGATTTATGTGAAGCAACTCAGCTTGGAACCGGTTATGTTGTATCCGTTGTCATATTGGAAATAAACCTCTTCCTGATGTTAATGCTTTATACTGTCGAGTTTCTCTTTACAATAACTAAAAATAACCCGCTTCCTTTAACCGGGGATGCAACGGTGAGAGTCTCGGACGCTAAAGACATAAGTTGGCAGATCGGCTTTACCGATTTGCGACATTTGTAATCCATCTCTGCTGCGGAGAGCGCCCTACACAATGAATATAGGCTATAAGATAGGGTAATTCACCTGTTACAAACAACATATGTGAATGCAACCTAATACAACTTGTTTTCTTTCCACAGTGTGGTGCATTTCAAATGCTTGCTTGATGCATGATTATCAAATCCTTTGGTTCTATCAATAGCATTCTTCCAGTTAGAATACCCGCACTGGATGAAGGCCTTGTCTGCATTAGCATTGGACCCAACACAGAATTTTCGACATGGGAACCAAAATGCCGCATTTGCGGTAACTGAGAATTCCAGCCATTCTCTTCCTATAAACATTTTTGTACAGAACCTGCAGCTAGGGTAGGATTCTAGGCTAACCTGGTCTGTGGCTCCTCTGTTCCAAGATCGTGAGGAACAGTCGGTGGTGGAGGGGGCTGTGGAGCCATTATCCTGGCGGCACTTGTAGAAGGGAGGGTGGGCTCTTCAGCCAGATCTAGCTGGAGCAGCATCATCACTGCTGGATTTGGCGGCGGCCTCAGTGGGTTGATTTCTGATCCCCATCGTGGCAGTGACAGATTAGCTAGTTAGAGTTAAATAGGCTAATAACACAAACGCCTTTTACAATTAGCAGAGAAGCTAATTACACTATGTGGTGGTGGGGCATGAGCAGAGTTGAGTGAAGCAGTTTCAACTGTAAACTTGACTCCATCCTTATAAATCAAAACCAAATATTACAGGCAGAGGCATATCTCGGTATTCACATAGCCTTCCACAGATGAACAGTGTTTTTTCCTGCTTTTTATGGAAACCCAATGGAGTCATACCCAACCGTACAATGGCTTTCCATAGCCCCCCTACACACAAACACACACTCCGTGGTGCGCTCTGTCTGTGGTGCTGATATGGTGCTCAAACGGTGCAGTGGAGACACAGATTTCACGCCAACCTGTCACTCAATCATTCAAACTTTTTTGCTATTTTTAAATCGGGACATTAAACGAAAACTGAGGTGGCACAAGTTTCAGCTGAGGGTCTAAGCCCCCTTTTATCCCTTCATTGATCCGTGTCTGCTTCCACTGCTGATGCAGCCCCAAAAAACAGATAACTCTACCTTAAACAGACAGATTTTGATGAAAAAAAATATTATGCTAATACAATTTCCGTGGGGGCATAGACATCGACCCTAACACCATACCCAAACCGGCCGTGCACGTGAGCCATCATGCGCAAATTGATTTTGTCCCCCCACACCAAACACGATCACGACACCCAAGTTGAAATATCAAAACAAACTGAAACAATTATATTAATTTGGGGACAGGTCGAAAAGCATTAAACATTTATGGCAATTTAGCTAGCTAGCTTGCACTTGCTAGCTAATTTGTCTTATTTAGCTAGCTTGCTGTTGCTAGATAATTTGTCCTGGGATATAAACGCTGAGTTGTTATTTTACCTGAAATGCACAAGGTCCTCTACTCCGACAATTAATCCACACATAAAACAGTCAACCGAATCGTTTCTAGTCATCTCTCCTCCTTCCAGGCTTTTTCTTCTTTGGACTTTATATGGCGATTGGCATCTATCTTTCATAGTTACCACGACGACCAACCAAACTCAGTTCATCTTTCAATCACCCACATGAGTATAACCAATGAGGAGATGGCACATGGGTATCTGCTTCTATAAACCAATGGAGAGGCATCTCCATCTTGCACAGTGTTCAGCGTTGTGTTGGTCAATTTCTTCAACAAATGATCATGTCTATATAATTATCAAACATACATTAGTAATGGAAAGGCAACACAGACTCTTTAAGTATAAAAATGATCCTTTAGTAATACAATTGTAGGCAAAGGTTGGTACAGAGTACAGTATATGATAGCTCTCCCCAGGTTCTGCAAGGGATATAAGACATCTGCAACTTATATAGCTCAAAAGTATGTTTGACCAAAACATTTCATCACAGGCTCATAACAAGGTGACATTTCACAACAGGCAAGTCTTTAAGCATCTTCTGACAGGTGTGAATTCCATCAGGCCTGCGGTGGCTTTGTATTCTCAGAAAACCAGTCGTCTTCTCAGAACCTCAGCCAGCCACCGTGGGACCCAGACACGAAGAGTGTGAACGTAAAGGCATCTAAAGGCATCTGCAAGGCACAACACTCAAAACAGGTTTTAACACACAAGTCTCATGAGGAGACTTCAGTTTGTTAATAACAAGTTATTAACTTTCCATTCCGGATGCATTATATTTTTGGCCACTGAGTGTGTTGATTTTATGGCACTATTCCAACTCCCATACATGAAAGTACACTTTCAGTCTGTAATTTACTGAAGCTAGCTAGCTACCTTATGGAGCAAGGAGCAAACGACCATCCTTGTAACTTAGATATAGAAATCTCAGTTATTTAACGTTAGTTATTACAGTACGATCTGGCATTTCTCCATCTGAAAATGACTAATTAATTACTAATTACTCTAAAAAATAATTGCAGTTGTGATGTATGTCAAAGTATACAGCTAGAACGTTAACTGGCTATCGCTGCCAGCTAGCTAGGTCAATTTAGCTAACCTCTAATGTTACATCCAGTTCACCTCCACAGCACCACTCATTAAAAATAACTTTGTAATCATCTCAAGTTGTTTGGCATGCGATCATATTAGCTACTTTGTAGTTAGCTTGGTCGTAGGCTGTAGCCAGGTTAGCTATAGTACAGTAGCTACACCTTTACTGAATGACAACAATGTAGCTAGCTAGCCTGATCACTGTTCTGTCTAGCTAGTTAAGGTGTGCTTGGAAATTGATAAATTAATATATGTAGAGATCCCACATTCATGCAGCTGTGGGTTTTTTTTGCTAGCTGCCTGCTTTAAAAAGAGGGAAAATAGCCTACTCAGTCTTTTATATCTATATACAATTTACTGTAGCTGCCCTCTTGGGAAGTTCTCCCTTGAAAAAGTGATATTGACTTTAATCAGAAAACAAGGTAAAATAAACAGATAGTACCAGTACCAGCAATTCTCAATCAGATTCATTTACAGATGTTGCTTCGATTAAGAATGATTTCCATATCTGTTATTGTCCATGGTGTTTTTAAACACATCAAACCAAAAGTCAGCTCAAATGACAGACAAGACAGGAACATGGAGCTCTGATACGTGATGAACAAACCGTGGATACGCCACCACGCTAAGTGTCCTGCGCAGAGCAAGGGACAACTGGTAAAACCAGCCTTCACCGAGCTAGACTGCCGAAGGGAACTCAAACAAAGCTCACAATAGCACTATTTCAAGTGTGTGAGTGAGTTTCCAAATTCAGATCAGTATGTAAAAATGGCACCTCACTTCTTGCTCTTAGGAAAGTATTCCAGTATTTCATTTTTTAATTTATTATTTCTTACGATGTTAGGCCAGATTTTTTTGTGTGTTATTACATACAGCAGGGAAAAACTATTGAGTATCAGAGCAACGGTAACTCAACAGCACTACCAGCATCACGACCAGGAATACGACTTTCCCGAAGCAGATCCTTTGTTCGTACCCCCCAGGGCAATTTAACTGACTCCAGAAGCCAACGCAAAACAACGCCGGCGAAGGAGAGGTACTTGGAGTGGTCTTCTAGTCCTATTTAGGAGGCGCACACACCACCCACCACCTCTGAGTATATTACTTGCTAATGTTCAGTCTTTGAATAATAAAGTTGATGAGGTCAGGGCACGTGTCTCTTTCCAGAGAGACATCAGAGATTGTAACTGTTACAAACTACTTCACAACAAAAACGGAGAAAAAAAACTAACTCAAGACATTAAAGAGGCTCTCTCTGAGCAACAAACTAACAGAACATAACAATCAGCTCTCTTAGCAACAACTAACATAGTACATACCAACTTTCTTTCTGAGAAACAACCAACATATGATATAACCCTCAGGTCTATCTCTTACATAGGAACACTGGCTTATATAGCTGGAGAAGGAGTCTAATGGGATACAGCTGTATCCTGATGAGTGGGCGGGGACAGCTCTTCAATCATCAATGGGTCCGACCAATCAGCTGCTTGGGAGAATTCAGGAAGCCATCCTGAAACACACACATACAAAACCACAACACAGAAACTGGGGAACGTAACAGTAACATACTCTGCTTTACGGAAACATGGCTCTATCAGCATATACTGTCCAAATCTATCCAGCCAGCTGGATTCTCAGTTCATTGCACAGACAGGAATAAATATATCTTCGGAAGAAGAAGGGCGGGGGTGTATGTTTCATGATTAAAGACTCATGGTGTAATTGTGATAACATACAGGAACTCAAGTCCTTTTGTTCACCCAATCTAGAATATCTCACAATCAAAATCCGACCGTATTATTTCCCAAGAGAATTCTCATCAGTTATAGCCACAGCTGTGTATATCCCCCCTCAAGCTGAAACCACGGCAGCCCTCAAAGAACTCCACTGGACTTTATGCAAACTGGAAAACACATATCCTGAGGCTGCATTTATTGTAGCTGGAGATTTTAACAAAGCAAATTTGACAAAAAGGAGTTCTATCAACATATCGCCTGTAGTACTCGAGCTGCCAAAACACTCTACCACTGTTACTCTAAATTCCGGGATGCCTATAAGGCCCTCCCCCTGCCGTCCTTTCGGCAAATCTGACCATCACTCCATTTTTTCTCCTCCCTTCCTATAGGCAGAAACTCAAACAGGAAGTACCTGTGGGACTATTGACCAATTGGAATCCACGCTTCAAGATTGTTTTGATCACACAGACTGGAATATTTTACAGGAAGCTTCCGAGAATACAATTGGCAAATACACTGATTCGGTGACTGAGTTTATCAGGAAGTGTATAGGAGATGTTGTACCCACTGTCACTATTAAAACTACCCTAACCAGAACCCATGGATAGATGGCAGAATTCGCACAAAACTGAAAGTGCGAACCACCGCATTTAACAATGGCAAGCCGACTGGGAATATGGCAGAATGCAAAAAGTGTAGTTATTCCGTCCGCAAGGCAATCAAACAGGCTAAACGTCAGTATAGACACAAAGTGGAGTCGCAATTGAACGGCTCAGACATGAGACGTATGTGGCAGGGTATACAAACAATCACAGACTACAAAAGGAAAAACGGCCACATCGCGGACACCCACGTCTTGCTTCCGGACAAGCTAAACACCTTCTCTGCCCACTTTGAGGATAACACAGTGTCACTGATGCGGCCTGCTACCAAGGACTGTGGGCTGTTCTTCTGCATGGCCAATGTGAGTAGGACATTTAAGCGTGTTAACCCTCGCAAGGCGGCCCAGACGGCATCCCTAGCCACGTCCTCAGAGCATGCGCAGACCAGCTGGCTGGTGTGTTTACAGACATATTCAATCTCTCCCTATCCCAGTCTGCTATCCCCACATGCTTCAAGATGGCCACCATTGTTCCTGTACCCAAGAAAGCAAAGGTAACTGAATTAAATTACTATCGCCACGTAGCACTCGCTTCTGTCATCATGAAGTACTTTGAGACTATTCAAGGATCATATCAACTCTACCTTACCTGTCACCCTAGATCCACTTCAATTTGCTAACCATCCCAATAGATCCACAGACTATGTAATGGCCATCCCACTACACACTGCCCTATCCCACCTAGACAAGAGCAATACATATGTAAGAATGCTGTTCATTAACTATAGCTCAGCATTCAACACCATAGTACCCTCCAAGCTCATCTTTGGGCTTCCGAGTGGGGCAGCGGTCTAAAGCATTGCATCTCAGTGCTAGAGGCGTAAAATACAGACACCCTGGTTTGAATCCAGGCGGTACCACAACAGGCCGTGATTTGGAGTCCCATAGGGTGGTGCACAATTGGCCCAGCGTAGTCCGGGTTTGGCTGGTGTAGGCCATCATTGTAAGTAAGAATTTTTCTTAACTGACTTGCCTAGTTAAATAATCAGCTGTAGTGATCACAATATAGTAGCCATATCTAGGAAAACCAAAGGCTGGGTCTAATATAGTGAATAAGAGGTCATATTCTAAGTTTTGTAGTGAATCCTATGTTGTTGGTGTAAAGAATATTTGTTGGTCCATGGTGTGTAATGAGGAGCAACCAGACACTGCACTTGACACATTTATGAAATTGCTTATCCCAATTACTTCTAAACATGCACCCATTAAGAAAATGAATGTAGAAACGGTTAAATCCCCATGGATCAATAAGGATTTTTTAACATTTTATGGTTGAGAGGAATGAGGCAAAAGGACTGGCAAATAGAGGTGAAAAATATATTGTTGTCTATTAACAATGACAAGCCACCGGGATCTGACAACTTGGATGGAAAATTACTGAGGATAATAACAGACGATATTGCCACTCCATATTGCCACTCCTATTTGCTCATGCTAAAGGTACTGCATAGGTGTAGACATACATTGTTAGCAAGAGATAGCACTTGTATAGTCTAAGAAAGTAGCAGAAACATGCAGAAAGTAGTTTTGAATGCATTTTGGGAACATAGTGATATATTCTTATATACTGTACAATGAGGAATTCAACTACAAGATACTAGTTTTCTCCAATTTTTTTAACCATTACCCCCACCCACAAGGTGTATAAACAACAACAATAAATAAGAATAAGATAATAGATACAAAACAAAAACGTGGAGAACATAAATCAATCAACCCTAATTAGCACATGGAGGACAGTATGCAAGTGTATTTCTCACATGTCCATCACATACTATTTGTTTTACAGTCCTTCTGTGGGGGGCAGAATTGCCATCTCCTCTTCTTGCCTGCCCAGCTGCAGCCACAGGTGGATCAGGACAAGGTTCAGCCCCCTGAACAGCTTTCACATGTGCTGCAGAGGCTACTGCGCGAGGGAGGCACTCCCTTCTTTGATTGTGTGGGGTTACAAGTGCCTTTCCCAGCTGCTCCATGTACACCCTCCTCTTGTTCGGCTTATCAGGCATCCAGGTAGGGTTGATCTTGTTCCATATCACAAAGGCATTATATGAGGACACATCAATGATGTTATGGAAGATGACCAGGGGCCCGCAGGCAGTCATTCTCCTGCAGCTGTAAGTTCCAATCATCTTGTCCAGGTTGTCCATGCCTCCTTTGTTGTGGTTGTAGTCCAGGATGAAGGCTGGCTTCCTGTCCTCACGATCACTGATCTCAGCCATTTTGTGCAGTGTGCTCGGGAGGACCACATTCTTGATCATCTTTGGGAGGTAAGAAACTAGAGAAGGCCTCTCTCCCCCTTGACGTGAGGAGTGCAGGGGAGAGCTCAGGCTTGTTCTTTCTAATTGTGCCAACCATGGTGATCTTCCTCTTCAGGAGCTGCTGGCTGAGTTCATAAGAGGTGAAGAAATTGTCACACGTGACATTGTGCCCCCTCAGTCCATCTGTTACATCAAGCTCAACCCACATCCCCTGGTTCTTCTCCAGGCCTCTACTGGTTGGCGTCCCTGTGTAGACTTGCATCTTCCAAGAGTAGCTGGATTGTGCGTCACAGGCCACCCATATCTTGATGCCATACTTTGCTGGCTTGCTGGGCATATACTGCCGGAAAGGACTCTTTTGACAAAAGAGATTACTATCAGTAATTAGTATCAGTGTCACAGAAAACAATCACATAAATCAATGACATTACAGCAATACATAATAAAATTAACAATGAAAATCACTTATATTACAGATATGAAAATAAAAATGCAACTCTGAATGGAACCAAATCAAATCAAATTGAATCAAATTTATTTATATAGCCCTTCGTACATCAGCTGATATCTCAAAGTGCTGTACAGAAACCCAGCCTAAAACCCCAAACAGCGAGCAATGCAGGTGTAGAAGCACGGTGGCTAGGAAAAACTCCCTAGAAAGGCCAAAACCTAGGAAGAAACCTAGAGAGGAACCAGGCTATGTGGGGTGGCCAGTCCTCTTCTGGCTGTGCCGGGTGGAGATTATAACAGAACATGGCCAAGATGTTCAAATGTTCATAAATGATCAGCATGTTCGAATAATAAGAAGGCAGAACAGTTGAAACTGGAGCAGCAGCACGGCCAGGTGGACTGGGGACAGCAAGGAGTCATCATGTCAGGTAATCCTGGGGCATGGTCCTAGGGCTCAGGTCCTCCGAGAGAGAGAAGGAGAGAATTAGAGAACGCACACTTAGATTCACACAGGACAGTTGCTCATCCACTGTTTCTTCAGTCCCAGGGTTGTTGAGTTATGGCAGATGCTCCACCCACTTCTCCCAGACCTCTCTTATGGCCGCCAGTTTGTCTCTCACACGTCTTGCAGGTCTTGACTCACGGTTATAAAATCGTAGCATTCTTGAAAAAGTGTGAAAGACTTTCAGTGGCATCGTGCATGGAAAATCGCCCTTCCACTCTCTGCATCCCAGAGACTACATGTAGCCTCGCCTAGGGACCTATACACACCTGCTAAGATTAGCAGCCCTATGTAGGCACGCAGACCAATCTAATCCATCCTTTTCCATATTTACGGAAACCCTCCAAATTTATCATCTCCAGGATGATTTTTTCGATGGATGGTGTGATGAACATGTAGAATGTTGAGACGATGCATGTCTTGTGGGCCCTGGGGTCATCCTTATGACATTTTGTGTTGCCATACCGCCCTGTTTGTCATATGGTGAGAAGGACCATGTTATTTTGCTGTTCTTTGACAAAAATGTCTCTCTTTCAGCTTGGGGGATTTCTTCTTCATCTGAAGATGATGTACCGTGCTCTGGGTTGTATTCTTCCCCATCTTCTTCTTAAGATACCTCCTCCTCTTCTAAATCATTGTTCTCTTGTTCCTCCTGGACATCTGAAAAAGTCAGATCAACAACCTGTTGGCCACTGAAAAGTGCACTCATGGCTTCAGAAAAGAGAGAACTGGGGGGACTGTCATCTTCAGCACCTTTATAGCCTCTGACTGCATTCCCCATTAGTAAACAATGCTTTCAAGAAATGTTTATTTTGTCTGAAATTTTGTTTATTTTGTCTGAAATTGTTTTATTTTGTCTGTAAAGTTGAGTCATGTGTGGGGTCATGGAGGGGACATGCTGCACATGAACAAGAAAGTTTTACTTTTGTCTGAGTTCAATGAGTAGCACACATAATCTCAATTTCTTATTGTGTGTGTGTGTGTGTCTGTGGATTTTGTGGTGTGTAAATTATTTTATAACTGCCGGGTCAAAAATGACCCTAAGACAATCTTTGTACCCTGGTAGTGTACAGCTTTCAT
The DNA here is from genome assembly GCF_018296145.1 of Oncorhynchus tshawytscha. Classification (NCBI taxonomy): domain Eukaryota; kingdom Metazoa; phylum Chordata; class Actinopteri; order Salmoniformes; family Salmonidae; genus Oncorhynchus; species Oncorhynchus tshawytscha. The sequence continues at coordinate 77,105,902 of NC_056429.1, read as the reverse complement.
GGAAATATGCGAAATAGGTGATGTTTCACTTTTTCTAATGTTGGGGTCACTCTAGGAAAAGTCATCAAATTTCATGTTGAAAAAATATAATTTAGGGGGTTTTCACCGCTATTAAACATAGTGGCGGGTCATTTTTGACCCTTAAGAAAACAAAAGGGTTAAGCCTACTAGAAAGTGTTTGCGCTCAGGCCTGAAGGGAAGCAAAAGTCATTCTGCTACCTCAGCATATTAAAGTCCCCTTTAATAGCTCAGATAGCCAACCAATCAGATTGTAACCAACCCTTAGTAAACTTTTGAAAAAAATGGTGTTTGAAGAGATACAATGCTATTTTACAGTAAACAAATTGACAACAGACTTTCAGCACGCTTACAGGGAAGGACATTCAACAAGCACAGCACTTACACAAACGACTGATGATTGGCTGAGAGAAATTGATGATAAAAAAGATTGTGGGGGCTCTTTTGTGTGGCTTTTGACATTATCGATCATAGTCTGCTACTGGAAAAACGTATGTGATATGGCTTTACATTCCCTGCTATATTGTGGATAAAGAGTTACACGTCTAACAGAACAGAGGGTGTTATTTAATGGAAGCCTCTAACTTAATCCAGGTAGAATCAGGAATTCCCCAGGGCAGCTGTCTACGCCCCTTTAAAAAAAATCTTTACTAACGACACTGACTTTGTGTAATAAATAATGCAGAAATTGAGCAATTTGTGGTGACTGTCATGGTCAAAACATATTGATAGAACATTAGCTAAGATGGCGATTCCAAGAACACAGAATGAGATGTTACTATCCTTTGTGCAAGCACTTCCAAGAGTTAATGAACAGTGAGCCTGGTGAAATTTGGGGAGCGCATCGTCAGTAGTGTACCTTTGGTTCCTAGGGTGTTTTGGCCTTTCACACTATACACCCTCCCCAAAGGCGGCCAGCGACAGGGTGATCAATCCTACGCTTGCGTCCCATTCCCAATTAGTCATAGGAGTTGCCTTGTTGATGATAGCCAACATCCCATGGGACTATGCATGGCAGGGGCATCCTCCTCCCTGAGTCAAGCATTGTTGACCGCATACCTCCTGGCCCTCTCACTTCGGGGCCCAGCTGGGGTCTTTCCTCTTCATCCAGAGCCACTGACTGCTGCCTTCTGCCGCCTCCGATACAGCTTTGATTGCCGAACGCTGGCTCTGGCCCTTAATTCCAAGGTCTCTAAGCAGTCTGGTTGTAGATGTTGCCACAAAACCTCTGCAGCCCACCTCCACTGGTCGGACTTCTGTGTTCCAGCCATGATGCCGTGCTTCGGCAGCTAGATCGGCATAGCGCAGATGCTTTCGCTCATAAGCCTCATCTACTGAGTCCTCCCAGGGTACTGTGAGCTCAATGATGATATGGCTTTAGAAGTATGTCCATAATAGAGTGCTGCTCTGCCTTATTAACAGCACTATCAACAAGGCAGGTCTTACAGGCCCTAATTTTGTCTCACCTTGACTACTGTTCAGTTGTGCGGTCAGGTGCCACAAAGAGGGACTTAGGAAAATTGCAATTGCCTCAAAACAGGGCAGCACGGCTGGCCCTTAAATGTATACAGAGAGCTAAAGTTAATAATATGCATGTCAAACTCTACTGGCTCAAAGTGGAGAGATTGACTTCATCACTACATTGACATGTTGAATGCCCCAATTCTGTCTTTTTGAACTACTGGCACACAGCACACAGCACACCATGCATACCCCACAATACATGCCATTTAAGGTCTCTCCACAGTCCCCAAGTCCAGGACAGACTATGTGAGGTTCACAGTATTACATAGAGCCATAACTATATGGAACTCTATTCCACATCAGGTGACTCATGCAAGCAGTAAAATTAGATTGGAAAAAACAGATGAAAATACACCTTATGGATCAGCAGGAACACAAACAGCAGCTAATGGGGATCCATAATAAATACAAATACGAAAGCTGACACTATTGCTGTGGGTGCCAAAAACACAATGCATGAACCTTACTCTGACGGTAAATATCTCAGTCAAATAGAGTTTAATTCATAAATGTGGCTACTTAATTTACTGTGTTGATATCTTTCTGCATACTTACAGTGTATTTGGAAAGTATTCAGACTTCACTTTCTCCACATTTTGTTACGATTCAGCCTTATTCATCAATCTACACACAATACTCCATAATGATGAAGTAAAAACAGTTTTTTAAAATTTTAATTTTAATTTTAAATAAAGCAATACCTTGAGCCTTGTCAGAGCAAAAGAATAGAAGAAGAAGAATAGGAGAAACTCACCAAATACAGGTGTGCTAAGCTTGTAATGTCATACCCAAGAAGACTCAAGGCTGTAATCACTGCCAAAGGTACTATAACAAAGTACTGAGTGATATTTGAATTTCATGAAACCTGTTTTTGCTTTGTCATTATGGGGTATTGTGTGTAGATTGATGATGGGAAAAAAACAATTTAATCAATTTTATAATAAGGATGTAACGTAACAAAATGTGGAAGGGGGCTGAATACTTTCCAAATGCACTGTATTTATTGTTAATATTCCATTACCCTAGGTCCTCCATTCCCGCACGTGAAGCCCCCTGACCTTAGAAAAGCATTACTTTGCATTGAGTTAAATTAAAATCACTCAAGTTCGTATTTAGATTTAGAGTGACTGAGCATAAACAGGCCTATTCTTCACTCAGGTGGAACATTGCATATGCAATGCACTTGTCAACAACAGTTTGCCAATTTATGCATATCACAGTGGTTGATAGGTGTGTACACACACACAGAGACATTTGATTTAGGTTAGTGTATAGTCAAGGCTTTGTCATTAAAATAATTTTGTGCCTCTCTTTCAGATTTGCCAATAACACCTCTGCCAGCCACACCACCACTGCCGATGACAGCTTCTCCCCATGCTGCCTACATTGGAGTTTGCGTCTTCGTCTTGGACCATGGCCTATGGACAGAGCCCATGAGACCTGCCATTGATGGGCTACTGACAAAGCACTAAGGGGAGGAAGAGATCCTGAAGTGGGTGGATCTGCTCTGCGCTTAACAGCCCAAGGAAGCTCCTAGAGACAACGAGCTGTGGCTGCATCTTGGTGACTGGTCAGTGTCCCAGTCACGTCTGCTGCCACCTGCTCCAGTAAACCAACCAGTGTTGAGACCTCCCCAGGATGCGCCTCTGACCAAGGCTGGATGTTAAAAGAGATCTTGGAGAAGAAGCAGCAAAATAAAAAGAAGGACCTGTCTAGCGTGTGGCCAGCCAGTTCCGTTACCTCGATGATGGCTGCTCCATTCATTTATTTTATCAGACCGGAGAGGTGAGTTACTTCTACTGTTTTAAAAAAGTCTTCCAGACTTGTACACCAGAAGGTTACCATTTTAGGATTTTGCTGCCACTGCCTTCTTTCAACGGGAGCTGGAGGCCTTAAAGTAGAGGGGGGCAGTGAGGAAGGAGCGAACTGAGGAAAGAGAAAATCCTCAGAGCAGCATTCCTTCAGCCGTCTGTGCAGGTTCTGCCACCAGATGCTGAAACAAGGCCCCAACAGCCCTCACACACATACCGGCTTTCCTGGAGTGATAGGAAAATATCTACTGCCTATCCAAAGGATTTTGGAGGGAACTCCAACAGTCTGCCTCTTATGAGACTGAAAAGCAGAGATGGATTATGGAGAAGGGGAAGTGACTCTGTATTCACACAAGCAACCACACAACCAGGTACTGTCCAAAACATTAAGAACACCTTTCTAATATTAAGTATATTATTGTTAATTTTTATTTTGTGTAAATGTTGCACAAAGACCAATGTTTTATTTTAATCGCTGGGAATAAACCAATTGCTATAGTTAATGTGTAAATATGTTTGTTGTACAAAGGATATCATACACTATCATAAATATGCCTTTGATTTCATTAATGTAAACCTCAGAGTGAAGCAATCTTCTCTGAGGTTTTTTAATGTCTTTATCAATAATATTGGCCTATATGCATTACGATTGTGCTCTAACACTATCAGAAATGCGCCTTTAATTTGAGTAAAGTGAACCTAAATTATTTGAGAGATAAACATATGAATGCTTTCACTGATTGTACATAAAGGAATATAGGTCCTACAAGATGGAGTGCTTTGTTATCCAACTGTCCAAATATTATGTCATCCTGTGAAACCTATCCATTGCTGCTCGCAGCTATATTTAACTTTGGGATCCAATTTTATAATCCAAACACTGTTTATACGATCTTTCTTTTTATGGAACCTTGTGTTCAAATATTGCTGCCTCAACCACATAATCATTGCCATTAAATCTTAAAGAGCTTTCACAATGAACTGAACATCTTCATTTTGATCTAAACTACAAAGTCTTTATCATTAAATTAAATATTGTGGCAGCATTGCTGGCAATTCAGTTCTAAGTTTTACAACACACAAGTTGAGTTCTAAAGATATTGAAGGACACATGAAAGTGCTGCAGACGTGTTGTGGATGAGGGAAACATCTAAAAGGTTGGTGCTGCACAGATGGACTGAACATGAGTCACTCTCGCTGACTGAAGCAATGATTTGGTGCCCCATTAAATGTTAACTGTGAAAATTAGTCTTCAAATGCTGCTATTACTATTTTTGGAGCTGTGGTTGCTTAGAGCCATCCAATGCTTGAGGTCTCTATTATTTCATAGCCAGCAATGTTCTTGAGAAGATGCTTGAGTTCTGAATTTCACTTTTCCCCTTCATTCTAAGAGTGAGAGAGACTTAGTGACATTTCACTGCTGCTCTATTTCACTATATATGTCCATTCATATGTCAATAACGTATCATATGTGTCATAAAACGATTGCATTTCTTCACTTCACGCAAATATGAGCGTTTCTGCATATCACCGGTAGAAACGGGCCAGCTACATTTCCTGTTATAAGCTAACAACAATATCCAGAATTCATAGTGATTTCAGGACATAGTACCGCCCCGTGGAGATCTAACCAATTGATGTGAGAAATATCCAAATGTCTGTGTTTATAGCTGGCACTTTCAGACAGAGTATTTTGAAATGGAACTGAAGTCTCATCACATGGCGTTGCCATGTTGTCGAACTTTAAAAAGTGATGCTATTCCATTGATTTTTCCCTTCACTTCAAAGAGGAAGACCTCCGATCAGCCAACATCAACTCAGCAGAAAGGAAGGCTAAGCTGAAGTATCGTAGCTAACGTTACCTAGCTAACTAGCTAGTGAACTACATTTGTTTATCTAAACCAAAATCTAGTAAACTAGCTTTCAATATACGCTGGCTGTATATTCCAAAGCATATCAATGTAATTAGCCAGGTGCTATCTGGCAATGTGATTTGTAACTTTGCAAGCTAACGTTAGCCTCATTAGGTTACGGTAGCTAGCTAGCTAACTAACTACCAGAGAGGCTAACGTAGCAAAGGTTATGTGTTCTATTTAGAGTCTGATCCTATCAACAACTGCAGAGGCATCAACATCAAGCTCAGCACCAGGAACTAGTGTATGTCACCTTCTAAAATCTTACTTAAATCTACTAAATCTTTCTGTGACTCCATGATGAGCAAATACATATACTGGAGCTAGGCATAAACATGATCTGTGTCTTGTCATAGTTGGTGTGTTTAAAAATAGGCTACAACTTCTACTGTAGTTTTCTCTGTATTATGGAGTCTTAGTTGATTGTTCATGCAAGGCTTGAAGTCTACATTGGAGAAAGGAGGTAAGGAGGGGATGGTGTGGGTGACTGACTGATTTATGTTGGGGGTGGGTAATGTGTGTGTGAAGGTTAGTTTGCGTAATCTATTGACATGAAGGGGTGGGTTGATATAGGACCTTGTTTCAGTGCATATTGATGGGGACAAAGTAGTAAAATGTTTGCTAATCACAGACTACTGTTGCTGATGACAATGACCTTGACACCAGCTTTAGTGGTACAGAGCCCGTAGACCCACTGGATGAAAGCTTTCAGCCTGGAATAAACTCAAGCTCAACATCATCTAACTTTGAAACAAGCCTGGACAACCAAAGGTATTTATGAAAGCACAATACCCAATTGAGAAAACAAAATCACCAATATACTAAACTGTCTACAAGACAAGTGCTCCTCAAACTTTAGATAGTATACTCTTCAAGCCTATTCACTCTATTGTTGGCCGTGCTTGTCTACTCAACAGCACAACTGTACATGCTCATACACAACAATACATGACTTGACTGTCTACAAGTCAAGCCCACCTCAAACTTTCACATATTTGCTAACAGCCCATCTCAATGCCCAATTACTGACTGAGTGTAACAAAACACATACCAGTCTACTGTACTCTTTTCTGTTTACAGATTACCTTCTCTAGGGTAGGGGGCAGCATTTGGAATTTTGGATGAAAAGCATGCCCAAATTAAACTGCCTTCTACTCAGGCCCAGAAGATAGGATATGCATATAAATGGTAGATTTGGATAGAAAACACTCTAAAGTTTCCAAAACTGTTAAAATAGTGTCTGCGAGGATACCAAGATTTGGCAGGCGAAAACCTGGGAAAACCCATTCAGGAAGTAGGATTTTTTGTTGTTGTAGTTTTCTATTCAATGCTATTACATTATCCATTGACTTAGGACTCAAATTGCAGTTCCTATGCCTTCCACTAGATGTCAACAGTCTTTAGAAATTGTTTCAGGCTTGTATTCTGAAAAATGAGGGAGTAGGAGCAGTCTGAATGAGTGGACCCTGCCGTGTCACAGAGCTTTTTCATGCGCGCGACCGAGAGAGTGCCTTTCTTGTTTACCTTTTATAGTGACGACGTTATTGTCCAGTTGAAATATTATCGATTATTTAGGCTAAAAACAACCTGAGGATTGATTATGAACATCGTTTGAAATGTTTCTACGAACTTTACGGATACTGTTTGGATTTTTTGTCAGCCTGTTGTGACTGAGTTTGAGCCTGTGGATTACTGAAGAAAACGCGCGAACAAAACAGAGGTTTTTGGATATAAAGAGACTTTATCGAACAAAAGGAACATTTATTGAATAAATCAATGTCTTCTGAGTGCAACCATATGAAGATCATCAAAGGTAAGTGATTTATTTTATCACTATTTCTGACTTGTGTAACTCTTCTACTTGGCTGGTTACTGTTTGTAATGATTTGTCTGCTGGGCTATGTTCTCAAATATTCGTAATGTAATTTTTCGCCCTAAAGCATTTTTGAAATCTGACACCGTGGTTGGATTCACAAGAAGTTAGTCTTTAAACCTATGTAAAATAGTTGTATCTTTTCTGAATCATTATAATGAGTATTTCTGTATTTGAATTTGGCCCTCTGCAATCTCACTGGATGTTGGCCAGGTGGGACGCTTGCGTCCCACATACCCTAGAGAGGTTAACATGGTTTATTGTATGCTTTCGCATCCTCATGATCAGTCTTCATGTCTTTACAGGAGACTTGCAGTACATACACATATTTTGCAAGAGGTCAACGCAGTGGGTGGTGAATAACATTGCCACAGTGCCAAAGCCTACTAAACCAGCTGTCATTACCCAACAGAAGAAAATGTTCACCAACTGAAGAATGTTCTGGAACCTGCCCTGAACATTCAACCAACACAACATCCAGATTCAGTTAGACTGCTGTTGTAGTATAATATAAAAGGCCTAGTATGCTCACAACTGCAATGTGGTATAGATATTGCTAGCTATTGTACACATGTATATAATGGTGCTTTATATAATATGTTTTACATATACTTGACAAGTGCCGAAATTATCCCAGCTGCATCAGAAACCAATAAAGTGTTGACTTCAACTTCTGGATCGATTCATTGTGATATTCATGAAATGTATTTGGATTCAAACTTTAAATTGTTGGCAAGTAAGAGTAAGCATATTTCAATAAAACAGTAGAATAGGTTGTCAATATGCAGTGGGGCAAAAAAGTATTTAGTCAGCCACTAATTGTGCAAGTTCTCCCACTTAAAAAGATGAGAGGCCTGTAATTTTCATCATAGGTACACTTCAACTATGACAGACAAAAATGTTTTTTTTCCAGAAAATCACATTGTAGGATTTTTTATGAATTTATTTGCAAATTATGGTGGAAAATAAGTATTTGGTCAATAACAACAGTTTATCTCAATACTTTGTTATATACCCTTTGTTGGCAATGACAGAGATCAAACATTTTCTGTAAGTCTTCACAAGGCTTTCACACACTGTTGCTGGTATTTTTGGCCCATTCCTCCATGCAGATCTCCTCTAGAGCAGTGATGTTTTGGGGCTGTTGCTGGGCAACACGGACTTTCAACTCCCTCCAAAGATTTTCTATGGGGTTGAGATCTGTAGACTGGCTAGGCCACTCCAGGACCTTGAAATTCTTCTTACGAAGCCACTCCTTCGTTGCCCAGGCAGTGTGTTTGGGATCATTGTCATGCTGAAAGACCCAGACACGTTTTATCTTCAATGCCCTTGCTGATGGAAGGAGGTTTTCACTCAAAATCTCACGATACCTGGCCCCATTCATTCTTTCCTTTACACGGATCAGTCATCCTGGTCCCTTTGCAGAAAAACAGCCCCAAAGCATGATGTTACCACCCCCATGCTTCACAGTAGGTATGGTGTTCTTTGGATGCAACTCAGCATTCTTTGTCCTCCAAACACGACGAGTTGAGTTTTTACCAAAAAGTTATATTTTGGTTTCATCTGACCATATGACATTCTCCTAATCTTCTTCTGGATCAACCAAATGCTCTCTAGCAAACTTCAGATGAGCCTGGACATGTACTGGCTTAAGCAGGGGGACACGTCTGGCACTGCAGGATTTGAGTCCCTGGCGCCGTAGTGTGTTACTGATGGTAGGCTTTGTTACTTTGGTCCCAGCTCTCTGCAGGTCATTCACTAGGTCCCCCCGTGTGGTTCTGGGATTTTTTCTCATCGTTCTTGTGATCATTTTGACCCCACGGGGTGAGATCTTGCGTGGAGCCCCAGATCGAGGGAGATTATCAGTGGTCTTGTATGTCTTCCATTTCCTAATAATTGCTCCCACAGTTGATTTCTTCAAACCAAGCTGCTTACCTATTGCAGATTCAGTCTTCCCAGCCTGGTGCAGGTCTACAATTTTGTTTCTGGTGTACTTTGATCTTGGCCATAGTGGAGTTTGGAGTGTGACTGTTTGAGGTTGTGGACAGGTGTCTTTTATACTGATAACAAGTTCAAACAGGTGCCATTAATACAGACAATGAGTGGAGGACAGAGGAGCCTCTTAAAGAAGAAGTTACAGGTCTGTGAGAGCCAGAAATCGTGCTTGTTTGTAGGTGACCAAATACTTATTTTCCACCATAATTTGCAAATAAATTCATTAAAAATCCTACAATGTGATTTTCTGGATTTTTTTTCTCATTTTGTCTGTCAAAGTTGAAGTGTACCTATGATGAAAATTACAGGCCTCTCTCATCTTTTTAAGTGGGAGAACTTGCACAATTGGTGGCTGACTAAATACTTTTTTGCCCCACTGTAGCAAATACAGTGCTTTCAGAAAGTATTCACACCTGTTGACTTTTTCCACATTTTTTTGTGTTACAACCTGAATTTAAAATGGATTAATTTTTTTGAGATTTATTTGTCAATGGCCTACACACAATACCCCATAATGTCAACGTGGAATTCTGTTTTTTTTTATATTTACACATTAATTCCAAATAAGTTTAAACGTTTTAAGTCAATAAGTATTCAACCCCTTTGTTATGGAAAGCCTAAATAAGTGGAAGAGTAAAAATGTGCTTATAAGGTCACACTGTGTGCAATAATAGTGAATTTCAAGCACAGATTCAACAACAAAGACCAGTGAGGTTTTCCAATGCCTCGCAAGGAATTCAAAAATTTTAACAATAAGCTGATATTGAATATCCCTTTGAGCATGGTGATGTTATTAACCATACTGAGTTGCCGGAGAGGAAGAAAAACACTCAAGGATTTCACCATGAGGCCAATGGTGACTTTAAAACAGTTACAGAGTTTAATGGCTGTGATAGGAGAAAACTGAGGATGGATCAACAACATTGTAGTTACTCCACAACACTAACCTAATATTTTACAAACGTTAGAATTGTTCTTATACTTTGACATTTGAGTATTTTGTGTAGATTATTGACAAAAAATGGCAATTAAATCTATTTTAATCCCACTTAGTAACAAGACAAAATATGGAAAAAGTCAAGGGGTGTGCAAACTTTCTGAAGGCACCCTAAGTAGATATGCCTTGTATTCAAGACATTTGCTCTGGAGACCAAGGTGAGTTTACACAGCAGTCTGCAGGAACAGTTATGGCAATGTATTGCATATATATATATACAGTAAAATTAAAATATATATATATATTATTTATTTAATTAGGCAAGTCAGTTAAAGAACAAATTATTTTTTCAATGACGGCCTAGGAACAGTGGGTTCACTGCCTTGTTCAGGGGCAGAACGACAGATATTTACCTTGTCAGCTCGGGGATTCGATTTTGCAACCTTTTGGTTACTAGTCCAACTCTCCAACCACGAGGCTACTTTCCGCCCCAATTACTAACGCTTATAATAAATATTACAGTTCTACAAGGGAATTCTTGCATATGGTGTGTTTGGGTGGTGCAGTGAGGTGTTCAGAGCCACTTTGATACAAAGAGAATTGGGTAACGCTTCCTTTTTAAGGGGTCCTTTTTACAGTGTAATTACACATGTAATTACATTGTAACAAGTATTTTAGTTAACTGTAACAACTCATAGTTAGTGTTATAATGACATGTAGCTAGTAGTAATTGTGGTCTGTAATTACAGAAGTGTAACAACGAATGCTTGTTACCATACTTGTTACAAATGGGCAGGTGGGCAGACATTATTGTGTATTATCCTCAATGATTTTACTCATGTGCGTGTATATGGCTTTTTCATGTTTTATTTGTGCTTGTTTTTTTTAAATGGTTGAATTAATAAACTAAACTAAAACTAAAGATACAGCAACAACCATAACGAAGTCAGGTTAGGGACATATTTATTACATGATAACATTGCCAAATTCTTCCTTTACATTAGTGCGAAAACATTTCGATAGTTTTCTTATTAAACATGGTTATCTGAGGTAACAACATATATTCACACATCTACTATGGCACAAATCTCTCTGCAAATTGCCATAAAAGCATCAACTAAAAGAGAAAAACAAATCACGTGGTGCAGAAGTTATTTTAAGAATCTGAGATAGCATTCCACAAAACTAATAAAACATTGGGGTAAACACACACTCTAAGATCAATGTCTATTTGCTGATACAAAACAGCATATTTCAGAAAAAAATGTAGGTGGATGATGGCCATGCTTAGGGTAACAAACTATAAAGGAAAAGAAATGGCTTCAGCTGGCAGATTTGTAGTTATTTAATACAATTTATATTTTAGGAAAGGGGCATTTTGTCCAGCTACCGGAGTAAAATGGGGTAAGTTCTCCCTCCCTCCAGAGGAAACTTACCCCATGTAACGCTCCGGGTGTCGTGGGTGTGAAGTCAGACGCAGGAAACAGAGAGTGCGATGCTGTGCTCTTTAATGCACCAAAACGCAACACAGTGTGCTCACAACCAAAAATACACGACCAGGAACAAACACCAAACAGAAGGTCACAATAATTAATCCCGCACAAAGAACCAGGCGGGCCGGCTGACTAATAAAGCCTCCCTAAATATACCCAACACAAAACAGGTGTACTCAATAAACACATAAGGAGGGGGAGGAAAAAATCAGTGGCAGCTAGTAGGCCGGCGACGACGACCGCCGAGCGCCACCCGAACGTGAAGGGGAGCCACCTTCGGTCGGAGTCGTGACACCCCAACAGAATTATGCCATATGGTTTCACAGGAGTGTCCCTATTTTTACCTCCCTGCACATAAATTCTCTTTTGTATTTTACCTTTTCCTTACACTCCACTATGTACAGTTAAACTAAACAGAAGGCATTATTTTACATCCCAGGAGGGTCAGAAGAAAGTATGAGGTGAAATAAATGCATGTAAATAAAACATTTGATTATATCTACCGCCTTCCTTTATTGAATGTGCTTTGGATTCACATAGGATGGACACTTCACACATGTAGTGGGTATACTTTCCAAGCTACAGTATTTCCTTTATAACATTTTTAATGACATCACAAAACAACAAACGTAATGACGTTAGTGTTCTTTAGATCACCTCTGACCATTCCCCACATTCGACATTCAAAATATTGTTCCAGTATTCGCTTTTGAATGTGCTAGAGTTTCGGCGGCAAAAAGGTCTGTTGAGACAGAGCACATTCCTTGGGTGAATTTGGAGAGGGAGACCTGAATCTTCTCTGTTTGATTTACCACAGAGCGTGAGTTGTTAACCCCCACCAGTTCCCTCCCACCCCCACCTGTGGGTGAAAGAGGGTCTGGTTGAAGTCATTCATTGCAAACCTGATCTGACTTATTTGGATCCTCACAGGACAGTCATGACAATTTCCTGGTTGTTAAAATTCTAATAGTTCACCTACTTTCAGTTTATGTGACAAAACAAGCAATGTGTAGTGAATCATTGTACCATCTAAACCACTGTGAAATATATTTTCAATAGATGGGTTAGCTGACGAGAATTATGCACACGCTTCAATGGGGCTGTGATTCTGGATGTCCAGATAGCTACCAACAATGACAAGAAACTGCCATGTGGGGAATCGTAAGTGTCTTGTTTCAGCTAGTTCATCTTGTTATTGATACCATGTCTTGTTTTGAGGAGTTGACTGATTTCATATTAATGCTAATATGGCAAAACATTTGCTAGGTTGCTAACCAACAACTGTGACAATATATTTGAGAGACAACAAGTGCTCATTTATTTCTGTTTTCAATTAACACTGGAGACAAAATATAGTTTACATGTTGTCAACTATCTAAGCCAACCCTGTCTGTTTTGCCCCATAGTTGTGCACGCTGTAACGGTTTTGACTTGAGGTTGCTGTTTGTTAGCTTGTGCCTACCAGAGAAAATATAGATTTCTCCTTTTTGTTTGTGAGGGAATGAGTCCAGTCCGTCAAGTCTACACCAATACGAAGGACTCATGTAAAAGTCAGTATGGAAATACACTTTTCATAAACCCTTTAAAATATTGGAAATAACTTCAAAACAACTTATTTTGTGTTGGTTTTATTGACACAATAATCACACAATCAATTTAAGTCACGAATAATAACAACCTTGGTTCAATGGTAAATGACCCGTACCTCGGGCATAAAAAGAGTCAAGCCCAGTAAATACGTGACCTGAGTCATGCAATCGTCCGACCATAAAGTCGTGCGTAAGTGGTGCGTCAGATTGCAATTAACTCCTGTTCCACACACAATAAAGATGATCAGAAATCTCAGTCGTCTTCAACTACAAATTAACAAATAAACCAACACAGTATAAATCACACCAAAGCAAATGAAATTGCATATGAAAAAAGTTGTAATCAGTCAGACAATCCAATCTGCCAGGGGTGAAAAGCCACGGAGAACAGCAAAGACTAACGTAGATCAGTAGTCTAACAATCAGAGGCACAGTGAGGGATTTTGGGCCCCATGAAAAGATATCACATTGGGCCCCACTACCACAGGCCACACCAACCCTGCACAATTGCTGTAACCAGACACCTCCAGAACCCGATCGACCCATTCAAAGCTTTAAATAACTCTACCTTTGCAGACTTGCAACTCTCTTTAGTCCAAAATTTACTGTACGATATTTACTGATAGTGAGCTGTGAAAATAAAACACTGTGCAGACATGCATGCAACATGCAACTGATACCCTCTATAAGAAATGTGCTAAAGGCCATCTTTTACAGTCTAAATGTAATTATAATGGTACATTTCTTGAATGGAAAATTACCTTAACATTAATGAATAACTTAAAATTAATATAACTTAAATATACATTAACCTCTTCAATTACAATAAATTAACATTATTATCTATAGAATATAACAAAATAATAAAACCAGAAGCAGATTTTTGAACTAAGTTTACATACCAACTAGAAAATAAGCAGCTGTAAAAGTGGAAATGGAAAACAAAATGGAAATGAAAAGCCCTGATGGTGGCCCTAGAGGAAAGGTCAAGTGTTCACCAAATCAATAGGTTTCTTCCACTTGGGGTCTTGATTGTGCACAACAAATTTTATGGCAATCCAGCCATTACTTTGAGATATATCTTGTTCTCAGTCTGTTCTCAGTCTTGTTCTCGGCCTGTGGGCATCATGTGTGTAGTGATCCAATATCCATAGACATGCCATTTAACAGTTATCACTGGCCCTTGCACAGCCTTATTCACCAAGAGCCCAGCGCCGAGCCTTCTTGTTAGCAAAGTCACTGATCAAGTCTTTGAAGTCCAGCTTCCTAGCTAATTGACTTTCAATGGACAGCATGGCAAGACTGCAAAGCCTGTCCTGGAACATAGTGGACCTCAAATCGTTTTTTAAAATCAGATTTAGCTTACTGAAAGCTCTCTCACCACCAGCAACAGTCACAGGCAGTGTGCAAAATATACGTAAAGCAATGTACACTTCTCCAAAAATTCTTTGCATCTGCATCTTACAAATTGCATTCAGGTGACCAAGAGGGGACAAGTTACGGGAGAAAGTGGTAGCATATACAGTGTTCAGGTGTCTTACGTAATTTTGAAACTCACGTGTAAGATCTCTGGTTGGCACACAGAAGGGACTTTATCCTCACTAATCTGCCCAGCTTTCAGAACAGCAGAACATTATTCTACAGTTTTTGCAGTGGTGTGGAACCCAGTGTCCAAGTCACTTATGATGTTGTCCATAGCAGTAAAAAACACTCTGTTCTGAAACATCGTTGTTGCACTGTCCTGAGCTGTCTCCTCTTGAGAGGTCTCATCATGGAATGTCTTCATTTTCCTCGTGGCAGCTGTGTTCCTTGCTAAATTGAGATGCAACATCCATTTGCGTAGCAATCAGTGTTGCCTCAGACAGGAGAGACTCCCGTCCATCTCTAAGAGCCTGCATCTCTTCCTTTAAGGCTCTGATATTGGTTGCCTCTGAGTCAAGTGAGATTTTTCCCGACTGGAGAATCACATTCCTGATCTCAATGCATTGCAAACATTGTGCCAATTATGCCAACTGACATGTCATTCAACACAATACTGTTCACCTCCTTCTTCAGTTGGGAGTAGGGCTGGTTCAGGGGTATGGGGATGGAGAGACAGGGCTGCTGAGCCTGAAGCTGCATCTGTTGGGCCTGGCACCAGGCAGGGGCAGGGAAAACTAATTTAGTATGAATAGCTTGCTAAAAGTTTGCCTGCATTTATTAAATGTCGACTAAAAGAGGAGCGAAATGTACACTCAGAATGTTCTGTGAAGATATCAAGTAACGAGTGTTAGGAGAGCAAAAGTTGCCTATTTCACTATGGACTAAGCTAACAGGTTAATTTCCACCACTCAAGGACTACACCCACCTTCCTTTGTGAAAAATTGGGTGACCTACTGTCGCCCTTTCTTTTCTCTCTCCTGTCTTTCTTTTCTTTTGTTTCGTTTTTGGAAGCCAGATTATTCATTAGGAAGCTCCGACATGATGCTCCGACACTCCTCACTCGCAATTCACTGCTAGGGGGTTGGGCAATACAGAAGCTCTCTGGATGTTTACTTTTTGCCCCCAACAGGAAAAGAAAAAGAACCGTTAGATTTATTAGTACATTGTAAATAAATTATTATATTAATAATGATAGGTTAATTAATGAAAAAAATCATATTAATATGTTAATATTGATTTTTTTTTACCTAATGTTCTAATAATTTCTTAGGGCCCCTTAGAGTCACAGGCCCTTAGAATCGTCCTAACTCCCCCCCATATGGCGCCCCTGCCAACAATATACATAAGTAGATCCAATACTGGTTGATCCTGCGACACGGCTACAGTACACACTTTTAGATACATCAAAACAAACTGGGTATCAACAAGCTTCCAAGCTGAGGGTTGAACACTTCCTCTCTCGCAACACTGTCACAACCCACTTTTGCGCAGCTGATGCTGGCTATTTAATAGGGAATTAAAGGGGAAACGCCCCATCGGCAGAAAGACACTGAGACCATTCAGACAAATTCAATGCTGTCACAACGCGCCGGTATTGTTGCGAAACAACCAACCCGCCTATAACAGAAAATATTGTATTTTCAGCTGTTTGAAGCTGGTGTACAAAAAAGCTAAAGTAAAAGAGGCAAAAACATAATTTAAGAACGGGAAGTATAGAACTAGTGCAAATAGAACAGATCTACAGCTTCTTTGACTTGCATTCAATGAGAATGACAGATCTATAATCAAATCGTATTGGTCACATACACATATTTAGCAGATGTTATGCTTGTGTTTCTAGCACCAACAGTACAGTAATATCTGACAATTCACAACAATACACACAATACACACACACCTAAAAGTAAAATATTGGAATTAAGGAATATATAAGTATTAGGATGAGCAATGTCAGAGTAGCAAAGACTAAAATACAGAGGAACAGAATACATACACTACCATTCAAAAGTTTGGGGTCACTAAGAAATGCCCTTGTTTTTGAAAGAAAAGCTCATTTTTGTCCATTTTAAAATAACATCAAATTGATCAGAAATACAGTGTAGATATTGTTAATGTTGTAAATTACTATTGTAGCTGGAAACGTCTGATTTCTTTAAGGAATATCTGCATAGGCGTAGAGAGACCATTATCAGCAACCATCACTCCTGTGTTCCAATGGCACAATGTGTTAGCTAATCCAAGTTTATAATTTTAAAAGGCTATCATTAGAAAACCCTTTTGCAATTATGTTAGCACAGCTGAAAACTGTTGTCCTGATTGAATAAGCAAAAAAACTGTCCTTCCTTAGACTAGTTGAGTATCTGGAGCATCAGCATTTGTGTTCGATTACAGGCTCAAAATGTCCAGAAACAAATAAATGTCTTCTGAAACTCGTCAGTATATTCTTGTTCTTAGAAATGAAGGCTATTCCATGCGAGAAATTGCCAAGAAACTGAAAATCTTGTGCAACGCTGTATACTACTCCCTTCACAGAACAGTGCAAACTGGCTCTATCCAGAATAGAAAGAGGAGTGAGAGGCCCCGGTGCACATCTGAGCAAGAGGACAAGTACATTAGAGTGTCTAGTTTGAGAAACAGACACCTCACAAGTCCTCAACTGGCAGCTTCATTAAATTGTACCCGCAAAACACCAGTCTCAACGTCAACATTGAAGAGGCGACTCCGGGTTGCTGGCCTTCTAGGCAGTGTTCCTCTGTCCAGTGTCTGTGTTCTTTTGCCCATGTTAATCTTTTCTTTTTATTGGCCTGTCTGACATATGGCTTTTTCTTTGCGACTCTGCCTAGAAGGCCAGCATCCCGGAGTCGCCTCTTCACTGTTGACTGTAACGGCTTTCTTCCTGGGAAAGAGAGGACCAAAGTGCAGCGTGCTGTGTGTTCATCTTCTTTAATAATAAATCCCAACTGAACGCTTCAAATTACAAAACAACAAATGTGAAAACCGAAAACAGTCCTATCTGGTGCATAGACACAAAGACAGGAAACAATCACCCACAAACCCCAACACAAAACAAGCTACCTAAACATGGTTCCCAATCAGAGACAATGACTAACACCTGCCTCTGATTGAGAACCATATCAGGCCAAACACAGAAACAGACAAACTAGACACACAACATAGAATGCCCACCCAGCTCACGTCCTGACCAACACTAAAACAAGGAAAAAACACAAGAACTATGGTCAGAACGTGACAGTACCCCCAACCCCCCCCCAAGGTGCGGACTCCGACCGCACAACCTAAACCTATAGGGGAGGGTCTGGGTGGGCATCTGTCCGGGGTGGCGGCTCTGGCGCTGGACGTGGACCCCACTCCATCATTGTCTTAGTCCACCTCCTTAGCGTCCTCTGAGTGGCAACCCTCGCCGCCGACCTTGGCCTAGGAACCCTAACAAAGGGCCCCACTGGACTGAGGGGCAGCTCCAGACTAAGGGGCAGCTCCAGACTAAGGGGCAGCTCGGGACTGAGGGGCAGCTCGGGACTGAGGTATCTTGGGCCTGAGGGGTAGCTCGGGACTGAGGGGTAGCTCAGGACTGAGGGGTAGCTCAGGCCTGAGGGGTAGCTCAGGACTGAGAGGTAGCTCAGGCTGGTTGACGGCTCTGGCAGCTTCTGGCTGAATGGCGGCTCTGGCAGATCCTGGCTGACTGGCGGCTCTGGCAGATCCTGGCTGACTGGTGGCTCTGGCAGATCCTGGCTGACTGGTGGCTCTGGCGGCTCCAAGCTGACTGGCGGCTCTGGCGGCTCCATGCTGACTGGCGGCTCTGGCGGCTCCATGCTGACTGGCGGCTCTGGCGGCTCCATGCTGACTGGCGGCTCTGGCGGCTCCATGCTGACTGGCGGCTCTGGCGGCTCCATGCTGACCGGCGGCTCTGGTGGTTCCATGCTGACTGGCGGCTCTGGCGGCTCCATGCTGACTGGAGGCTCTGGCGGCTCCATGCTGACTGGCGGCTCTGGCGACTCCATGTTGACTGGCGGCTCTGGCGACTCATGACAGACGGGAGACTCTAGCAGCTCTGGACAGACGGGAGACTCTAGCAGCTCTGGAGAGACGGGAGACTCTAGCAGCTCTGGACAGACGGGAGTCAATAGCAGCTCTGGACAGATGGGAGACTCTAGCAGCTCTGGACAGACGGGAGAATCTGACAGCGCTGGAGAGACGGGAGACTCTAGCGGCCCTGGACAGACGGACAGCTCAGGCGGCGCTGGACAGACGGCCAGCTCAGGCGGCACTGGGCAGACGGCCAGCTCAGGCGGCGCAGGCGGCGCTGGACAGACGGCCAGCTCAGGCGGCGCTGGGCAGATGGTCAGCTCAGGCGGCGCTGGGCAGACGGCCAGCTCAGGTGGCGCTGGACAGACTGGAGACTCCTGCTGCGCTGGAGTGGAGGAAGGCTCTGGCAGTGCTGGACAGAGGAGCTCTGGCACCTCTGGACTGAGGGTCGGAAACTCTGGCAGCGCCGGACAGGCGGGAGACTCCGGCTGCGCTGGAGAGGAGGAAGGCTCTGGCAGCGCTGGACAGAGAAGCTCTGGTGCCTCTGGACTGAGGGGCTCTGGCGCCTCTGGACTGAGGGGCGGAAAAATCTGGTAGCGCCGGACAGGCGGGAGCACCTGTATTGATGGGACGGAGCGACAGCCTGGTGCGGGGTGCCGGCACTGGTGGTACCGGGCTGGGGACACGCACCTCAGGGTGAGTGCAAGGAACAGGGCACACCGGGTTGTGAAGGTGTACTGGAGACCTGGTGTGTATATCCAGCATCAAATCCTCCGGAACTCCAACACAAGTTTCAGGCTGAGTACGAGGAACTGACACAGGTGGCATCGGACAGCTAACATGCTCCTCGGGGCGAATGCCGTGCATACTATGCCAAACCAACAGCTCTCTCTCTACTCTGTCCAATACCTCCTCAACATTCCCAGACGCAAACCTCAACTTCGCCGACTGCTCTGATTCCATCCATGGCTCCTTACGGTAAACAGGGGGAGTTGGCTCAGGTCTGACTCCTGACTATGCCACACTCTACCTGTGCCCCCCCCAATACATTTTTGGGGCTGTCCATCGGGCTTCCTACCGCACCGCCGTGCTCATTTCGCCAACCTCATTCTCCTGTAACCTTCCTCGCACTGCTCCATCGAATCCCAGGCGGGCTCCGGCACTCTCCCTGGGTCGACCGCCCACCTGTCTATCTCTTCCCAAGTTGTATAGTCCAGATTTTGCTCCCATGTCCCGAAATCCTGACATCGCTGCCTCTCCTGCTCCTCGTAATGCCGCCTCTCTGCTTTCGCTGCCTCCAGCTCTGCTTTGGGGCGGCGATATTCCCCTGGCTCTGCCCAGGGTCCTTTTCCATCCAACTCGTCCTGAGTCTTGTGATGCTGGCTGCTTCTCCTGCTGCTGCTTTTGCTGCTGCTTTTGTTTACCACGCCTCTTGGTCCTTGGTCCTTGGTTGGTGGGTGATTCTGTAACGGCTTTCTTCCTAGGAAAGAGAGGACCAAAGCGCAGCGTGGTGAGTGTTCATCTTCTTTAATAATAATGGTGTTTATTATGGTGTTTTGCAGGTACTATTTGATGAAGCTGCAGTTGAGTACTTGTGAGGTGTTTGCACAACGCATAGGGTGTTTGTGTTTTACCCCAACGACCAGGGTTCCTGTTCCTGTCACACCGTTCACTACAGTATTGTAACTCTGCACTATTACATACTGATAGATAAGTGCTATTTGCGTAGGAAAATATAACGTTATGCATTTGCTCCATTGATTATACTTTTGTTGCTGACCCGGTTAATGAGGGCCTGCAGAATGTAATGTATGTGACATTATACTACTGTAATTACTTCATATAGGATGTGTAACCATCCCTGGAAAACAAAATGCTCAATACGGAAAGGATCAATGTTAAGTCAGTTCGCATAATGGACTAAATGAACGCATGGGATTCATCTTCCGGTAAGTCAGACCATTTTAGATAATGACAACCCACTAAATTCATGTACATTGCACACCCTGACCCTATTTAATATATTGATAATTGTGCAATTACTATAGCTACCCACTGTTCATCATTCAGTGTGCAAAATAGAGGGACTATGCACCCGATTGCCAGTCACTCATTCGGGATACTCTATAATGCAAAGTGCCAATATTTACGCCTCCATACCTCCACTGTCCTCTTTTATGCTTACTCAGTAGGCCTGTTGAGTGATGCACACTTTTTTTTAACCTGACCAATTAACAATGGGGAAGTCTCTAAGCACGTTGTAGATGCATGAGCACGAACTGTATTACATGAGAGGGGTATTCTGCAATTTTGTGTGCCATCATTAGCATGTTAGTGTTGCAGCTGTGCTGGGACTATAATTGTTTTGTTAGGCATGTCAATGATCTTTGAGACATTTTAAAACTAAGGCATAGGGCCTTCACTAAGCTACAGTATATGAAGTCATCTCAAGCAGTAAACCTGAATGCATGCATATTTCTGTCTATAGTTCTACAGAAACATTCCTATTGGTTTACATCTCATTACCAGCTTCTCCCAAGGCCTATGACTCATATTGACATGAAGCAGGATGGATTGGCTGGTAGTTCACAAATCAAGAAGTTCAGAAAGGTAAGAAATAAATTAACCTAGATTCAGATCACTATTTAAAGCTTATGACCCGAATCGACAACAACCATTAGTCTGTTATGGCCGGGCATCATTCCAAATATTAGCAAAAACACCGGTCTCCGGTTCAAAGAAGTGTAATTATGCGTACACGCATTTTGCCGTATCTCCATGACCTTGCACTAAATGATTGATCCCTCCGTTGTCAAAACGCAAGTCTGTATATGTAATCAGTAAGAACAAACAATCAGTTAACCCTTGTGCACATTCAACTAACACAAGATCACCACTTAGTTAGTCTGGCTGATACCAAACTCAAAGTCCTCCTTACTTCAGCGTCTGGAGAGACTGTTTGATGTTGTCAGAGCGATGCGGCGATAATGAAGAGAGTTGTGCTTTTATTGCTTTTTCTCCTTTGTGTCTTTCTCAATCAAACACCCACATGTACAGCCAAACACAGTCCCGAGCGCTGCCCCCTTCCATTACAACTGTTGGATTTGCACCAACATAGACTCCTGTCCAGACCAGTGGGTCATGGCTCTCCCTCACTGTATACCACATAGGTTGTGTCATCAGGGCTACACACCTGTATACATATTATGATAGGCTGCTGAGGGGAGGACGGCTCACAATAATGTCTGGAATGCAGTCAATGGAATGGTATCAACCACATGGAAACCACATCTTTGATGTGTTTGATACCATTCCATTGACTTCATTCCAGCCATTATTATGAGCTGTCTCCCCCTCAGCAGCCTCCGCTGGATGATAGTGTTTGTGTGTGCTCACATAAACAATGACATACACGTATAACTCAAACGTTCATGTGTGTTAAAGGTGTGTATGTGTACAAAGGCTTTGAGAAGATTGAAGAGATGGAATGCTTTCAAATTTGGTGGACGTCACAGAAATCGATTAAATTCGATTGATTTCTGCGACATCTGTGGTTATCGTTGAGTCCAAATTCAGCCATAAAATAAATATACTTTATTCAACAGGTTGATGTTGATATTGCAGTCTTCTTGATGTGTTAATCTTTCTTTTCCATGTAAATACATTTGTTTTTTAAAACAATGGAGTAGATACAAGAATATACACTAATACAGTACTGTATATGTGGTTTACCAAACTGTTAAGTGCTTGAACACCTCACAGATCTGTCTGCTTTGTATTGCGTTTTGTGTCATGTCTTTTATTCCATTTTTATTTCACAGTACAACTGGGTCTTTGGGATGTTGGAGGTCAACAGAGGTAATAGATGACCCGATCTGAAAATGGTACCTTCAAGCTCACGCGGAGTACTGATCCCGAGCATTAGAAAACATCAAAAGAGGATCAACCATCTACAGTGACTCGTAGAGAGCATATGTGCAGGCGCTGAATCCACTAGGTTATCAAAATCACACTGTGAACCACAGGCAGAACTTTGTTGATCCACATTCTAGCAGCCACACACAGCACATTGAACGCTCTTTGCAGATGATCAGGTCTGGAGACTAAAAGGGAATCAATCAGAGAAAATGTTGAAGAACCATTAGAAATTTATTGAATGGATTTACTGGTTGGGCAAAAAACACAGGGGAGGCATCTTCGGGCGACGACTGATCAACAACATAAAGAGGAGATATAAAGTGTGACTGAATTTTTTGGGGGGAGAAAAGCACATATTGGGCCCATCATCTAATACTGTTGGAGGTGTGGAGATGTAGATCTGGAGATAATTTCACCTTTGTTCTGTTATTGATCTGTCTTTGGATTTTGTGATCACAGTATTTTCATTTCAAGAAAATAAAAAATAAAAATTACAACAAAAAATGAAATATTGTTAACTTCAACAAATTACAACATTAAGAAAGAGAAACTTCTGGACTATTGCAAGATATGGTTTGGGTCCCTCAGCCCGAAGCTATTAAATTAAAACAAAAGAAGAAGGCAAGGGTGTTACGGTTTTCTTCTGGTGAAGGAGAGGAGGACCAAAATTCAGCGTGGTTATCTTTATACATCTTTAATGAAAGATTACAAATTAACAATATACAAAAACAAGAAACGTGAAAAACCGAAACAGCCCTATCTGGTGCAACAAACACAGAGACAGGAACAATCACCCACTAAATACCCAAAGAATATGGCTGCCTAAATATGGTTCCCAATCTGAGACAACGATAAACACCTGCCTCTGATTGAGAACCACTCAAGGCAACCATAGACTTTCCTAGACTACTTAACTAAACACAATCCCATAAACTACAAAACCCCTAGACAAAACAAACCACATAAATCACCCATGTCACACCCTGGCCTAACCAAAATAATAAAGAGAACACAGAATACTAAGACCAGGGCGTGACAAAGGGGAAAGCTTTGGTCTATAACTCCAAAGCTTTGGTAGATTAACCATGTTCTGTTAATTAGGCTACCATGGTGTTTTGAAATTTTCCAGTTTTAATGTTTTTTGCATCTCCTACATCATGCAGCCTAAAATATTGAAAAATCCTCTGAAAAATCGGTTTTAATTCTTAAAGAAGAACGTCTGCACCATGTGATGTGTTGTTCTTTTTCAGTTTATACTTTTATGTCAGTTTGCTGTGAGACTTGTGCTTTAGTAATTATTTTAAAATGTTTTTTTCCCAAAAATGTAAATTGTGAAATGATACCTTGGATAACAATGTTTAAGTAAACTATTCAAACGTTTTTACATTGCAAATGTCCCCTCAGGAAGACTATGGCAATGTTATCATGTAATAAAGCTGTTCCTAAGAGATTATCTTCCTCTTCCTGCCTTTTTTATGGTTGTTGCTATATCTGTCTTTTACAATAGCGTACAGAAATTAAGTGAAACTTCCAGAAGCTTTAAAATGAGGGCCAGAATGTCAGGATGGGTAATGTACAGTATAAATACACACTAATTACAAATAAGTACTCCACAAGATATCCCTATTCTTAACTATCTAAATCTTGTGTAACACCTAGTAATTACATTGTCCTTATGCAGACATTACATGTACTCTGTGTTGTACAAATTTGTTTAGTCTCCCACTTACATAGTGCTTCTAGAAGCTTTAATTCTGAGTTCCAGGTTGTCTAGATGGGTAATGTACTGTATAAGTACACATTAATTACAGATAACTACCCCTCATGAGACACTTCATTTTAACAAGCTAAATCCTGTGTAACAGCTAGTGATTACATTGTACTGAGGCAAACATTACATGTACTATGCTTTGAAATAATGTAAGTAATTAGAGCCTATTGAGTATAGGTTATAATCTCTAAGACACCCATAACATCCATTTGGGTCTTGGTGAGGGAGGTGACCAAGAACCCGCATTGGTCACACTGACAGAGCTCCGGAGCTCCATCTGCGAAGATGGGAAACCTTCCAGAAGGACAACCATCTCTGCAGCACCCCACCAATCAGGCATTTATGGTAGAATGGCCAGACAGAAGCCACTCCTCAGTAAAAGCCACATGACAGCCTGCTTGGAGTTTGCCAAAAGGCACCTAAAGGACTCTCAGACCATGACAAACAAGATTCTCTGGTCTGATGAAACCAAGATTGGCCTGAATGCCAAGCGTTTCGTCTGCATAATGTCAAGCGTCATGCTGTGGGGATTTTTTTCAGCAGCAGGGACTGGGAGACTAGTCAGGATTGAGGGAACATGAACAGAGCAAAGTACAGAGAGATCCTTGATGAAAGCCTCCTCCTGAGCACTCAGTACCTCAGACTGAGGTGAAGGTTCACCTTCCAACAGTACAATGACCCTAAGCACACCGCCAAGACAATGCAGGAGTGGCTTCGGGACAAGTCTCTGAATGCCCTTGAGTGGCCCAGCCAGAGCCCAGACTTGAACAGGATTGAACATCTCCGGAGAGACCTAAAACTAGCTGTGCAGTGACATTCTCCATCCAACCTGACAAAGCTTGAGTTGATCTGCAGAGAAGAATGGAAGAAACTCCCCAAATACAGGTGTACCAAGCTTGTAGTGTCATACCCAAGAATACTTGAGTCTGTAATCGTTGCCAAAGGTGCTTCAACAAAGTACTGAGCAAAGGGTCTGAATATTTATGTAAATATAGATATTTCAGTTGTTTAAAAAAACATTTGCAAAAAAATAAATAATGTGTGTAGATTGATGAGGAAAAAAACAATTTAACCCATTTTAGAATAAGGCTGTAACGTAAGGAAATGTGGAAAAGTCAAGGCGTTGGAATACTTTCCCCGAATGCACTGTACATACCGTGATTACTACCAGTTGCATGTTGTTATTACACTGTAACTAGGAGAGGTTACAGTTAACTATAATACTTGTTAGTGTAATTAGATGTGTAATTACACTGTAATAAGGACCCTTTAAAATGAAGTGTTACAGGACATTTTTGTAATGGGTCCTTTCACATCTCCTCTCGAGTCATTAACTTCGTTGCATCCAAGCGGTATTGTCTGTGAGAGAACAACAAAAACGCTATTAGACATTAATGGGCAATCGTTGTGTATTGTCTGTATTCCTACTACACCAGCATGGTGTAGAATTTGAGGCATCTCACAGACACATGTTAGCTAGCTACCTACAACACACAAGTGTAGTTACTCCAATACCAATATGAGGCATAAACCCAAAGTCATTCCTTTACTCTCCGCCATCATCATCAAAACATTTATCCAGTTTTGCTCCTAATGAGAGGCACTAAGTCTAGCTAGGCTAGTTAGCTAACTATAGTAGCTATAATGCTAGACTACAGTTCATTTTAGGTATAGCAAACAAATCAAACCAAATCAAATCAAAGTTTATTTGTCACGTGCGCCGAATACAACAGGTGTAGACCTTACAGTGAAATGCTTAATTACAGGCTCTAACCAATAGTGTGAAAAGAAGGTATGTGTGTGTGTGTGCATGCCTATGTGTAGGTACAGTGCCTTGTGAAAGTATTCGGCCCCCTTGAACTTTGCGACCTTTTGCCACATTTCAGGCTTCAAACATAAAGATATAAAACTGTATTTTTTGTGAAGAATCAACAACAAGTGGGACACAATCATGAAGTGGAACGACATTTATTGGATATTTCAAACTTTTTTAACAAATCAAAAACTGAAAAATTGGGCGTGCAAAATTATTCCGCCCCCATAAGTTAATACTTTGTAGCGCCACCTTTTGCTGCGATTACAGCTGTAAGTCGCTTGGGGTATGTCTCTATCAGTTTTGCACATCGAGAGACTGAAATTTTTTCCCATTCCTCCTTGCAAAACAGCTCGAGCTCAGTGAGGTTGGATGGAGAGCATTTGTGAACAGCAGTTTTCAGTTCTTTCCACAGATTCTCGATTGGATTCAGGTCTGGACTTTGACTTGGCCATTCTAACACCTGGATATGTTTATTTTTGAACCATTCCATTGTAGATTTTGCTTTATGTTTTGGATCATTGTCTTGTTGGAAGACAAATCTCCGTCCCAGTCTCAGGTCTTTTGCAGACTCCATCAGGTTTTCTTCCAGAATGGTCCTGTATTTGGCTCCATCCATCTTCCCATCAATTTTAACCATCTTCCCTGTCCCTGCTGAAGAAAAGCAGGCCCAAACCATGATGCTGCCACCACCATGTTTGACAGTGGGGATGGTGTGTTCAGGGTGATGGGCTGTGTTGTTTTTACGCCAAACATAAGGTTTTGCATTGTTGCCAAAAAGTTCAATTTTGGTTTCATCTGACCAGAGCACCTTCTTCCACATGTTTGGTGTGTCTCCCAGGTGGCTTGTGGCAAACTTTAAACGACACTTTTTATGGATATCTTTAAGAAATGGCTTTCTTCTTGCCACTCTTCCATAAAGGCCAGATTTGTGCAATATACGACTGATTGTTGTCCTATGGACAGAGTCTCCCACCTCAGCTGTAGATTTCTGCAGTTCATCCAGAGTGATCATGGGCCTCTTGGCTGCATCTCTGATCAGTCTTCTCCTTGTATGAGCTGAAAGTTTAGAGGGACGGCCAGGTCTTGGTAGATTTGCAGTGGTCTGATACTCCTTCCATTTCAATATTATCGCTTGCACAGTGCTCCTTGGGATGTTTAAAG
This sequence comes from Oncorhynchus tshawytscha, assembly GCF_018296145.1. Classification (NCBI taxonomy): domain Eukaryota; kingdom Metazoa; phylum Chordata; class Actinopteri; order Salmoniformes; family Salmonidae; genus Oncorhynchus; species Oncorhynchus tshawytscha. The sequence continues at coordinate 77,078,617 of NC_056429.1, read as the reverse complement.
CTTGGGAAATCTTTTTGTATCCAAATCCGGCTTTAAACTTCTTCATAACAGTATCTCGGACCTGCCTGGTGTGTTCCTTGTTCTTCATGATGCTCTCTGCGCTTTTAACGGACCTCTGAGACTATCACAGTGCAGGTGCATTTATACGGAGACTTGATTACACACAGGTGGATTGTATTTATCATCATTAGTCATTTAGGTCAACATTGGATCATATAGAGATCCTCACTGAACTTCTGGAGAGAGTTTGCTGCACTGAAAGTAAAGGGGCTGAATAATTTTGTACGCCCAATTTTTCAGTTTTTGATTTGTTAAAAAAGTTTGAAATATCCAATAAATGTCGTTCCACTTCATGATTGTGTCCCACTTGTTGTTGATTCTTCACAAAAAATACAGTTTTATATCTTTATGTTTGAAGCCTGAAATGTGGCAAAAGGTCGCAAAGTTCAAGGGGGCCGAATACTTTCGCAAGGCACTGTAAGTAAAGAAAAAAAACAACAGTAAAAAGACATTTGAAAATAACAGTAGCAAGGCTATATAATGGATCTGTTAGCTAACTAGCTAAACTGGGCTAGCTTGGCTTGTACTGTTTTTAGCAAGCCCCTTTATGGGTGAATAGATCACCAAATTGTAATGTACTGAAAATACTGCCTTGTGTAAAAAAGTGAGGTTATATTGCTAGCTAGCTACCGACAGCAAAACAACTTACTTGTTTGTCATTTGCCTTCCTTTGACCTGGTCCAGCTGGTCTAGGCTGCCGCCGCTGCTTGCTGGTTTCACAATTATTTTTATTGCTGTCTCAAATCCTCTCCAGTGCATTCCGACTCAAATAAACATAGCTGTATGGTCCTATGTAAATGAACATCCCCAAAATTAGTCTTCCAGCTCTTCTTGGAAAGCGGAATCATCAGAAGCAGCCATTGTAGTGAATTATTTAGCAATCTTGGATATACAGTGCACAGTAACATAGCTCCTGTGAACCTGTAAAGCAGTGCCGTCCCCATTTTGAAAAGCCTGTCTTTGAGGGTGGGAACAGGGAAGTAGGGCTCCCATTATGCTGTAGTCTTTACAAAGCCAGGGAAAATGAGTCAACCTAGATATCCTGCAATATCATGGCAGATAGGAACATCGTTGAGCCAAGTCCAATGGCTCTATTGAACAATGACAACCATATCTACTCACTACTAGTGTAATCGTGCAATCGGCGAAACAAAAAAGGCCACAATAATTGCTACTAATCGTGATTTCATTCATTTTTAGATCAGACAGCAGGCTCAATCAACCAATGACGTAATTGGTTGAACTCTCCCGGAGCCAAACATTAAAAAAATACAACTATAGTGCATAGTTAGGTTTGAAACACCCTATCATCAATCATAATTATGAAGGGAGACTGGAAAAACACCCCAAATAGTGTATAGTAGGAATGTTGTAAAGTATTTTGAAAGGACCCGCACCTCAGAATATGTTATAGATTACTACTTATTGTCTTATTATATCTGCAGACTGTAGTGGCAAAACTGCTCATCAACTTTGATCCTGCCCAGCAATACTATCTTAACATTTGCATATGTGCTGGTCTTTCCGCTGCCTTGGTGCCAGATGTAAGCCATAGTGTGCATTTGTGCTAAGCACAAAATGTTTTAATCAAGCCTGATTAATGGTGTAAACATGTTGGAATCAACTCACAGGGCACATTCTGTTTGCACATAATTGTATTTGAATGAGTGTTTAGTCTAATGGGTAATTCCACAAAATGTGTGCCTTTTGCATACCTTTGATATTTTAAGCAGAAATTGTGCACAAATATAGCATTTTAAAAGCTTGTTATATTAAATAAAGTGCCCTTTAATACAGACCACATGGGAATAAAGATTTGCTAAAGTGCCAAAATTCAACATGTTGACATGTCCCTCCCACTTAACCCCAACATTTATCAAAGTTTTCACAATCATTGTAAAGCCCTATTTTTTTTTTGCTTAGTATTAGATTAGTATTTATTACATGTGATTAGTGATTCATTTTAAACTCGTTTCAATATGGTGAAACTTATCACGCCTACTCCTGGGCTCGACATCGCCGGTCTTAACCAGAGGTCCTGGCTACCCACATTACGCACACCTGGCAACCATCATTGTGTAAAACTGCTGCCCATCGTTACGCACAGCTAGACTTCATCATCACCCTGATTACTCCCCCCTTATTTAGCCCTCAGTAGCCTCAGTCTTCAGGCAGTATTAGTTTTGTTTACGTTCAGTACGCTAGTCCTGTCACGCCCTGGCCATAGAGAGGCTTTTATTCTCAATTTTGGTTAGGCCAGGGTGTGACTAGGGCGGGCATTCTAGTTTCTTTATTTCTATGTTTTCTGTTTCTATGTTTTGGCCGGGTATGGTTCTCAATCAGGGACAGCTGTCTATCATTGTCTCTGATTGGGAATCATGCTTAGGCAGCCTGTTTTTCCACCTGTTGTGGGTAGTTATCTTTGTTAGTGGCACTATAGCCCTAGTAAGCTTCACGGTCGTTTCTTGTTTTGTTGGCGACATTTACATAAATAAAGGAAAATGTACTCTCACAACGCTGCACCTTGGTCCGGTCATTTCCATGACGACGTCCGTGACAAGTCCTGTTTGGATTATCTTCAAGTTTCTTATTATTAAACTCACCTACTGTACCTGCTTCCTGACTCCCTGTGTAAACGTTACAAAACTATTCCTTTTCAAGTACTTATTACTTTCTAACAGTCAAATAATATTGTAAAAGCAGTTTAACTGGTTCTACTCTTTTTGGTCATTTTCTGGTGTTTTGTGTTGGAAAGCTGAGTGGGTCGATAATACCATGCCAACCCTGTTACCCATTGATAGACAGGCTAGAAATTATTTTTAAACTATTTTTGTAAAATTGCATTCAATTGCCCCTCCCTGTTGCACACAACAAGCTTCCATTCTCTGTCACAAGGGGATTTATGGATGATTTCAGATGAAGTCGTCAACCATGTTTCTCATGGTCAACCCTGTTCCTTTATTTGGCACTTAATAGGTGTCTTAATATAGTACATTTTTATTTAACTCTTGATGGGAAAACACGTTTTTTAATAAGTTGAAAATGTGTTCTTTATGACAGAACACACAGAGAACAAATGTGTTGCTCGCCTCCTACACTCAGAACACTAAGAGCTAATATGAGTGATGTCTCAGTTTCTGCTTAAATCTATTATATATTGAGTGTACAAAATATTAAGGACACTCTTTCAATGACAGGCTGACCAGCTGAAATCTGTGATCCCTTATTGATGTCACTTCTTAAATACACTTAAATTAGTGTAGATGATGGGGAGGAGAGAGGTTAAAGAAGGATTTTTAATTCTTGAGACAATTAAGACATTGATTGTGTATGTGTGCCATTCAGAGGTTAAATGGGCAAGACAAAAGATGTGTGCCTTTTAACGGGGTATAGTAGTAGGTGCCAGGCGCAACGGTTTGAGTATGTCAAGAACTGCAACGGTGCTGGGTTTTTCACGCTCAAGAGTTACCTGTGTGTACCAAGAATGGTCCACTACCCAAAGGACCTCCAGCCAACTTGACACAACTGTGGGAAGCATTGGAGTCAACATGGGCCAGCATCTCTGTGGAATGCTTTCGACACCTTGTAGAGTTCACGCCCCGACAAATTGAGGCTGTTCTGAGGGCAAAGGGGAGGAATGATTTGTTTATAAAATAAGTTCATGCTATACTAGATCAGTCATGTCACTCTACAGTACTACTAACAGGACAGGCAATATACAGTAAAACCTACCGGGTTTCCGTTTCAATGCCATTGTAGCATTTCAGTTTCAGATTACCTTTATTATTTGGTGTGTTGTTTCATTATCTTTTTGTAGTTTAATAAAGGGATGGTTAGTTGATACACAAGAGGCCCTACTGATTCATTTGTTTGGACTACAGCATGCCAGCATACAGTAGTGGATGACAATGTATTGGTTTAGCACTGCTTTACTATTTATTTACTTAGCTAATGCAAAGTCTAAGTCAAGTGTTTGCTTCCGGTCCTCCTGTGTTGAGGGTGAGTAGGCCTCCGCTGAGTTTTTTGATTGGACAGACTGGTGTGCTCCACAGGCACATAGGCAGCTTGCATGCCCCATTAGTGGAGGTTGGCGAGGCATGGGCTGTGGCAAGTCTTGAACATATTTAATAAGTGATTAAGGCCACCTTAGGGAAACAAAATACAAAATTGATATAGCAATGTATATACTGTATCTATTATATCTAAATCTTATTATCATCAGGATTGTAAATCTATTGTCATAGAGTTAGAGTAAGGCAGGGATTCAATCCGATCCCGCTTTGTCGACAAATGCCCCATTTAATGTTAATTTGCCGATTGAGCCGACATATGCAGTATTGACTGCGAATGCAGTCACTGCCAACGCTTAGGTACATTGCTGACAAAGTGCGATGGGATTGAGTCCAGGCCTAAGTACACAAATTCTGATTTTGTTTCCTTGTTGTTTACATATCACTGTAGTCTTTTTAAAATATGTAATGACACAAAACAAAAATAAAAAAGTTCTATACAGATGAGACCATAGATAATTATATCAAAAATGTTTAATCTGAAATCATGTCTTCAAAATATGTCATATAACTTGTGTCATAGAACAATCTGTAATACAATTTTTTTCTAAGGTTTGTTTTTTCTTGTATAAACAAATATATACGAGCAATGTTTTCATTTAAAATCTTGTATATATCGACATTTGCAAGAAAAGTTTCAACCATAGATAATATACATTTTATATTCATACTCAGACGATAAATTTACATTTTGTATAGTAAAAACATTTATTTTAACAAGTTTTGTACCTACATTAATCAAAAAAGCACAGCATATTTAATAATTTTACAAATTCCTCATAAAAAATATATTTCTGTACAAAAACATTTTCTTTTGCACCTACTTAAAGTCAGCAGCACATGATAACATGATGTTGTAAAATGGAATTACATTTAATTAAATGCAGTTGTACAGCTCTTTTCTTGGGAATATATTTTACAGATGATGAAAGAAAAACATTATTGCAGCAAGCCAAAAGGAAGGCAAGATGTGGATTAAAAGCAGTGGGTCTTACATCACAAAATGATGACAAAGAATGAGGGATGATTTGATTCATTTTTGTCTTAACCCTATTGATTGAAAACACTGCTGTACAGTATGTAGGTGTGCAATGAACAACAGGCATAATTTGAAATGTAAAATGCTAAATAGTTCACTTTGTAGAAAAATGAAGGAAATGCAAATTCTTCTTATTTTACGAACACACATTCAATTGATCACACTCTGGGAATCCTGCAATGCTTCAATGGCCACAAATACAACAGACATTAACTGGAATCTGATAGCTCACAAGATTATATTACACATTTTGTCATTGATCTTAAAGCAAGTGCATATGATAACAGATTTTGAAAGGTAGTTCATCTACTGTTAATTTTTAACATTATTTGTGAAAACATGCATAACCAAAATTATTAGGAAAAAAAAATAAGCTAATCTATGACTTTGGAATCACAGTGTACTGTATGCATTCAAGTAGCCCTACACTCTCAAGCATTAGTGTTGTAACAGGTCATCTGTGACAGCTTTGTCATGCTTTTGAATTTAATAAGGCAGTGTTTCTTGGAGTGTAAATATGAAGTCAGTGTTCATGTCATCATCACTGACTCAATACCCTTAAGGATAGGACGGACATACCATAAAGGGGGAAAAATAGATTATTAAGACAAGCTTCTAAACAACCAGCTCAGGCCTCTGCTAAAGAAGGATTGCCATCCAACTTCATTCCCCATCTGGCCTTAAGTGACATGTGTGTCAGAATAAAACATGGTGTAATCTTATGGCACATATAAATTAAAATACACTTCTGCATTAAAACTGTGATTTAAAGCAAGTGCAGCATTTATGAAAAATAAACATTTCATTAGTTCCAGTATTGTAGAGTAGAAAAATGGTGTCCTTCTGCGCAACGAGGTATATTTGAAATGTAAGCAAATTTGCAGCAAAATCACAAGATAGGACTGCAAACTGTTTTGTAGGGTTACAAATGTTAAATGCTTGTGGTAATGTGAAATAAACTACAATATGAACAGCAAACTGATGATTGACAATATAAACAAACTATCGTGCATGATACATACTGCAATTATCTGATGCAATTTACAGTATACTACAATATTGGGCATTGTTGTTTTTCAAAGCAGATGAGCCAGATCGGTTTGCTCTGCAGTAATATTGATCTGTGAATACAATGACAAATGACTCACAATAGCTGCACATTTGCATGTACTCCAGTTGCTCCTTAATTGAGTTTTGTGGAATGATGCTTGATAAGCTGCATGGTATTTGCGACTCCAGAGTTAAAATTATATGTAAAAAAGTAAGCAGAGTGTTCCATAAATGTATTTGCAAAACCAATATGGAAAATAAAATAAGCCTCTCTGTTTATAAACAGTAGCATGGCAGCATGACAACTTGCTCCCTGTGGATATGGAAATATACTGTATGTTTATCTACAAATGGTCAAAAACCCTGTATGTAATTTTTTCAGTTGGTTTGAAAATTCCTCTTTTGACTCATTTCATACCCATTCATAACACACTAGTGCAAAATTTGTGCGATAAAGTTTTTCAACACAACAGCTGAGAGAGTTCCTCTAACTACCCAGAGATTAGATAGCCAAGATCTCATGCGAGACAGTTGTAGTTGTAGCATATTTTCCCTTTATTGGAGAAGTCTGGCAAGGAATGAGCAGCAACACGTTCAAAGTTGCTCCCTCCTTTGTTGTTCATCTTCACTGAAGAAAACACTTTTTATCAACCATTATGTTGCTTTTCAAGACACTTCCGTGTTTCCCAAAGGAGGGCCTTTGGGGAAAAAAATACAGATTTTTCTTTAAAAAGAGAGGAGAATGAATACTTTCATCCTGCAAAGAGCAATGAAAGGCAGAACTCCTTGATCCAAGAGAGTATCTTCTGTCCTGGCCATGTACATAGTCCTTGCTCCACAGAACACCAATAGTTGTTGTTTTAGTCCATATAAAACTGTCCTTGATTTAAAACTTGTCTTTTATCATCATAACGTGATGAGTCAAAGGAATATTTGCATCTCGCTATAAAAACCAGTCCAATGCTGGCGATACAAGGGCTATACTACTGTGCAGACTGTGTTCAGAGTTGTATCAAACCTCACAGCTTTCGCCTCCGTGGGTTTCATGTTTGTGTCATACAAAGGGTTTTCAAATGACGCTTGTCCATTTGTGTTTTCATGGCCTGTGTAGCCATTATATTGTACTTTTGGTCTTGTTCTGAAAGGTGAACAATTAAAAGTGTTAATACATTTACAAAATTTGAATAAATCTACTAGCTATGATTGTTGTTCACTTTTCAGAAAAATATGACTTTGCATCAAGAAGGGATGTTAATGTACAGCAAAAAGTACAAAGACGAAGCAAAAACTCTTTCCCACTTGAAGAAATTGTAAATTATTGTAACTGCATATTTAAATATAACGAATAAGAATAAATGAGACCCGTAGCTAATGAAATGATGTTTCAGCCCTCCTTTGATCTAGAATACACATTTACCCTAGGAGACTATATAACGTCTTATTATTTGAAATATGATACTGAGGAGTCCTACTCAAAGCCTACTGACCTGGTTTTAAGCTTCAATATAAAATCAATGTGAAGACCTTGATTCCACCCGGGAGTTACTTTGTAAGCCTTTACTTAATATTCCCTCCATTACCTTACAAATCTCACTAAGTAAAAGTAAGACAAATGCAGGTTTAGAGACTTGCCTGGAGGGCTTAGTGTCTTCTACATTAACTTTGTTTGGATATAAAAAGTCCTAAAGCTAATCCCCCATAAAGGCATTGTTAAAGCAGGATCTATCTTCATACAGTATGTGGAGAATACCTCTGCACATTAAAAAACACATTTCCAAAGCTTTCCAAAGTCTCTGTGGGAGTTTGAATGAGGTAGAGAGGGTGGTAATGTAGCCTAGTGGCTAAACATGTACAGTATGGTATGCAAAATTCAGTAAAGAAAGAAGAAAATATTATAACTATCAAAACAGACTAATCCTATATTATGTTATTATGACATTGTCAAAAGACAGTATTCTAAATTTGACACGTATGTGAATATGAAGGTACTTAGTAAGCATGATTCTGTATTCATTATACATTAAAACACAATACTTCAAAACTCCCCTCCGGTAATTTTGTCAGTCAAAAAACATGGATTCTCATGAAATCTTTTGGGCAAATGTCTACAAAAAACAAATAGAACAACATTCAGCTGGTTTAAATATGCTGACAGAGAGATGACAATATGAGATCAAAGAAGACAACATATTCATTTAAGCCCAGCAAGTTCATGTTTTTCCCTGAAATTATCATTTTTTCTCCACAAATGAATAAAGTAAAAGACAGTAATGACGATGTGGAAGTAGGAATTGTTGTTTATAGTGATTTAGTTTCTTATGTCTTACCTGCCGCCAGCCCTGATTACATCTTTGGGTCTCTCATTGTCATCAGTGTCTTGTGAAAGCACCCTGCCAATTTTTTATGTTCTTTTAGTATTGGGTAATTTCCATTTTATATTGTCACATTTTCTTTCTTTTGCTTGTTCAGTTAGCTTTGGAAAACTCCACTGCTCTTTCTTGTAATCATTTTGTCACACACTCATCTAACATTTGGATTTGTTATGTAACGATTTATCAACTGAAACTTTTAGGGATCACTCATCATTGGTGATTTGCACAGGAGTTTCCCATAACTTATAAGAAAGAAACAACAATGTTGAACATCCAAGCATATATGGACAAACATCACCAATGCAGGTTACCAGATTTCCAACAACCAGCACTCCTTACCTGTGTTTGTAGAGGTAAAATGCAAACCCTGAAAGAATAAGGGCAAAGAATGGCACTAGTATGGCAACTGCTACTGAACTGCTATTCGTGCCATAGTATGGAGGATTTGATGGGTCCAGGTCTGTGGTAAAGAGACCTAATAAAGAAACATAACAGTACAATCATTCTTGTCAAGGTTTCGGGAGTAACTTATGTAAAAGGAATCATGTATCAGCAGTGAAATGTAACCGTGCATGTAGTTTTTTGTTGTTGTTGTTGTATTACTGAGACTACACAATGACTGTACCTCCTCTTGTTAGCACAAATATTCCAAAGTCCTTGCTGTGAATATGACCCTGGTAAACAAAGGTTTTCTCGTCAGACTCTGCAGTCACCTAAACCAACAAAAGAGAGAGGGGATTTAATTTTTTTACTGATTACATCAGGGAAGAGTTGAAATGCAGAACCATTACACAATGAGAACTATTACCCATTTACCTCACATAATCCTTTGGTTTCTCATACAGCTTATCATTCTCACTCGCCTTGAAGTTACTTACTTCTATAGTGTTCACTTAAGTGATGCCCGAGAAGCCGGTGTTTGGAGGATATATTGGAACTTGCCAATATATCCTTATATACAACGGTTTACCTACATATTCAAATAATGATTGAGATATTTCATTAAAAAAAATATTTTGATGAATGTATTCATACTATTTCATCCTTTCACAAGATATAGTCCCGACACAAATCTAGGGTTGCTACCCAAGCCGGCTTGTCGTTCGTTCTATCGGTTCGGTTGCTGGAGACGTCACCCGGTTGTTCAGACTTTTTGTTCTGTTTCCATATATGGAGGCAGCAGGGTAGCCTAGTGGTTAGAGCGGTGGACTAGTAACCGGAAGGTTGCAAGTTCAAATACCCGAGCTGACAAGGTACAAATCTGTCGTTCTGTCCCTGAACAGGCGGTTAACCCACTGTTCCTAGGCCATCATTGAAAATAAGAATTTGTTCTTAACTGACTTGCCTAGTTAAATGAAGGTAAAGTAATCTATGGACACAACCCAGTTGTTCATTCTAAATGTTCCATTGCCATCCAGGCTAGCAACATTCTTATCTCTTGCTTGCTAGCTAGCTAACTACGGCTAACATACAGTCACGTCAAGAAGTGCAGTAAGAATAACAACAAAGTATTATTTGGATACCTCCATAACAATGACCTAATGAGGCGGGATTTCGTCTGGCATAGAAAAATGTGTTCACTCGCCTGGACACTGTTTTTCAGAGGAGCTAGCCAACAACACAGGGAACACAATGACTTCAAACTGAAGCTGGAAAGACTGCAAACTAGCTGCACATTGTTTAGTTTGACATTCCTTTGTATATATCCATAAAAATTATGCCAGCTGATTCATGATTTCAACTGGCTGAGAAACGCTTCCTGCCTGTCTGTCTCGTCCCGACTCCCAACACGTTCATTACTGTGGGACAGCTGGAGATCGTTTGGAGTAAAAAGTATATCCTTTTCTTCAGGAATGTAGTGAAGTAAAAGAAGAACATTGTCAAAAATATAAATAGTAAAGTACAATACCCCAAAAAATGACTTAAGTAGTACTTTCAAGTATTTTTACATCTCTGCCTGTTGTATAAATGAAGATACAGTATATTTTTTAACTTTCAAAAGAGGGCTACACTAAAGTAATACGGTATCTTAAAACTGACACATTTTTATTTTTATAAGTATGCTAGTATTAGGTATGCTAGTCAAAACCCTATGCCAGAGCTGCATATTGATGAAGGACATGGTCTGCAGACATTAGCATCTCATGAGCTAGGTGTACAGCATATTAGTAGAAAACAGAGGAAGGAGAAAACATGCTTAAAGTAAGGGAGCCAAAATATTTTTGTTTTGAGTCCATAATAAGGCCCTAATGTAATTGGAAATAATGATAATTTAATTAAAATAAAAGACTCACGTAGCCATCCATTGCCCAGTTGTCATTCTTGAATTTACTGAAATGATGCTCTGTTGGACCACGTATCTGGTAAACCTTCAGTAGCAAATGATTCTCCTCCTTTTTGTATGTTCCTGAAAACAATGGAAGTTGGGTTATCGGTTGGTGTTTACTGTTGTAATGTTGACTTCAACTGTAATATTTGCCAAATCAAATAATGTCAGCGTTAACATGTGTGTTGTGCTTTACCAGAGAGTTTAAGCTGCACTCTGCTCTGATCCAAAAGTGTGACATTGACTCTACTGGTTGTTGCATTGAATCCATTTACAGTAATAGTGGCACCTTCTCTTGCCCCAAGGTACTCATAGAACCCGGTCCAGCCAAAGTTTAAAGAAAACACATTTACAGGAACTGAAGGAAAGAAAGACTTGTGTTATACTGTATGCCTAGAAAAATATAAGGTACAATAATTAAACCAGATTATTTGAGCTTTTGCGTCATCCATCGGCCGTCTGTACATAAAATCCGTCATTAAGAGTAATCTCAAGATGTGCAGTATCCATATTAAAGGAAAAATCCATAAAAACCTATATTTGTATTTTTTTCATTAGTCCACTGTTGATACAGTCCCAAAATGTTTTGCATGTCAGCAGTCAAGTTTTCAAGATATTGGACTTTCAAGAAGCAAGGTGTCACTTGCCACATCATCATGACGACGCAAAATACCAAAAGAGAAGATGACTCAGAGAAAATAACATACCACCAATCTTGTTTTTCTGAACATCCGACTCCACTCCTTTTTTACCATTTATTTTTGGGCCAACTGAAAGACGGAATAAATAATTGATTCAATTAAATTTATGGATGTGACCTACTCACTGTCAGTTGCTGCTTGTAGCCTAATAGTCACAACGTTGTTTTGGCCACATTTTACCAAAGTGATTCAGATGTGATGATAGCAGAAATGTTGTATACTCAATTATCTAGGTATTCTCAGCCAGCACAGAGAACAAAGCAAATGAACTACTTTATTGAATACCAATGTTTAGGGGGAAATATGATTGATAAATACAAGATGCAGGTGAACTGATAATGTAAATATATGGCCCACAGTAAAATGTATCCTCACCGGAAATAGTGACATTTTAATAATAGGCATATTCCAGTGCCAAACTATACCTTTGCAGACAGGTGGCTTTCCGGACCACTTTCCATCAGGTTTACATGTCCTGTGCTCTGATCCCCCATCCAGGAAGAATCCATCTTGACATGTATAGATCAAAGTATAGCCCAGAGTTGGTAGATCAATAGCCCTCACGTCAATGTTAGACAGTGTCTCGGGCTGTCTGCAGGCATGGGCTACAAAAAAATTAAGAAAGGAAGGTAATTCACAATAAATTCCCTTGACCCGGTCAGATAACAGCAGCCCCACACCCACACCAGTACTATGGAGTTATGTAGAGATCAAGCAATCCTATCAGGAGTGAAATTATTAAACAGTCCTGAGTGTTGCTATCTATTTGTAACATAATATATGAGCTCAGTCTTCACACCTTCCTGTCATCAACTTAAGCCTCCCTACTCCCAAGCCTCTGACAGTGAAGCCACTTTATGTGGAGGAGACGCCTGAAGGATTTTGTGGGGTATGTTGTCAAAATCGCACACTGATTTACCACTCACATACGAACATCTTAAACTTGGCCAACTTTATCTATTTTTTGCTGAGGGCAGCAATCCCTACTTTACTTCCGTCCATGAATCACACAGCCATTTCTCAAATGTCCATTCCCTTTTGAACATCACCCTCAATGGCTTTTCCGTTTTGATCTGTCTTTTAATCCATATATACAGCTCAAGACCTATAATACTGGGCAGAGTTATTAAGAAGAGGGATAGAGGACATGACACTGACATGGGGAGAGTAGTGATATAGAATGCAATAAATCAAAGGGTTACATTTGCTAAACCAATACTTACTCCTTTTGGCTGTCATACCCCCCTATATACCACCTGTATCTCTCCCTCTAGTCATTAACAAGTCAATGCTAAGAAAAATGATACCTGCCGGATTAATAAATGACTTCTTCAGTTTTCTTGACAATGTCTTGGGACAAAAACAAATCTTTCAAAAAGTCTTACCGATACATTCTGGTTGCACACCACTCCACGTCAAATTTTCCAGACAGGTTCTTGTCGTAGATCCCAGTATGTGGTAGTTTTTACGACATTTGAAGGAGATTTTGCTTCCAACCTAAAATAGAAGACAATTTACTATAAATGGTCAACAACCTGGGAATTACTTCGACTGACCAGAATACTATTTTGGATTGTTTTAGCTAATTATCTGAGCACAAATGTCAATACAAAGATGTTGTTTCCTCATAATTTCACATCGCTTAAAGTAAGGACCTTACCTCAAATCCTTGGTACGTGACTGGTATCCCGTAAGATGGAGTTCCAGGGTCTCTGCATGTGTTATATGCAGGATCTGAAGACAAATGGAATGTTTAGCTCACTGCCTACCAACATCATCATCACTGAAGAAGAGAAGGAAACACTCAACAACACAACATGATATGGTACAACACACCACAATTAAGGCAGCATATGTGTATTATTATTATTATTATGGTATGAATGGGCGACCCACCTATACATGAGGGCTGTATTCCACTCCAGCTGCCATCAACCTGACACAGTCTCCTGGGGGACCCGACCAAGATGTTGGGGTCCCTGCAGAAGAAGGTCACCTCTGACCTGTAGGTGAACTGCTTCCCCTCAGCATAACCCTCTGCTGGGGTGCCAGGGTCTCCACACAGCACAGCTAGGCATAACAAATCACAGAGACCATAAATCAAATCACACAATTCACATCACACACATCATCCGGGTTACGTGGGTTTCGGATTTCACGATTCACCATTTTTTAATAGGCACGAGGATCACAATGTTTCAAAACTGACCAGCTAATCTGGAGGCGAAAGAGGGGCAAGCGAGGTGCTAGCTAGTGAAGTAGAACACTTGAAAAAGAAAAGTAGAGCCACACACTTTAGGAGCACAGATGCAATAATTTAATAACCTAATAATCAACGTTTCGACAGACAAGCTGTCTTCATCAGGGTATAAATGACAACTGACTAGCTAGTCATTTATAACCATGGCTCTTGGAATCACAACATTATGAGGTGAAAAAAGATAATCTTGTTGTGAGAGCTTGTTCTTTACAGGGTTATGTGAGACAGAGAGCCTATGTAATATAGGTCAGTGGTTCCCATTACACACACACACACACACACACACACACACACACACACACACACACACACACACACACACACACAGTATATATACACATATACATATTTATTTTGGAGTCCGGCTTAATCTTGAAAGTTGAAATAGTAGAATGCACAAAGTGCAATTTCGAAACTAGGTTGTACATCATCAATTTTCCTCTTCTCAAGTCAGTCACTGCATACCTTAAAGAACTACAGCGCCTTCGGAAAGTATTCAGACCGATTGACTTACGTTAGTGTCTTATTCTAAAATATACATATATTTTTAAACACAATACCCCATAATGAAAAAGCGAAAAAAGTTGTTTTTTTTGCTAATTTATAAAAAATAAAAAAACAGAAATACTTTGTTTACACCACATGCTTAAAGAGGGCCACCATTGTTCCTGTTCCCAAGAAAGCTAAGGTAACTAAGCTAAACGACTATCGCCCCCATAGCACTCACTTCCATCATCATGAAGTGCTTTGAGAGACTAGTCAAGGATCATATCACCTCCATCCTACCTGACACCCTAGACCCACTCCAATTCGCTTAGCGCCCCAATAGGTCCACAGATGACACAATCGCAATCACTCTGCACACTGCTCTAACCCCTCTGGACAAGAGGAATACCTATGTAAGAATTCTGTCGACTATCGACTACAGCTCAGCATTTAACACCATAGTAACCTCCAAACTCGCCATGAAGCTCGAGATCCTGGATCTCGCCCCCACCTTGTGCAACTGGGTCCTGGACATTCTGATGGGACGCCCCCAGATGGTGAGGGTAGGAAACAACATCTCCACCCCGCTGATCCTCAACACTGGGGCCCCACAAGGGTGCGTTCTCAGCCCTCTCCTGTACTCCCTGTTCACCCATGACTGCGTGGCCATGCACGCCTCCAACTCAATCATCAAGTTTGCAGATGACACTACAGTGGTAGGCTTGATGAGGAGGAGGTGAGGGCCCTCGGAGTGTGGTGTCAGGAAAATAACCTCACGCTCAACCTCAACAAAACAAAGGAGATGATCGTGGACTTCAGGAAACAGCAGAGGGAGCACCCCACTATCCAGATCGACAGGACAGTAGTGGAGAAGGTGGAAAGTTTCTATCTCAAGGCCATCAGACTGTTAAACAGCCATCACTAACGTTGAGTGGCTGCTGCCAACATACTGACTCAAATCTCTAGCCACCTCAATAATAAACAATTGGATGTAATAAATGTTTCACTAGTCACTTTAAACAATGCCACTTTATATAATGTTTACATACCCTACATTTACTCATCTCATATGTATATACTGTACTCTATACTAGAGGTCGAACGATTAATCGGAATGGCCGATTAATTAGGGCCGATTTCAAGTTTTCATAACAATCGGAAATCGGTATTTTTGGACGAGGATTTTGCCAATATTTTTTTTTTACACCTTTATTTAACTAGGCAAGTCAGTTAAGAACACATTCTTATTTTCAATGACGGCCTAGGAACGGTGGGTTAACTGCCTTGTTCAGGGGCAGAACAGCAGATTTTTTCCATGTCAGCTCTGGGATTCTATCTTGCAACCTTATGGTTAACTAGTCCAACGCTCTAAACACCTGCCTCTCATTGCACTCCACGAGGAGCCTGCCTGTTACGCGAATGCAGTAGAAGCCAAGGTAAGTTGCTAGCTAGCATTAAAAAACAATCAATCATAATCACTAGTTAACTACACATGGTTGATGATATTACTAGTTTATCTAGCAAGTCCTGCGTTGCATATAATTGATGCAACGCTGGGGGATGATTTAACAAAAGCGCATTTGCGAAAAAAGCACAATCGTTCCTCGACTGTACCTAACCATAAACACCAAATCCTTTCTTAAAATCAATACACATAAGTGCAGTGGGGCAAAAAAGTATTTAGTCAGCCACCAATTGTGCAAGTTCTCCCACTTAAAAAGATGAGAGAGGCCTGTAATTTTCATCATAGGTACACTTCAACTTTGACAGACAAAATGAGAAAAAAAATCCAGAAAATCACATTGTAGGATTTTTAATGAATTTATTTGCAAATTATGGTGGAAAATAAGCATTTGGTCACCTACAAACAAGCAAGATTTCTGGCTCTCACAGACCTGTAACTTCTTCTTTAAGAGGCTCCTCTGTCTTCCACTCGTTACCTGTATTAATGGCACCTGTTTGAACTTGTTATCAGTATAAAAGACACCTGTCCACAACCTCAAACAGTCACACTCCAAACTCCACTATGGCCAAGACCAAAGAGCTGTCAAAGGACACCAGAAACAAAATTGTAGACCTGCACCAGGCTGGGAAGACTGAATCTGCAATAGGTAAGCAGCTTGGTTTGAAGAAATCAACTGTGGGAGCAATTATTAGGAAATGGAAGACATACAAGACCACTGATAATCTCCCTCGATCTGGGGCTCCACGCAAGATCTCACCCCGTGGGGTCAAAATGATTACAACGGTGAGCAAAAATCCCAGAACCACACGGGGGGACCTAGTGAATGACCTGCAGAGAGCTGGGACCAAAGTAACAAAGCCTACCATCAGTAACACACTATGCCGCCAGGGACTCAAATCCTGCAGTGCCAGACGTGTCCCTCTGCTTAAGCCAGTACATGTCCAGGCCCGTCTGAAGTTTGCTAGAGAGCATTTGGATGATCCAGAAGAAGATTGGGAGAATGTCATATGGTCAGATGAAACCAAAATATAACTTTTTGGTAAAAACTCAACTTGTCGTGTTTGGAGGACAAAGAATGCTGAGTTGCATCCAAAGAACACCATACCTACTGTGAAGCATGGGGGTGGAAACATCATGCTTTGGGGCTGTTTTTCTGCAAAGGGACCAAGACGACTGATCCGTGTAAAGGAAAGAATGAGTGGGGCCATGTATCGTGAGATTTTGAGTGAAAACCTCCTTCCATCAGCAAGGGCATTGAAGATGAAACGTGGCTGGGTCTTTCAGCATGACAATGATCAAAAACACACCGCCCGGGCAACAAAGAAGTGGCTTCGTAAGAAGCAATTCAAGGTCCTGGAGTGGCCTAGCCAGTCTCCAGATCTCAACCCCATAGAAAATCTTTGGAGAGAGTTGAAAGTCCGTGTTGCCCAGCAACAGCCCCAAAACATCACTGCTCTAGAGGAGATTTGCATAGAGGAATGGGCTAAAATACCAGCAACAGTGTGTGAAAACCTTGTGAAGACTTACAGAAAATGTTTGACCTCTGTCATTGCCAACAAAGGGTATATAACAAAGTATTGAGATAAACTTTTGTTATTGACAAATACTTATTTTCCACCATAATTTGCAAATAAATTCATTAAAAATCCTTCAATGTGATTTTCTGGATTTGTTTTTCTCATTTTGTCTGTCATAGTTGAAGTGTACCTATGATGAAAATTACAGACCTCTCTCATCTTTTTAAGTGGGAGAACTTGCACAATTAGTGGCTGACTAAATACTTTTTTGCCCTACCGTATAAAGTTTTATAGCTAAAAGAAATCCAGGTTAGCAGGCAATATTAATCAGGTGAAATTGTGTCACTTCTCTTGCGTTCATTGCACACAGAGTCAGGGTATATGCAACAGTTTGGGCAGCCTGGCCTCATTGCAAACTAATTTGCCAGAATTTTACGTAATTATGACATAACATTGAAGGATGTACAATGTAACAAGAATATTTAGACTTATGCCACCCGTTAGATAAAATACCGAACGGTTCCGTATTTAACTGAAATAATAAACGTTTTGTTTTCGAAATGATAGTTTCTGGATTCGACAATATTAATGACCAAAGGCTCATACTTCTGTGTGTTATTAGGTTATAATTAAGTATTATTTGATATTTGATAGAGCAGTCTGACTGAGCGATGGTAGGCAGCAGCAGGCTCGTAAGCATTCATTCAAATAGCACTTTTGTGCGTTTTGCCAGCAGCTCTTCGCAAGCACAGCGCAATTTATGACTTCAAGCCTATCAGCCTAAATGGCTGGTGTAACCGATGTGAAATGGCTAGCTAGTTAGTGGGGTGCGCGCTAATAGCGTTTCAAACGTCACTCGCTCTGAGACTTGGAGTAGTTATTCCCCTTGCTCTGCAAGGGCCGCAGCTTTTGTGGAGCGATGGGTAACGCTGCTTCGAGTGTGGCTGTTGTCGATCTGTTCCTGGTTCGAGCCCAGATAGGGGCGAGGAGAGGGACGGAAGCTATACTGTTACACGGGCAATACTAAAGTGCCTATAAAAACATCCAATAGTCAAAGGTATATGAAATACAAATCGTATAGAGAGAAATAGTCCTATAAATACTATATTAACTACAACCTAAAACCTCTTACCTTGAAATATTGAAGTCTCATGTTAAAAGGAACCACCAACTTTCATATGTTCTCATGTTCTGAGCAAGGAACTCAAACGTTAGCTTTTTTACATGGCACATATTGCACTTTAACTTCTCCAACACTTTGTTTTTGCATTATTTAAACAAAATTGAACATGTTTC
Source organism: Oncorhynchus tshawytscha (assembly GCF_018296145.1). Taxonomy (NCBI): domain Eukaryota; kingdom Metazoa; phylum Chordata; class Actinopteri; order Salmoniformes; family Salmonidae; genus Oncorhynchus; species Oncorhynchus tshawytscha. Next base: position 77,059,975 of record NC_056429.1, on the reverse strand, counting down.
ATAATTTATTTGAGGCTAAATTGATATTTATTGATGTATTATATTAAGTTAAAATAAGTGTTCATTCAGTGTTGTTGTAATGGTCATTATTACAAATACATTTTTAGAAATCGGCCGATTAATGGTATCAGCTTTTTTTGGGGTCCTACAATGATCGGTATCGGTATCGGCGCTGAAAAAAATCATAAACGGTCGACCTCTACTCTATACCATCTACTGCATCTTGCCTATGCCATTCGGCCATTGCTCATCCATATATTTATATGTACATATTCTTTTTCATTCCTTTTTTGTTGTGAAATTGTTAGATTACTTGTTAGATATTACTGCATGGTCGGAAATAGAAGCACAAGCATTTCGCAACACTCGCATTAACATCTGCTAACAATGAGTATGTGACCAACAAAATATGATTTTATTTTATTTTAAGTATTCAGACCCTTTGCTATGAGACTCAAAATTGAGCTCAGGTGCATCCTGTTTCCATTGATCATCCTTGAGGTGTTTCCACAACTTGATTGGAGTTCACATGTGTACATTTAAATTGATTGGACATGATTTGGAAAGGCGCACACCTGTCTATATAAGTCCCACACTCTGACAGACCTCTGGAGTTCCTCTGCGGAGATGGGAGAACCTTCCAGAAGGACAACCATCTCTGCAGCACTCCACCAATCAGGCATTTATAGTAGAGTGGCCAGATGGAAGCCACTCCTCAGTAAAAGGCACATGACAGCCCACTTGGAGTTTGCCAAAAGGCATTAAAAGACTCTCAGACCATGAGAAAGAAGATTCTCTAGTCTGATGAAACCAAGATTGAACTCTTTGGCCTTAATGCCAATCGTCATGTCTGGAGGACATGGTAGCATCATGCTGTGGGGATGTTTTTCAGCGGCAGGGACTGGAAGACTAGAAAACCTGCTCCAGAGCACTCAGGACCTCAGACTGGGGTGAAGGTTCACCTTCCAACAGAACAACGACCCTAAGCACACAGCCAAGACAACACAGGAGTGGCTTCGGGACAAGTCTCTGAGTGTACTTTAGTGGCCCAGTCAGAGCCTGGACTTGAACCCGGTCGAACATCTTTGGAACGACATGAAAATAGCTGTGCAGGAACGTCACTATTAAACCTGACAGAGCTTGAGAGGATCTGCAGAGAAGAATGGGGAAAAACTCCCCAAATACATGTGTACCAAGCTTGTTGTGTCACACCCAAGAAGACTCGAGGCTGTAATCTCTTCCAAAGGTGCTTCAACAAAGTACTGAGTAAAGGGTCTGAATAATTATGTAGATGTCATATCAGTTTTTTATTTTTAATACATTTGCATAAAAATGTCTAAAAACCTGTTTTTGCTTTGTCATTATGGGGTATTGTGTGTAGATTGATGGGGGAAAAAATGATTTCATCAATTTTAGAATAAAGCTGTAACCTAACAAAACGTGGAAAAAGTCAAGGGGTTTGAATACTTTCCAAAGGCACTGTATTTATAACTTATCAGAAATGTCCAGATCAACTAGCCCATGTCAGTTAAGATTTTCTTAGCCCGTAGTTTTTGTTGTAATGTTTGAGTCACTCAAATATCACATGAATAGACATTAGGCATAGAAAAATGTATAGAAGTGCAAGGAAATTAGCTTTAAAACGATAAAATGTTATCTGCACCCCATGACAAAATGTGTAGAATTACAGGAAATAAGTTTAAACCTGCAAAATGTTGTCTCCGCCAACAAGAGGGGTGGGATGTTTGACAATGCTGGAAGGGGGCTTTGAGTGAAAAAGTTTGGGAACCCCTGATTTAATGTAGGTGAGTGTAAAAAGTGTGTGAACTAGTCCTGCTCTTTATAATGGATAATACAATGGTTTCAAGTTGCTTTTTCATAATAGGTCCTTCATGTTTGCGAAATGCCTCACTTAAATGTTCCACAAAGAGTTTAGCGGCAGAAGTCACTCAGACCTGTTTCAGACCCACAGCATGAGGAGTTTATTTTACAGAGTGGGTTCTCCTGCAGACTTTAGATGAAAACTCACTCTGTGCATGGAATTTCTGAACATTCTGGCTCTACTTCTGACACTGTGTCAGGAGCTTATGATCAAGGGCCTGCAGGCTTCAGCAGCAGACTCCATCCATGCACCTTGTAATGCTCATGTTATGGGCAGACCTAGCTGCGGATACTTGAGGTATCAATTTATAAAATGTTTGCGTCTGTCACAACAGTTTCACAATCTGTCAAATCTGACATAACACAGAGGGTTTAGTCTGGTCATGCACCCTCCAGCAGCACAACTTTAACAGGGCTATAGGAAGGATAAGTAGGCCAGGTACTGCACATTTCATTTGAAAGGCACTGCTTTCATTAGTTTGATGTATCTACTATAGAATTACATTTATTACAAAAACCAGCAATAGGCAAATAGCTAAGCTTTGAGCACACTGCCATTGCACTAAAGATTAGATCAAGTGCTCAGGTTCAGTCTTAAAATAACTTGAATTTCAACTTACGAAGACAATGAGGGATCTCCCCTCTCCATGTGCCGTTCCCCTCACATGAGACGATTCCAGGGCTGGATAGCTGGTACCCCTCGAAGCAGCTATAGGTGACACTGGAGCCCCACTGCAAGTCTGATCCCTCAACCTTCCCATTGCGAATAGCCGGAGGATGGCCACACATGATCACTGATGTGGGGGCAAAACAATATCAATATTTTGAGTAAGTAAGTACTGTATGTTAACTCAAAACGCCTCAATTTTCTAAACATATCTATTGATGTACGAGAAGGGAATGGAGGATTTACAATGGTTCATATCCTATTTGATTATCATATCTGTTCTCCAACAGGGAGAAAGTGTTTTCACTTGCCTATTAATGGCAAGTAATGTAATTCATTGGGAAGTAGCCGTCCCTTTAATCACAATACATATCCGTTATGGGAAGTGTATCTGTTTTTGATTATATGCAGGGTATTGCATGAACTGTAATATCTTAACACTCCCGCTGAGACAATAAAATATTACAATTCTAAAACAGGAACTTCTGGCATATTAAACAGTATTCACCCACAGGATTGCAATTGCTGTGCTAAAGTACTACTCTGGGGAATAATATGTGAAGTGCACACATTCATTCTCTGCCTGTCAATCTGCTCAGGAGGAGACTTCCCTGCTCTATGCTTGCCTGCATTGCACCACTAACTGGATACATTGTTTTCTCCACACGTTTGATGTCTGACATCTGATAGCACAGAGCTTACACATTTCATGGATAACATCCCTTCAGTCTGTGCAAGTCAATAATTTTGCTTGCTGTGCCAAAAAGGTAGAGAAACTACTCCAAACAGGATCAAAAAACTTTTGAAATCTTTTGATCTCTGAGTGCTTGAAATTCTGGGATGTTGTTGTGATATCTGTACTATATTTCTCTGGTTGCGCCTTCTCATCTCAGCCCTAAGTAAAGAAATTAAAGTTGAAATGTTTGTTTCTTTGTAAGCAAACGACAAGTATTATTGAGTCATAACCAAAGTTGTATTACCTTTACAGTTAGACTTGGTTTGGTTCCAAGACCCATCCTTGGTGCAGAGGAGCACAGACGTACCGACAGTGTCCATGACGTGGCCTGGGTTACAGTGATACTGAACAGTCTTGTTGAAGGTGAACTCATTCCCTATGTAAATCCCATTGGCAACAGGTCCTGGATCTCCACAGCTGATCACTGTTGAATTGGTCAAATAGTCATAGACAGTACTGTCCAAGCATAATCAAAAGCATAGCGTGGCATGTAGGATTAGGTGAATTGTGGCCACATCTCATTGTCTAGATTGAATGAACACAAGATGTGTGTTAGACGAGTCCACTGTAGTGCTCCTATAGTACAGTCAGTGGCGACGCGTCATTCTGGGCAGGTGAGGCAGAGCCGGAGCGTACGGGTTAGTAATATTGGCTCAGTGTTCTGTCACTAATTGAGACACTACGTTACAGCAAAATATACAGGTAGAGCTCAAAAACTCAAGTGCCCATCCAAGAAGGCTCGAGGTCACTGGCCAAAGATAAAATGGACATCAAATCACGTTATACCTACCGTAGCTTCGATTGGACGGATCATGTCAATCATTTCATAATTTTAGCTCGCAAGCTAGACCAGCAATGAGTGCTAAGGCGCCACTGCAGCCCCGGGTTCGATCCCAGGCTGTGTCACAGCCGGCTGTGCCCGGGAGGCCCATGAGGCAGCGCACAATTGGCTCAGTGTCATCCGGGTTAGGGGAGGTTTTGGCCGGCCAGGATGTCCTTGTCTCATCCTGCTCTAGCAAGCTGACTTGAGTCGTCAGGTCGACAGTGTTTCCTCTGACACATTGGTGCAGCTGGCTTCTGGGTTAAGTGAGCAGTGTGTCAAGAAGCAGTGCGGCTTGGCTCTCGACCTTCGCTGAGTCCGTAGGAGAGTTGCAGCGATGAGACAAGATCATAACTACCAATTGGATATCACAAAAAAGAGGGTAACGCCATGGCCCAGAATAGTTTGAATACTTTGGCCATGCTGTCAATCCAGCATTTCTGACACGTTCAAAACAATTAAAAACTTGGAACTGGAAAATCTCAGGCTTCAGTGAGTTAAAGACAACTGGGAACTCGGAAAAAACTATGTCAGAATGGGAAAATATGGAAAAAAATGTTGAACGGTCATCCAACTCAGAATTCAGGGTTGTGATTTCGGCCCACAAGAAAGACCTCTGTGCCAACTTCCACAACAAGGTGAGTCCAAAAATATATATTGTATGCTGCTGCATAAATTATGTAATATGCCAGGGAGATATGTATAGTGTAGCAAAGAAAGTAATTTTAAGTGAATGTTGTATAGTAAACTGTTAGTAGCACATGTGCCTCACGCTAATAATTTGGTTCCTTTCCTCCCTCATAACTTAGCCTACTGTTCTGACATGATGGTGCACATGTAGCCTATAGCCTGTTTTAGAGAAATGCAATAATTTAATATTGTAAGAGCTTTCATTGTCTGCTTTTATGCCATATTTATATAGCCTAATTTCTGACTTGTTGTACAGGGAGAATACTGTAAGAATGGCCAAAGTTCTGAATTCTGTCGCTGTACATTTCAAAAGTGCTGAACACATAGTTATATTGACTACGGCCGTCCTAGCTTGCTCAATAATGTCTTAATTGAAATTACGGATTGCCTCTTATCCGCTTGTTGTTCCCTTATGCCATAGTTTGTACATCTCAATTGTCAGTAGAAACCACATATGTTTAAGCAAGTCACCCATATCAGCTATATATTTTTTTAAAGGGTAGTAAACGAGGCAGAGTGACCCATATCACGAAAAATAGGGTAACGCCATGGGCCAGTCACCCATATCAGCTATATTTTTTTTAAATGGTAGTAAATGAGGCAGAATGTATTGTTTCGCTGCCAGACAAGGCTCTGCTGATTGCCAGGTGTAGCAGTGGTAAGGTGTTGGGACTGCTGTTTGGACTCTGCTGTCCTAACAGTTTGTGGGCACCGTTTATCACCGTTATAGTGCATTGAATGTATTGTTTAGTGTTGTGATGTGTAGGCTTTGCTGGCCTTCATAAAACAATATATTTTTTTGTTTGCCCCACCAAGATTTACATGCTAAAATCGCCACTGAGCACCATACCTGTGCAGTCTGGGGCCGAGCCGGTCCAGGTGCCATTGGTGGTGCAGTGGCGAGTGGTGAGGCCGGAAGTCTTATATCCTTCCCAACAAGCATATGCCACGGAGCTTGAAAACAGTATTCCATCACTGAAGACAATCTTCCCGTAGGCAGGCGTACCTGGATTCCCACAGGAAACCGCTGAAAAAACATCAATAGATTTAAAAAAATTTCAAAAAGGAAAATACTTTAAGATAAATTTAAGGTAAATAAACCCTACATTGATTGTTATCATTAACACTTTAGAACCCATAGCGGCCGTTGACTGCCTTTCTTTAAATTACTATAGCGGTCACAAACTGCCTTGTTTTTCTAACAATAATATCAGTGTCAATATCGCAAGATTAACTTGCAAACAACCTGTTGTCATATTCATGTGGCTGTTGTCATCAACCAGAAACCAGAAACAGTGTATGCTGTCAATTGACACTTGGGGTGTTGCTATCGTCCACCAAGTGCAAACAGCCAGTATCTATACAGTACGTGTGAAATGCTTGATAATGTATGTGATGTAAACAGATGTCACGCCCTGACCTTAGAGAGACGTTTTATTTCCCTATTTGGTTAGGTCAGGGGGTGATGTGGGGTGGGCATTCTATGTTTTCTGTTTTGGCTGGGTATGGTTCTCAATCAGGGACAGCTGTCTATCGTTGTCTCTGATTGGTAATCATACTTAGGCTTTGTTAGTGGCCTGTGTAGCCCTAGTAAGCTTCACGTTCGTTTGTTGTTTCTTGTTTTTGTTGGCGACATTCATAATTAAAAGAAATGTACGCTCACCACGCTGCACCTTGGTCCGGTCATTTCCCTGACGACGTTTGTGACAACAGAGAGATCTACTTTCTTGGGGACCTGAATATTGACTGGTTTTCATCAAGCTGTTCGCTCAAGAGGAAGCTTCTTACTGTAACCAGTGCCTGTAATCTGGTTCAGGTTATTAATCAACCTACCAGGGTGTTTACAAACACTACAGGAACAAGACCATCCAGAGGTATCGATCACATTTTTACTAATACTGTAAAACTTAGTTCTAAAGCTGTATCCGTACCCACTGGATGCAGTGATGACAATATGGTGGCTATATCAAGGAAAGCCAAAGTTCCTACAGCTGGGCCTAAAATTGTGTAAAAGAGATACAAAATATTTAGTTGTGACTCTTATGTGGATGATGTTAAAACTATTTGTAGGTCTGATGTGATTAATGAGGAGCATCCAGACGCTGCACTTGATGAGTTTATGAAATTGCTTCTTCCAATTATTGATAAACATGCACCTGTTAAGAAACTGACTGTTAGAACTCTTACGGCTCCATGGATTGATGAGAAATTGAAAAACTGTATGGTTGAAAGAGATGGGGCAAATGGAATGGCTAATAAATCTGGCTGCACATCTGACTGGCTGACTTATGTGACTAAACTCAACAAAAAGAAGAAAATATAATATGAAGCCAAGATCAATGATATGAAGAATGATGGATAAAAACTTTGGAGTACTTTAAATGAAATTATGGGCAGAAAGACAAATTCAACTCAACCTTTCATCAAATCAGATGGCTTATTCATCACAAAACCATTTGATGTTGCCAATTATTTTAATGATTAATTAATTGGCAAAGTGGGAATACTTAGGCAGGAAATGTCAACAACAAACAGTGAGTCATCGTATTCATGCATAAAAAAAGAATGAAAGAAAAGCATTTTGTAAAGTTAGTGTGGGAGAGGTGGAAAAATTATTGTTATTGATCAATAATGACAAACCTCCTGGCATTGACAATTTAGATGGAAAGCTACTGAGGATGGTAGCTGACTCTATAGCCACTCCTATCTGTCATATATTTAATCTGAGCCTAGAGGAAAGTCTTTGTCCTTAGGCCTGGAGGGAAGCCAAAGTAATTCCACTACCCAAGAGTGATAAAGCGGACTTTACTGGTTTTAACAGTAGACCTATAAGCTTATTGCCAGCTCTTAGCAAACTATTGGAAAAAATTGTGTTTGACCAAATACAATGCTATTTCTCTGTAAACAAATTAACAAAAGACTTTCAGCATGCTTATAGAGAAGGGCACTCAACATGTACTGCACTGACACAAATGACTGATGATTGGTTGAAAGAAATTGAAGATTGTGGGAGCTGTACTGATTTCAGTGCAGCCTTTGATATTATTTACCATAACCTTTTGTTGAAAAAACATATGTGTTATGGCTTTTCAACCTCGCCATATTGTGGATTCAGCACTATCTATCTAATATAACTCAAAGTGTTCTCTTTAATGGAAGCTTCTCTAATGTCAAACATGCAAAGTGTGGTGTACTGCAGGGCAACTCTCTAGGCCCTCTTCTCTTTTCAATATTTTTAAACAAGGCATGCGTGTCCATGTATGCTGATGATTCAACCATATATGCATCAGCAACCACAGCTAATAAAGCCACTGAAACCCTAACAAAGAGTTTTAGTCTGTTTTGGAATGGGTGGCCAGTAATAAACTGGTCCTGAATATCTCTAAAACTAAGAGCATTGTATTTGGTACAAATCATTCCCTAAATTCTAGAATTAATCTATATTTGGTAATCTGGTCATGAATGGTGTGGCTGTTGAACAAGTTGAGGAGACTAAATTACTTGGCATTACCTTAGATTGTAAACTGTCATGGTCAAAACATATAGATTCAGTGGTTGTAAAGATGGGGAGAGCTCTGTCCGTAATAAAGATAGCTTTTTTGACACCAAACTCCAAAAAGTAAGTTCTGCAGGCTCTAGTTTTGTCTAATCTTGATTATTGTCCAATCGTGTGGTCCAGTGCTGCAAGGAAAGACCTAGTTAAGCTGCAGCTGGCCCAGAAAAGAGCGGCACGTCTTGCTCTTCATTGTAATACAGTGTAAGTACTATGCATGCCAGTCTCTGTTGGCTAAGAGTAGAGGAGAGACTGACTGCATTGCTTCTTCTTTTTATAAGAAACATTTATGTGCTGAAAATCCCAAATTGTTTGCATAGTCATCTTACACACAGCTCTGACACACACACGTAGCCCACCAGACATGCCACCAGGGGTCTTTTCACAGTCCCCAAATCCAGAACAAATTCAAGAAAGCACACAGTATTATATAGAGCCATTATTGCATGGAACTCCATTCAATCTCATATTGCTAAAAAATAAACAGCAAAGCTGGTTTCAAAAAACAGATAAAGCAACACCTCACGGCACAACGCCTCTCCCGTATTTGACCTAGATAGTTTGAGTCTATGCATTGATATGTAGGCTACGAGTGCCTTTTTTGTTTTTATGTTGTTCTGTTCTTGGGCGGTTCTTGTCTATTAATGTTCTCTACTATGTCATGTTTCATGTTTTGTGTGGACCCCAGGAAGAGTAGCTGCTGCTTTTGCAACAGCTAATGGGGATCCTGATAAAATACCAAATACCAAAAAGCTTGCACTGCAGTGCATAAAATGTGATGAGTAGTTGACTCAGTGAGAAAAAGGCAATAGCTGAACAGTTTTGAACAAATAAATGTATTCCTAAATTAAGGAGAAGCAAAAGAGAGAGACTGGGAGAGCTAGCTACAGTACCCCATAATGACAAAGCAAAAACCGTTTTTTACACATTTTTTAAAATGTATTAAAAAAACAACTTAAATATCACATTTACGTAAGTATTCAGATCCTTTACTCAGTACTTTGTTGAAGCACCTTTGGCATCGATTACAGCCTCAAGTGTTCGGGTACAGTTCAATTCAAAGAATTCAATCCTTTTTGTTTCAATATGAACCCTTTTCTTTTACAGGTTAATTTGGGTACAGGTGTGCCATTCTTCTCTGCAGATCTTCTCAAGCTGTACGATCGGGTTCAAGTCAAGGCTCTGGCTGGGCCACTCAAGGACATTCAGAGACTTGTCCCGAAGCCACTCCTGCATTGTCTGGGCTGTGTGCTTAGGGTCGTTGTCCTGTTTGAAGCTGAACCTTCGGCACAGTCTGAGGTCCTGTGCGCTCTGGAGCAGGTTTTCATCAAGGATCTCTCTGTACTTTGCTCCATTCATCTTTCCTTTGATCCTGACTAGTCTTCCAGTCCCTGCTGCTGAAAAACATCCCCACAGCATAATGCTGCCACCACCATGTTTCACCGTAGGGATGGTGCCAGATTTCTTCCAGACGTGACGCTTGGCATTCAGGACAAAGAGTTCAATCTTGATGTCATCAGACCACAAAATGTTGTTTCTCATGGTCTGAGAGTCCTTTAGGAGCTGTTTGGCAAACTCCAAGCAAGCTGTCATGTACCCTTTACTGAGGAGTGGATTTTGTCTGGCCACTCTACCATAAAGGCTTGATTGGTGGAGTGCTGCAGATGGTTTTCCTTCTGGAAGGTTCTACCATCTCCACAGAGGAACCCTGATCAAGGCCCTTCTCCCCCAATTGCTCAGTTTGGCCGGGCGCCAGCTCTAGAATGAGTCTTGGTGGTTCCAAACTTCTTCCATTTAAGAATGATGGAGGCCCCTCTGTTCTTGGGGACCTTCAATGCTGCAGGCATTTTTTTTCTTCTTCCCCAGATCTGTGCCCCGACACAATACTGTCTCGGAGCTCTACGGACAAGTCCTTCAACCTCATGGCTTGGTTTTTGCTCTAACATAACTGTCAACTGTGGGACCTTATATAGACAGGTTTGTGCCTTTCAAAATCATGTCCAATCGGTTGAATTTACCACAGGTGATCAATGGAAACAGGATGCACCTGAGCTCAATTTCGAGTCTCACAGCAAAGGGTCTGAATACTTATATACATAAGGTATTTCTGTTTGTTTTTTAATCTAAAAACCTGTTTTCGCTTTGTCATTATGAGGTATTGTGTGTACATTGATTAGAGAAAATGTTATTTAATCCATTTTAGAATAAGGCTGTAGCTTAACAATATGGAAAAAGTCAAGGGGTCTGAATACTTTCCAAATGCACTGTATATTTCTTTGTATATTTTTTCACTTTCACTTACTTAGCTAGTGTCAAATGCAGTTATGTGATGTGTATGGTTGAGAAAAGGAAATAGAGAGGAAGGAAAAGAGAGACAGTGTGAGAGGGAGAGAGATTATGATCTTGACCACAATTGTATCCTATTTGTTGCTTGTCTGGTCTCCCTCTGTTACTCTATTTCTCTAGCTCAATGAAAGCGAGGGAAGTGATGTGGAGAGTCAGGGCTAAGCAGCAAAAGGCAGGGAGGAAGAGGAGTTAGAGATGATTGGAGGAATAGAGTTGTGGAGGGTGAAGTGGAGCGAGGGGAGATTGGAGGGAGAGAGGAAGAGGAGAGTGAAGAGGTGGGAGAGGAGAGTGGAGGAAGAGGAACATAGATTTTATTTTATTTTATTTGGATCTCTTTTAGTCCCCATTTGGACTAATCTTCCAAGAGTCCTTAAATATTAAAATACAATTTCTAATACAAACACACTTTCACATACAACACACTATTACAAACAAACAGTGGGGCAAAAAAGTATTTAGTCAGCCACCAATTGTGCAAGTTCTCCCACTTAAAAAAAATGAGAGAGGCCTGTAATTTTCATCATAGGTACACTTCAACTATGACAGACAAAATGAGAAGAAAAAAATCCAGAAAATCACATTGTAGGATTTTTAATAAATTTATTTGCAAATTATGGTGGAAAATAAGTATTTGGTCACCTACAAACAAGCAAAATGTATGGCTCTCACAGACCTGTAACTTCTTCTTTAAGAGGCTCCTCTGTCCTCCACTCGTTATCTGTATTAACTTCTTCGATATAGGGGGCGCTCTTTTAATTTTTGGATGAAAAACGTTCCGTTTTAAACAAGATATTTTGTCACGAAAAGATGCTAGACTATGCATATAATTGACAGCTTTGGAAAGAAAACACTCTGACGTTTCCAAAACTGCAAAGATATTGTCTGTGAGTGCCACAGAACTGATGTTACAGAAAAAACCCAGATAAAAATACAATCAGGAAGTGCCGCATTTTTTAAAACCGCCTCATGGCAATGACTCCTTATATGGCTGTGGAGGAGCTAGGAGTCAGCTTACCTTTTCCACGTTCTCCCCAAGGTGTCTGCAGCATTGTGACATATTTGTAGGCATATCATTGGAAGATTGACCATAAGAGACTACATTTACCAGGTGGTCACTTGGTGACCTCCGTCGCAATTATTGCGTAAACTCCAGCTGCAGTATTTTTCCGTTTGCCTCTGATGACAAACCGACTGCCAGGAATGATTTTTCATCGAATTGAATTGTGAAAAACACCTTGAGGATTGATTCTAAACAACGTTTGCCATGTTTCTGTCGATATTATGGAGCTAATTTGGAAAAAAGTTCGGCGTTGTAAGTGACTGCATTTTCGTTTTTTTTTCTTAGCCAAACGTGATGAACAAAACGGAGCTATTTCTCTTACACAAATAATCTTTTTGGAAAAAAAGAACAGTTGCTATCTAACTGAGAGTCTCGTCATTGAAAACATCCGAAGTTCTTCAAAGGTAAATTATTTTATTTGAATGCTTTTCTTGTTTTTGTGAAAATGTTGCCTGCTGAATGCTTAGGCTTAATGCTATGCTAGGGTATCAATATTTTTACACAAATGCTTGTATAGCTTTGGTTAAAGCATATTTTGAAAATCTGAGATGACAGTGTTGTTAACAAAAGGCTAAGCTTGTGTTTCAATATATTTATTTCATTTCATTTGCGATTTTCATGAATTGGAAACGTTGCGTTATGGTAATGAGCTTGAGGCTATGATTACGCTCCCGGATACGGGATTGCTCGACGCTAGAGGTTAATGGCACCTGTTTGAACTTGTTATCATTATAAAAGACACCTGTCCACAACCTCAAACAGTCACACTCCAAACTCCACTATGGCCAAGACCAAAGAGCTGTCAAAGGACACCAGAAACAACATTGTAGACCTGCACCAGGCTGGGAAGACTGAATCTGCAATAGGTAAGCAGCTTGGTTTGAAGAAATCAACTGTGGGAGCAATTATTAGGAAATGGAAGACATACAAGACCACTGATAATCTCCCTCGATCTGGGGCTCCACGCAAGATCTCACCACGTGGGGTCAAAATGATCACAAGAACGGTGAGCAAAAATCCCAGAACCACACGGGGGGACCTAGTGAATGACCTGCAGAGAGCTGGGACCAAAGTAACAAAGCCTACCATCAGTAACACACTACGCCGCCAGGGACTCAAATCCTGCAGTGCCAGACATGTACTGGCTTAAGCCAGGGGACATGTCCAGGCCCGTCTGAAGTTAGCTAGAGAGCATTTGGATGATCCAGAAGAAGATTGGGAGAATGTCATATGGTCAGATGAAACCAAAATATAACTTTTTGGTAAAAACTCAACTCGTCATGTTTGGATGACAAAGAATGCTTAGTTGCATCCAAAGAACACAATACCTACTGTGAATCATGGGGGTGGAAACATCATGCTTTGGGGCTGTTTTTCTGCAAAGGGACCAGGACGACTGATCTGTGTAAAGGAAAGAATGAATGGGGCCATGTATCGTGAGATTTTGAGTGAAAACCTCCTTCCATCAGCAAGGACATTGAAGATGAAACGTGGCTGGGTCTTTCAGCATGACAATGATCCCAAACACACCGCCCGGGCAACGAAGGAGTGTCTTCGTAAGAAGAATTTCAAGGTCCTGGAGTGGCCTAGCCAGTCTCCAGATCTCAACCCCATAGAAAATCTTTGGAGGGAATTGAAAGTCTGTGTTGCCCAGCAACAGCCCCAAAACATCACTGCTCTAGAGGAGATCTGCATGGAGGAATGGGCCAAAATACCAGCAACAGTGTGTGAAAACCTTGTGAAGACTTACAGAAAACATTCGACCTCTGTCATTGCCAACAAAGGGTATATAACAAAGTATTGAGATAAACTTTTGTTATTGACCAAATACTTTCTTTCCACCATAATTTGCAAATAAATTCATAAAAAATCCTACAATGTGATTTTCTGGATTCTTTTTCTCATTTTGTCTGTCATAGTTGAAGTGTAACTATGATGAAAATTACAGGCCTCTCTCATCTTTTTAAGTTGGAGAACTTGCACAATTGGTTGCTGACTAAATACTTTTTTGCCCCACTGTATATAATATACTAGCATAATGACCCAATAAATAGTCAATCTAAAAAATATTGATTCTTCATCCTCTATAGTCCTACAACATTTCTATATACTATATTTTAATTGTTTTAAAATAATGTTTACATTTATATATCGAAAGGTTTATCAGGATCCCCATTAGTTTGCTCAGTTAATTTATTCAATTTCTGTATTGCTCTAAATCGAAATGTTCTTTGGCCTATTTCTCCTTTCTGTCTGGATAACGCGTAGATGGTGGACAATCTATTCCTAGTATTTACGGAACATCTATCTCTTACCAACTGAATACAGTTTTGAATAGAACTTGGCCGTTTTAAATGATGTATATTACAAAATAAGCATGTTTTTTTTTCAATTACCTTGTCGATTGATGACCAACCGAGAACACTACGCATGACTGCAACAGAAGAACCATATCTCCACCTTAAAACAATCCTTGCTGCTTTATTCTGTGCATTCTGCAGCCTCCTAACTTCACTTGATGATGCATTTCCCCAGACCACCGAACAGTAGTTCACCTGACTCTCAATTAATGCTTGTGTTATTTGCTGAATAATTTTTCCTGGTAAATATTTAGCTATCCTTCTGATTATGCATGCTGTTTTAATATTTTTTTTTTAACATAGATTAGTTATTTGAGACGACCATGATAAGCAGTTGTCTAGCTGCACTCCGAATAGTTTGGTTTCTGCCACTTCTTCAATTTGTACTCCTCCCATACTTAATTGTATCCCATGCTGTTTTGGGCTTTTCTCAGTTGAACAGACCAATATAACTTTGGTTTTCTTGGTGTTTAAAACAAGTTGGTTTAGGCAAACCCACTTCCTGATATTCTCCAAATCTCCTTGTAAAGCCTGCTGTACCTGTTGAACCGATTGTCTTGCTGCATAAATTGTAGTATCATCTGCAAATATAGTAGATTGAGTTTCAACCAATGCATAGGGAAGGTCGTTGGTATATATTAAATAAAGAAGTGACCCAAGGCAGCTGCCCTGCGGTATTCCACAGTTTAACACATTAGGGGAAGAAAATGAACCATTGATATAGGTGGACTGTTTCCTGTCAGTTAGATATTTAATTTAATGTTTATTTCACTAGGCAGGTCAGTTAAGAACAAATTCTTATTTTCAATGACAGCCTAGGAACAGTGGGTTAACTGCCTGTTCAGGGGCAGAACAACAGATTTGTACCTTGTCAGCTCGGGGATTTGAACCTGAAACCTTTCGGTTACTAGTCCAAAGCTCTAACCACTAGGCTACCCTGCCGCCCCACAGATATGACTGTACCCAATTCAAAGCTACCTCCTTAAAACCATAATGCATTCATTTTGTCAAAATTATTTCATGATCCACTAAATCAAATGCTGCACTGAAATCTAAAAATAGTACACCTACAAATTTGCCATTATCCATAGCATTGAGCCACTGGTCAGTCATGTCAACCAATGCAGTGGTAGTGGAATGTTTTTTGCGATAAGCATGCTGATTGGCTGTAATCAGATCATTCTTTTCCATGTACTCCCACATTTGTCTACTCACAATACCCTCCAATATCTTACTGAGTGTAGGGAGTAGACTAATTGGTCGACTATTGGCAGGAGTAATGGGTTCTTTGCTGTCTTTCGGAATATGACACAGTTTCGCATGCTTCCATACATTTGCAAACATCCCCTTTTCCAGAGACCAATTAAATATGTATCTCAGTGGAACTGCAATCTGGGGAGCAGCACAGCGAAGCAAAGAATTGTCTATAAGACCCTAACCTGTAGATTTACCATCAGGTAATGACTTCAATAGGTTTAACACCTCCACTGACACCGTTTGTAGACTAAACGAGCAGATCTTATTGCTCATAATATGAAAATCAATCCATTGGACCATAGCTTGAGGGAGAGGAGGAGGAAGAGGGAGGGAAGGAGGGAGAGGGAGAAGCAGGGAGAGGAGGAGGAAGAGGTAGGGGAAGAGGGAGAGCACACATGAGAGGGGTGCCAACGTTTCCATTGTCTGCCCTAGATCCCACCATTCACCCTTGTCGCAGGGGTTTTGGAGTTGTATTTCAAATGTGGTAGGAACTTATATCTGTGCCAGAGATTTTAATGGATTACACCAATGAAATGGGCAGGGTTGACCACCTTGACCAACTATGGAACTATTACAATTTTGTTTGTGTTTTGGGGGATGCTCAGCATTGTCATCATAAATGCGTACATTGTGTCGGGGACGCTGCAAAGGTCGCTCAGAAACTGCAGGCACTGGTTCCTGAAGGCATTCAAAATGCAGCTTGTGCATTCACATTGTGATATGGCTACAATGACAGGAAGAGGGAAGCCAAGAATGTGGTATTAGGGCGTGTGGACTCACAATTTGAAAGCAGTTGAAGTTTGAAGGGCACAAGAGAGGTTGTGTGGTGCGCATCCGGGGTGGACGCAGGCCAAAGAGTGGAAGATGTGTAGAAACCTTCTTTGGGTGCGCTACTTGTTCTGTGCCACATTCCAGGATGGGGCCGTGCTTCCATAAGTTCCATGACATTTGCAGGCTAAATGCAAACACTAAAGTGACCATGTGAAATATGAATTTGACCTACAAATCTTTTAGGGAAATTGTGTACTTTTTAAAATTGTCTCTGAACAGTTGTTGTGTTTTATATCATCTCTCTTTCTCTGTCTCTATCTAATATTTGTTGCATTCACTGAATTGTCAAAGTAGGCTACTAGTTCTACATTTTGTGTCAGGCGAGGAGGTACTAAATCTTATTGAGAGAGGTTATCTACATTTTGAAATGGTCTCTGAAAAGTTGTTGGAATTTTTACATTGTTACAGAAGTAAGAATAGTTTAAAATCAAATGTGTGGGTTTTGAAATACTTTCTGAACATTGTCCTCTGGTCACATTTTGGATAAATGTGTACATTTGTTATATGTATATATATTTTTTAAGTATAGTATATTATACTTGGTACATTTAGAGCGAGTAATTTAGATAAAATTTACTACAATTTAAATACACTGTTTTTTTGGTGTGTTGAGTGTTAATAATTTTTTGATAGTCAGTGTCTTTACACAATGGAAGACAAAATTAATGTTATTCCCATTGACATATTTTGTATTTTACCCCGTTTTTTCCCACTAATTTTTGATTTTATCTCAATGCTGCAACTCCCCATGTGTTCTCCGAAACATTAACCCGCACCAATGTGTCAGAGGAAACACCATTCAACCTGTGACCGGGGTGAGCTGGCAGGGACCCGGCCTGCAGGCGCACAGCCCGCCACAAAGAGTCGCTAGAGTGCGATGAGCCAAGTGAAGCCCCACCGGCCAAACCCTCCTCTAACCCGGACAACGCAGGGCCCATTGTGCTCTGTCCTATGGGACTCGCGGCCCCCGAATGCAATGCAGTGCCTTAGACCGCTGCGCCACTCGTGAGGCCTATGTGGTGTCATATTATAGAAGAGGTTGTGCTCTATAAAACTAAGTTAACTTGTAATTGTAATTTTTGTTTTTGGGCTATATCTTTGTTTTTGAGCTATGTCTGTTTGTTTGAAATGTTTGAGAAAATGTGCTTTATCTTTAAACTTCTCAGTAATCTACAGCAGCATTCTAGAATTATATTGGGGTCTAATTGATTAAAGTCACTTGCAACCATGAAAGTCATACTCTCTTGACTATGGTTGTGGATAAAAGGAAATACATCTACTCCCATAATAAGTCCAATCGTTCTTCAGTACAATATATTTTACAGGTGCTGACCAACCCATCAACTTAATTGTAATCTAACAGAAACAAGACATTAAAATCAAATACTTATTGATTTGATCCAATTAGTTAAAGCTTTTTAATGAAATGTATCAGCCTTTGTCAATGACCTGGAGTGGCATTTTAGAAGGCTAGAAATTAAATGGGATCCTCACTCTCAAAGGTTGCATTTACCCAGGCAGCCCAATTCTGATATTTCTTTCCACTAATTGGTCTTTTGACCAATCACATCAGATCTTTTCACATCAAATCTTTTTAAAAGCTGATCTAATTGGTCAAAAGATCAATTACTGAAAAGAGAATCAGAATTGGGCTGCCTGTGTACACAGTGATAGATATCGTCTTTAAAAACCAATTACGTTAATTGGGAACAACAAGTCCATCCCATAAATAATGAGGCATTGGGGACATATGACAACAAATGACCACACGACTCACAAGAATAGAGCTTTCACTCACACAGCCTGCTTAAATACTCTCAATACCGCACAAGCAGTTTCATCCTTGTTTACAGAAGGGGAGAACCAGCGGCATGTGAATCTTCAGAGGGCATTAATCAAAGAGGGATCAGTCAAAGCGTAACATACGTTGTGAGGAAATATGCTCTCCACTTTCCCCCATGTGTACATTTGCCATTCACTTTTACAAGTGCTGATCTCAAAATGCAATGAATGCTTTTGATTACAGCGGGAATATCTGGGGCTTATGCTACAGTGCAAGCTTTGAGTACGTATGACTCAATTAGGGTTGATTGAGCGTATACTCATTAGCTCAAGTCATAGAAAAGCCAATAGCTGAGCATTTAAGAGCAGTGAACTCTGCTAATTATTCATGTTGATAAGAATGTTTAGCATTATCTCTGTGTAGGCATAATATCACTTCAAGGCTGCAACAGGATACTCAGTGGGTTAAAGGAAGCAAATACCCATGTACAGCTTCCCATAATAATGTAACCACTTTATATAGAGAATAAGGGGACCAATAAAGAGTTAATGAAGTCCCTCAGGGAGACTGTTGTGGCCATATGTATTTCCCAACCGTTAGGGAATAGGTTAGGTAGTTTAAATAGCACACTACAGCTCACTACCCCTTCCACACGTCATTCATCCAGGGGGCAGCAGCAACCTTGTCCAGGTGCTGAGCCTTGTTGATAAGCACATCAGGTGCTGCCAATTATGTGGTCGTCAAAGTAATTATTTCCCAAGTGACAGCAGTGTTGTGGTCCCCCTGTGCATGAGAATTTGCATTTAGTACCTGGGCACAGCATTATTGTATCACAGAAATAGAGTGCCACCATCCACTTTGCATCACCCAAGCAGTGATCCGTCTCAACTCCCTTATAGCAACCGTTAAACCATCGTCAATTATGAATGACCTCTAAATAATGCAGCGTTATTGATCTCCTGTAAGCAATCTGCGGGCTTATCTCGCTTTGTACTTTGTACTGTTGCCGTGAAGACTGAATAACTATGATTAATAATACATTTATAAATATAGAAATGCACAAAAACTGACCTAATGATGAAAATAAAAACGATGAATGACGGAATGAAGGACGGAAGGAGACGGAGTAATCCACCAGGGCATTCTTTGAAATATATAGTGTTCTCTGACAGATGTATCAGAGAGGAATTCCTTCAGCTTGGATGAAAGGTAAATACCCCTTGAAGGTTGTGCCATGCCGATTTCAGATAGTAGACAATCCATTAACTTCTTGGATATAGGGGGCGCTCTTTTAATTTATGGATAAAAACGTTCCCGTTTTAAACAAGATATTTTGTCACGAAAAGATGCTCGACTATGCATATAATTGACAGCTTTGGAAAGAAAACACTCTGACGTTTCCAAAACTGCAAAGATATTGTCTGTGAGTGCCACAGAACTAATGCTACAGGCGAAACCAAGATGAAATTTCATACAGGAAGTGCCCCAGATTTTGAATGCGCTGTGTTCCAATGTCTCCTTATATGGCTGTGTATGGGTCACGAATGAGCTTAGACTTTCTGTCGTTTCCCCAAGGTGTCGACAGCATTGTGACGTATTTGTAGGCAAATCATTGGAAGATTGACCTTAAGAGACTAAATCTACCAGGTGGCCGCTTGGTGTCCTCCGTTGCAATTATTGCGTAATCTCCAGCTGCGTGTATTTTTCGTTTGCTTCGAGGAGAAACATAGCTGCCACGAATGATTTATCATCGAATAGATATGTGAAAAACACCTTGAGGATTGATTCTAAACAACGTTTGCCATGTTTCTGTCGATATTATGGAGTTCATTTGGTAAAAAGTTCGGCGTTGTAGAGACTGCATTTTCGGATTTTTTTCTTAGCCAAACGTGATGAACAAAACGGAGCGATTTCTCCTACACAAATAATCTTTTTGGAAAAAATGAACATTTGCTATCTAACAGAGTCTCCTCATTGAAAACATCCGAAGTTCTTCAAAGGTAAATGATTTTATTTGAATGCTTTTCTTGTTTTTGTGAAAATGTTGCCTGCTGAATGCTAGGCTTAATGCTATGCTAGCTATCAATACTCTTACACAAATGCTTGTGTAGCTATGGTTGAAAAGCATATTTTGAAAATCTGAGATGACAGTGTTGTTAACAAAAGGCTAAGCTTGTGAGTGAAT
This sequence comes from Oncorhynchus tshawytscha, assembly GCF_018296145.1. NCBI lineage: Eukaryota > Metazoa > Chordata > Actinopteri > Salmoniformes > Salmonidae > Oncorhynchus > Oncorhynchus tshawytscha. The sequence continues at coordinate 77,039,806 of NC_056429.1, read as the reverse complement.
ATATTTCTTTCATTTCATTTGCGATTTTCATGAATAGTTAACGTTGCGTTATGGTAATGAGCTTGAGGCTATAATTACGCTCCCGGATATGGGATTGCTCGACGCTAGAGGTTAAACCACTCAGGCTTACATGGGCAAAACAAATATCTGTATTACATTAATTATGTTTAGGGTTAGGGGCTAAATGGCACTGGTAATAATGTATCTTTATCTAAGCGATACATTAACTACTAGGTAATGCAAAAGAATAAATGCTAACTTCAACCAACACTTAGCATAGGGGATCCGATCCCATCTAACAGACAACACTGATGATAACTGGGTTAAAATAAGAAACAGACAACAGAGCAACTAAGAAGAATTCATAACAACCTCAACACCAAAACATACATAGGAATTAGAAACAACAACCTGAAAACAAGGAACCCATAATTACCCACAATCTTAAGGCACGCTACGATATGCGTTATGTTGAGCATACATAATAATGACGGTCATAATTCATTCGATTTTTACTAATTCTTTGTATTTGATTCTTGGATTACAGAGATATAAAGCTCAATCAATGTTGTTGGCCGATGAGACATAGTTTAAGACGTTCTTCATTTAAGATTTTTTTTAGAAATATAGATCAATTCTATTTAAATTCCAGTAAATTCAGGGAGTACATTGAAATTCCAATTCCAATTATCTTCAAAACGTTTCAATGAGGAACATTTGGAATTTGAATTTAGTTTACTTTATGAATTGACCCCAACCCTGATCAGCTTAGATATTCAGTACACCCACATTTGCATACCTTTGTACATAATGTGTGTAGGTATTTTATACTTCATATGAATGTGCCAATAAGCATCCCTCCTGGCTTCACTCAAGGTTCCCTCTTCATTTTTCAACCAAAGAATTAAACAGTGTCAGAAATAACCCTGGGTTCTCCTCTTTTGAATTCCTCCCAAAATGGCTGAGCATTAAGGTAATTGCAGACTATAATAGGTGGAGCAATCCTTTCTGAAAATGTGCATTAAAGCAATGAATTATCGTACACTACATTACCGGTGGCGGGTTGTCTGTGTAGGACTCCTAACCCATGCTTACATCAATGAGTCCTAAATTCAGACAAGTGAGTATGAAAATGTTGCATTTATAGCAACCAGTAAATCTGTCAAATAGCCAGTTTAACTGTTATTATAATATATCATACTTGAGTAGTTGTACTGTTTATCATAATTATGAAAAAATCCCTGCATTGCACAAACATGCAATGTTCTCATCATTGATTTTCCAATTAAATAGCAATACATTGGGAAAACATTATTTGTCCAATGCCATACAATCTAAAATATTTCCTTTTTGCAATAGAACTGATCATTAAAACAGTCCGACAAGGTGAACCATGACACTGCCTTATCAGCCCTCAATGATGCCCAGATTATGCTCATTCCCAGTCAAGGGAGTCATTGTCACAATGGATAACGTATCTACAGGTATAGTAGTTGATTATATATGGCAGGGGACTCACCTTCACAGACTGGCTGGGTGCCACTCCAGGAGCCATTGTGGAGGCAGGTCCTCTCAGGTGAGCCACTCAGGGAAAAACCGGCATCACAGGTGAATCGCAGCAGGCTCTTCAGCTGGAACTTCTCCCCTAGCCTGGAGCCGTGAGGTGGGATTCCAGGGTCACCGCACTCCCCGGAACTACCACCTCGTGAGGGAGAGAGAAAATATCCAACACTCAAACAGCCATCCCTCACCACAGCAGTCCCATAGGCAGCTCATATCAGTCACTCTAGCCTGTTTTCTGAGATGGAAATAGGCTTTTCCCCCTCCCCTTTAACTAACATGAAAGGCTACCAAGGCTCTACCCAGAGTGCTTGCATCTTACATCTCTAGCTACCACACATGAAAAACCCACAGAAATCCATAGCTTTTCACGCTCGGTTTGACATCCCTGAAACCTGTTGAGCTGTGGTATTTCTGTGCACCCTTAGAGCCTTCAGGTCGCCCCTGGCTGGCAGAGTGGTAGGCCCCTGCTGATGGAAATACCTGAGCAGTAGGGTGGTGACCCACTCCAGCGTCCGTCCTCCTGACAGTAGCGCGTGGCGTTCCCAATCAGCACTCGGCCCTGGCTGCAGGTATAATGGAGCACGCCACCGTTGGTGAACTTCCTGCCTGACATGACAGCTTGGGGTGGTGTGCCAGGATCACCACAGGAAATAGCTTCAGGCGAAATGGAGAGAAAAAGTTCAGAGAGGACAGTTGATACTGAGTTGATCATGGATATACGCCATTGTTCTTGTGCCTTCAGTGTTAGCTACTACCACAATTACATTTTAGTTGTTTACCTACTACTACTCCCACTACTACTCATACTACTCCCGCTCCTGCTGCTACTACTACTCCCACTCCTGCTCCTGCTACTACTACTACTACTACTACTACTCCCACTACTACTTCTACTACCACTTCTCCTACAACCCACCTTTTATCACAAACATTAACACTACATATGACATTGTCAGCAAAGACAACGTTTCTATATTATTTATTTTCAAACACTACCAATATAAATTCTTCACAAATCCCTTGCACCATCCCCATATTCTCCCCACTATAAGAATGGTACATTTCACACTTTCTATCATTCTCCAACAGTGACTAACCACACGAAGTGGGACCCAGATTCCACTTCTGCCACTTCTTGTACCCTGATCAAGACAATCCTAGCATATTACTCACAAAGGCACTTAGGAAGTGATCTGTCCCAGAGGCCGTTTGACTGACAGGTGAGAAGTGATGAGCCGAGCAGATAGAAGGCCCTCTTGCAGTGATACATCACACTGGTTCTATAGTTGAAGCTCTCGGGGAAACGCTGCTGCGGGTGACGAATGGCATTCTCCACAAAGCCTGGATCGGAGCAGTTTACCACTGCAAGATAAAATCAACCGAATGCTTAACGCCTGACAGTGAAACCAAGAGTGAGAAGAGAAGGGAAATCAATGAGAAAGCTTGAATAGCAGGGTTATTGTTCAAGTTCTGAGTCATTTCAATCAACCCATTCATGCTTTTTAATATATACTTCAACAGTGTGTAAGCTTCTCTCATGTTTCTACAGTTAATAGCATTTGACATAAAGTTGATCTAATAACTATGTAACAATGTCATTCATGTGGGTTGATATGCAGTTTCAGTTTAGTTCAGATTCCCTTGTCACAAAATGTAAAACCAGCAGGACAGGAAGCCCCAGTAACAATAAGTTGCACCTCTTGCCTCAGAGTTGGCTGAACATTGTTTTCAGCTATTGCCCTTCAACAACAAAAAATGCATTAAGTTAAAGTAATGTCCAAGGAAAACAAAACAGATTGCTTTCCCTCAGTGACAGCTGCCAATGCCCTGGCAGTCAATTAAGCCCTGGGGAAAAGAGGGATGAAAAAAATATAAAACAATTGATAATTAGCACCTGCTGTTAGCAGGTGTCAAAAACTCTTATTCCTAAAACACTGGAGAAGGCACTGGAGAAGGCACCGGAGAAGGCTGACGTGTTCCTATACAATTGTGTTTTTTTTTGTTTCTTTACGTTGTTTGTAACTTACATTTTAAATGATTTTGTACATAATATTGCTACTACCGTCACTTATGACCAAAAATAACTTCTGGACATCGGAACTGCGATAACTTACCACGAACTGTCAGAATCCTTGTTTTCCTTTAACTTCTTTGGGATAGGGGGCAGCATTTTCCCTTTTGGATGAAAAGCGTGCCCAGAGTAAACTGCCTCCTACTCAGTCCCAAATGCTAATATATGCACATTATTATTAGTATTGGATATAAAACACTCTGAAGTTTCTAAAACTGTTTGAATGATGTCTGTGAGTATAACAGAACTCATATGGCAGGCAAAAACCTGAGAAAGAATCAAAACAGGAAGTGGGAAATCTGAGGTTTGTAGTTTTTGAACTCAGCCCCTATCGAATACACAGTGGGATATGGGTCATTTTGCACTTCCTAATGCTTCCTCTAGATGTCAACCGTCTTTAGAACGTTGTTTCAGGCTTCTACTGTGAAGGGGGGCAGAATGAGAGGGGAATGAGTCAGAGGTCTGGCAGCAGCCTCGATCTCAGTCACGCGCATTCACGAGAGGTAGCTCTCGTTCCATTGCTTTTCTACAGACAATGGAATTTTTTAAACATTTATGATAAAACATCCTAAAGATTGATTCTATACTTAGTTTGACAAGTTTCTACGACCTGTAATATAACGTTTTGAACTTTTCGGACTTGGCCGGACCTGAACACTGGTTTGGATTTGTTTACCAAACGCCCTAACAAAAGAAGCTATTTGAACATAAATGATTAACTTTATCGAACAAATCAAATATTTATTGTGGAACTGGGATTCCTGGGAGTGCATTCTGATGAAGATCATCAAAGGTAAGTGAATATTTATAATGCTATTTCTGACTAATGTAGACTGCGCAACATGGCGGATATTTATTTTGGCTGGTTTGGGCTCTGAGCTCCGTACAAAGATTATTGCATGGTATGCTTTAGTTTTTTTTTTTTATCTGACACAGCGGTCGCATTAAGGAGAAGTGTATCTAAAGTTCCATGCATAACACTTGAATTTTCATCAACATTTATAATGAGTATTTCTGTGAATTGTGGCTCTCTGCAAAATCACCCCATGTTTTGGAACTTCTGAACATAACACGCCAATGTAAAATTAGATTTTGGATATAAATATGCACTTTATCGAACAAAACATACATGTATTGTGTAACATAAAGTCCTATGAGTGTCATCTGATGAAGATCAAAGGTTGGTGATTAATTTTATCTCTATTTGTGCTTTTTGTGACTCCTCTCTTTGGCTGGAAAAATGGCTGGGTTTTTCTGTGACTTGGTGGTGACCTAACATAATCGTTTGTGGAGCTTTCGCTGTAAAGCATTTTTGAAACAGACACAGTGGCTGGATTAACGAGAATTGTATCTTTAAAATGGTGCCTAATACTTGTATGTTTGAGAAATTTGATTTATGAGATTTCTGTTGATTTGTATTTGGCGCCCTGCAATTTCATTGGCTGGGGTTCCACCAGTCCTAGACAGGTTAACGAGTCCGATCAGCCCGACCTGAATGACATATTGCTTTCCCGGGAACAGGCACAGATCCCCGTCATTTGCGCGAAGAGAAGGCGGAGAAAAAGGGGCCAGAGGGCAGGCTGCCTTCTGAGAATTCGTAGGTGATCGAATAAACCCCCACTGCCTTCCATTCTGCTAGCGAACGTGCTATCTTTGGAAAATATAATCAAAGATTAAACTACCGACGGGACATTCAAAACTGTAATGTCTTATGATTCACGGAGTCGTGGCTGAACAACGACACGCTGTATAACCAGCCAGCACTGATGCTGGCACTAAGACTGCAATCAATGAGCTGTATTCCGCCATTAGCAAACAGGAACATGCTCACCCAGAGGCGGCGCTCCTAGTGGCTGGAGACGTTAATGCAGGGAAACTTAAATAGGTCTTACCAAATTTCTATCAGCATGTTAAATGTGCAACCAGAGGGAAAATAACTCTGACCACCTTTACTCCACACACAGAGACGCATACAAAGCTCTCCCTCACCCTCCATTTGACAGATCTGACCATAATTCTATCCTCCTGATTCTTGATTACAAGCAAAAAATTAAAGCAGGAAGCACCAGTGACTAGATTAATAAAAAATTGGTCAGATGAAGCAGATGCTAAGCTACAGGACTGTTTTGCTAGCACAGACTGGAATATGTTCCAGGATTTTTCCTATGGAATTGAGGAGTACACCATATCAGTCATTGGCTTCATCAATAAGTGCATCGATGACGTCGTCCCCACAGAAAACGTACGTACATACACCAACCAGAATCCATGGATTACAGGTAACATCCACACTGAGCTAAAGGCTAGAGCTGCCGCTTTCATGGAGCACAACTCTAACCCAGAAACTTATTAGAAATCCCGCTATGGCCTCTGATGAACCATCAAACAGGCAAAGCGTCAATACAGGACCAAGATCGAATCGTACTACACCGGCTCTGACACTTGTCTGCTGTGGCAGGGCCTGCAAACCATTACAGAGTACAAAGGTGAAGCACAGCCGAAAGCTGCCTAGTGACACGAGCCTACCAGATGAGTTAAAACCTGTTAAGCTTCCCCCCTACTTTTTCTGAAATTCTGTTAAAAATCGCGCAACATTTCAGCGCCCTGCTACTCATTCCAGGAATATAGTATATGCATATGATTAGTATGTGTGGATAGAAAACACTCAGACGTTTCCAAAACTGTTTAAATCACGGCTGTGACTATAACAGAACGTCTGTTTCATCGAAAAGCGCAGGAAAATCTGATCACTGGAGATGGAAAAAAATATCCATGCGCCACTCCCATGAATTGTTAAAGGTGAACCGTAATATATGAGGCCAAGCTTGCAGTACCTACAGCTACCACAGGATCTATAGAGTCTCCTCATTTGAATCTGAATTGATTCTTGGTAGATCCGCCCAAAGGGAACCGATTCTCTCCGACCACCGACCCGAGGCATTGTCTCTGTGTTTTTCCGGACATTTTTCCACACGGCAGGCTATCGAATTTACATCGCCTCCTGATGATTTTTATAGCTTATTAACGTGTAGTTATACCTAAAGTTGCATTAGAAAGGTATTTCGAGGTGTTTTGTGAAAGTTTATCGTCGAATTTTTAACTTTTAAAAAATGACGTTACGTTATGAAACTTTTTTCCGTTTTCCACACAGTCTTCATAGATCGATATCTAGGCTATATATGGACCGATTTAATCCAAAAAAAGACCCAGTATTGATTATGGGACATCAAGGTGTGCAAAGAAAGAAGATGGTCAAAGGTAATTAATGTTTTATATTTTATTGTGCGGTTTGTGTAGCGCCGACTATGCTAATTCTTTTGTTTACATCCCCTACGGGTCTTTTGGGGTGTTGCATGCTATCAGATAATAGCTTCTCATGCTTTCGCCGAAAAGCATTTTAAAAATCTGACACGGTGGCTAGATTCACAATGACTGTAGCTTTATTTTAATACCAAACATGTGTATTTTAATGAACGTTTGCGTTTTAACTAATACTATTAGCATGTAGCGTCGCGCATGTGCATTTCTAGAGCTCTAGGTGGGACGTCTGCGTCTCAAGTAAGCTCAAGAGGTTAAACAACTTCGATGCTCGCTTAGAGGCAAATAACACTGAAACATGCATGAGAGCACCAGCTGTTCCGGAAGACTGTGTGATCACGCTCTCTGAGGCCGATGTGAGTAAGACCTTTAATCAGGTCAACATTCACAAGGCCGCAGGGCCAGACAGATGGCCAGGACGTATACTCAGTGCATGCACTGACCAACTGGCAAGTGTCTTCACTGACATTTTAAAAATCTCCCTGTCCGAGTCTGTAATACCAACATGTTTTAAGCAGACTACCATAGTCCCTGTGCCCAAAAACACTAAGATAACCAGCCAAAATGACTACCAACCCGTAGCACTCACGTCTGTAGCTGTGAAGTGCTTTGAAAGGCTGGTCATGGCTCACATCAACACCATTATCCCAGAAACCCTAGACCCACACCAATTTACAAAGAGCCCTAACAGATCCACAGATGATGCAATCTCTATTGCACTCCACACTGCCCTTTCCCACCTGGACAAAAGGAACACCTATGTGACAAAGCTATTCATTGACTACAGCTCAGCGTTCAACACCATAGTGCCCTCAAAACTCATCAATAAGCTAAGGACCCTGGAACTAAACACCTCCCTCTGCACCTGGAACCTGGACTTCCTGATGGGCCGCCCCATGTGGTAAAGGTAGGTAACAACACATCCGCCACGCTGATCTTCAACACAGGGGCCCCTCAGGGGTGCGTGCTAAGTCCCATCCTGTACTCCCTGTTCACTCATGACTGCACAGCCAGGCACGACTCCAACACCATCATTAGGTTTGCCAATGACACAACAGTGGTAGGCCTGATACCGATAATGACGAGACAGCCTATAGGGAGGAGGTCAGAGACCTGGCCATGTGGTGCCAGGACAACAACCTCTCCCTCATCGTTATCAAGACAAAGGAGATGATTGTGGACTACAGGAACAAGAGGACCGAGCAAACCCCCATTCTTATCGACGGGATTGTAGTGGAGCAGGTTGAGAGCTTCAAGTTCCTTGGTGTCCACATCAACAACAAACTAACATGGTCCAAGCAAGACCATGAAAAGATTTGGCATGGGTCCTCAGATCCTCAAAAGGTTCTACAGCTGCACCATCGGGAGCATGGTTGTATCACTGCCTGGTATGAAAACAGTGACCGCAAGGCACTACAGAGGGTAGTGCGTACGGCCCAGTACATCACTGGGGCAAAGCTTCCTGCCATTCAGGACCTCTATACCAGGTGGTGTCAGAGGAAGACCCTAAAAAATTGTCAAAGACTCCAGCCACCCTAGTCATAAAATGTTCTCTCTGCTACCGAATGGCATGTGGTACCTGAGCACCAAATCTAGGTCCAAGAGGCTTCTAAACAGCTTCTACCACCAAGGCATAAGACTCCTGAAAATCTAATCAAATGGCTACCCAGACTATTTGCATTGCCCCCCTTTTACACCGCTGCTACACTCTGTTGTTATCTATGCATAGTCACTTTAATAACTCTACCTACATGTACAGTGTGGCAAAAAAGTATTTAGTCAGCCACCAACTGTGCAAGTTCTCCCACTTAAAAAGATGAGAGAGGCCTGTAATTTTCATCATAGGTACACTTCAACTATGACAGACAAAATGAGAAAAAAAAATCCAGAAAATCACATTGTAGGATTTTTAATGAATTTATTTGCAAATTAGGGTGTAAAATAAGTATTTGGTCACCTACAAACAAGCAAGATTTCTGGCTCTCACAGACCTGTAACTTCTTCTTTAAGAGGCTCCTCTGTCCTCCACTCGTTACCTGTATTAACGGCACCTGTTTGAACGTGTTATCAGTATAAAAGACACCTGTCCACAACCTCAAACAGTCACACTCCAAACTCCACTATGGGCAAGACCAAAGAGCTGTCAAAGGACACCAATAACAAAATTGTAGACCTGCACCAGGCTGGGAAGACTGAATCTGCAATAGGTAAGCAGCTTGGTTTGAAGAAATCAACTGTGGGAGCAATTATTAGGAAATGGAAGACATACAAGACCACTGACAATCTCCCTCGATCTGGGGCTCCACGCAAGATCTCACCACGTGGGGTCAAAATGATCACAAGAACGGTGAGCAAAAATCCCAGAACCACATGGGGGGACCTAGTGAATGACCTGCAGAGAGCTGGGACCAAAGTAACAAAGCCTACCATCAGTAACACACTACGCCGCCAGGGACTCAAATACTGCAGTGCCAGACGTGTCCCCCTGCTTAAGCCAGTACATGTCCAGGCCCATCTGAAGTTTGCTAGAGAGCATTTGGATGATCCAGAAGAAGATTGGGAGAATGTCATATGGTCAGATGAAACCAAAATATAACTTTTTGGTAAAAACTCAACTCGTCGTGTTTGGAGGACAAAGAATGCTGAGTTGCATCCAAAGAACACCATACCTACTGTGAAGCATGAGGGTGGAAACATCATGCTTTGGGGCTGTTTTTCTGCAAAGGGACCAGGGCGACTGATCCGTGTAAAGGAAAGAATGAATGGGGCCATGTATCGTGAGATTTTGAGTGAAAACCTCCTTCCATCAGCAAGGGCATTGAAGATGAAACGTGTCTGGGTCTTTCAGCATGACAATGATCCCAAACACCCGGCCCGGGCAACAAAGGAGTGGCTTCGTAAGAAGCATTTCAAGGTCCAGGTGGCCTAGCCAGTCTCCAGATCTCAACCCCATAGAAAATCTTTGGAGGGAGTTGAAAGTCCGTGTTGCCCAGCCCCAAAACATCACTGCTCTAGAGGAGATCTGCATGGAGGAATGGGCCAAAATACCAGCAAAAGTGTGTGAAAACCTAGTGAAGACTTACAGAAAACGTTTGACCTCTGTCATTGCCAACAAAGGGTATATAACAAAGTATTGAGATAAACTTTTGTTATTGACCAAATACTTATTTTCCACCATAATTTGCAAATAAATTAATTAAAAATCCTACAATGTGATTTTCTGGATTTTTTTAAAGTGGGAGAACTTGCACAATTGGTGGCTGACTAAATACTTTTTTGCCCCACTGTACATATTACCTCAATTACCTCGACTAACCGATACCCTCGCACATTGACTCTGTACCAGTACCCCCCTGTATATAGTCTCGCTATTGTTATTTTACTGCTGCTCTTTAATTACTTGTTCCATTTATTTCTTTAACTGCATTGTTGGTTAGGGGCTCGTAAGTAAGCATTTCACTGTAAGGTCTACTTACACCTGTTGTATTCGGCGCATTTGACTAATAAAATTACATTTATTGGCGTGTTCCTTGCCTATAATAGAAACCCTTATTGGGGTAACCCTCTTGAGGTGATTGTTGGAAGGCTATCCTACAGGAACCCTGGGTGAAAGTGTGGAAGTGCAGATTGGTTTACAAAATAAAATAGAACCATGTCAGTAGCAGGGAGCACACTGACATACTGTAAGAATACTCAACGAATTGAGTGAGGAAGTGACTGACCATTGTTGTGGCAGGTGTATGAGGATATTTTCTTTACAAATGCAACTTTTTCCCCCCTAGTTGTACCTGACTTTCAGCATGCAGAACTCTTCTTTCCATACGTGATTATTGACTTAAGCATTTGGTCTTTAGAGAACGTTTAATCTAATAGTGATATATATCATCTGAAAGTGAAAATTCATCCAGGTGATTTTGACATAAATTGGGCAAATTCTGTCACACTACCACTGCTCTTGTTTTATTCTTCATTGATTCAAAGAGGGGATAGTAACCAAAATCCATATCATTATATCAATCATTATATCATATCATATCAATCATTATTTGACCTTTAAATTGGAAAATAGTTAAAACCAGGTCAAAGTCACAGCACAAGATGTCCTGGATAACTGTTATTGTCAATTTTACCATTCCTTAAGCACATAACCAGATTAATTACTGATCTGCAAAGATTGGCCTACATGCAACTACTTTGTGTCAGAAAATATGCTGTAATGTAATATGGTTTGTTCCTTTACATTAGAATTTGAAATCACCTCACTGGTACAGGAAATCACCTAAAACACAGTGGGTAAGATCAATGCACACACATTGACATGCACATATTAGTAATACAAAATAAAGAATGCACTTTACCCACAAATTAAATTGATATAGTCGGTAGTACTTTCAAGCATTGCGGCAGCATCATGTCATGGGTATGCATGTCACCGGCAGGTACTGTGGAGTTTGTCAGGATCAAAATCAATATGAAAGGAGCAAAGCCCAGGTAAAAAAGTTAGAGGAAAACCCGCTTCAGTCTTCTGAAAGCCTAACCCTGGGATAGAATGTTATTTTTCAGCGGGACAATAAAAGCAAAAGTTATGTCATAGACACCAGAATGGCTTTTCAAGAGGTGTTTAGTGTTAGTGAGTGATCAAGTCTCAGTCCTAACTTAAATTTGCTTGAAAATCAGAGACAAGGTTTCAATATTGCTGTTCATCAATGATTCCCAACCAGATTTACTAAGCTTGAGCAATTTTTACAAAAACAATGGATTTACTGTATGTTGCCCTAACAGGTGATTCATTTGGATGTATTTGTTACTGTGTCTTACCTCTACAGACTGGAAGAGGGTTGCTCCACTGTCCATTCATCCTGCACTGGGCTCTTGATGCACCATGCAACAGATATCCTTTGCTGCAGGTGAAGTTTACCACATCGTTCAGGTTGAACTCGCTGCCGTTAGTTCGACCATTTGTTGGGTTTCCAGGGTGACCGCACGTAATGGCTATGAAAACATTTGAGGTAGCCAAGGGTACAGATATTTAGGTAATAAGTAAGTAATGGGTCGAAGCATCGAATCTGCTTTAGTTTTTGAGGTGATCAATCTCTGGTGAGGGAGGAGCTGTTTTTTACATACTGTGTTTATTTCTTTCTTCTGAACATTTCCATTTGTTATGGCAAATGGTTTTAAAAATACTTACTTTTATGTTCGCTAGCTGGACAGGCAAACACTGCCAAGTACTTTATAGTAAACCAATCAATACTCGTGTACTATCCAGGTACCATCTCTGTTGATCACGTCTGCCAATCATGTTTTCTGTACTTAAGGATAAGCTGTGAACATGAAAGAATCATCTGTAGTTGTAAATACATTCTCAAACATGTAACTGATGAGTTGTGAACATGGAAAAAATGTGCATGTTAATTTTGCACGCTCAGACTTTTGGCACTGCTTTAGCGCCCTACCATGTGCAAACAGCGATTTGCAAGCATGGAGAGAGAGCAGGAGTTCTTGGTGGTGGGACCTGTTTCTTCTAATAGACCAGTATACTCTACACTGGTTCGTTGGTGACAGCTCACATGGGCCGTGTTGTCTGTCAATCACGACGTGCTTAATTTTGCATACTCAATCGTTGTTAGTAGTAAAATAATCGATTGTCAGGAAATAGGCATCATCAACTTTCAGAAGGTAAGTAGGAAAGTTAGCCTTATCATTTAAACCACCTATATACTGTATATTCACATTCACACTCCAACTGGCCTATGGCTGGGAAACTTCAGGAACTCCGATTTCAAGAGAGAATACTGTTATGTAGACGAACAAGACTAGCTAGATTCTTTATAAACTGCTTGGGTGTACTAGCTACATCCCTCCTCATATTCGTGAGCTAACAAAAATACTGTTTAACACAAGCAGGTATGGTGTCTCCCAGGTGAGTAAAAAAGAACACACAACAATAATAATACATAGAGAACATAACAAATACAACTGTTTAAAATGGACGCTTATGACAAGTTGGAAAACAACTCTTACATTTTGATGCCATTGACAGCATGTGATTATTAATTATTGTTATTTTTTAAAGGGTGGATCAGCTTTAATATTGCAGATAGATTGTGGCTTCCATCAATGTAATTGTCTGCATCATTTCCAATCCCCCATATATTCTTTTGTAAATATATAAAATATATACAGTTGAAGTCAGAAGTTTACATACACCTTAGATAAATACATTTAAACTCAGTTTTTCACAATTCCTGACATTTAATCCTAGTAAACATTCCCTGTCTTAGGTCAGTAAGGATCACCACTTTATTTTAAGAATGCGAAATGTCAGAATAATAGTAGAGAGAATTATTGATTTCAGCTATTATTACTTTCATCAAATTCCCAGTGGGTCAGAAGTTTACATACACTCAATTAGTATTTGGTAAATTTCTTAACTTGGGTCAAATGTTTCGCATAGCCTTCCACAAGCATCCCAGAACAAGTTGGGTGAATTTTGGCCCATTGATCCTAACAGAGCTGGTGTAACTGAGTCAGGTGTGTAGGCCTCCTTGCTTGCACACTCTTTTTCAGTTTCGCCCACACATTTTCTACAGGATTGAGGTCAGGGCTTTGTGATGGCCACTCCAATTGACTTTGTTGTCCTTAAGCCATTTTGCCACAACTTTGGAAGTATACTTATGGTCATTGTCCATTTAGAAGACGCATTTGCGACCAAGCTTAAACTTCCTGACTGATGTCTTGAGATGTTCCTTCAATATATTCATCTAATTTTCCTCCCTCATGATGCCATGCATTTTGTGAAGTGCCCCAGTCCCTCCTGCAGCAAAGCGCCCCCACAACATGATGCTGCCACCCCCATTCTTCATGGTTGGGATGGTGTTCTTCGGCTTGCAAGCCTCCCCCTTTTTCCTCCAAACATAACCATGGTCATTATGGCCAAACAGTTCTATTTTTGTTTCATCAGACCAGAGGACATTTCTCCAAAAAGTACGATCTTTGTCCGCATGTGCAGTTGCAAACCGTAGTGTGGCTTTTTATGGCAGTTTTGGAGCACTTGTTGTACTGTGGATATAGATACTTTTGTGCCTGTTTCCTCCAGCATCTTCATAAGGTCCTTTGCTGTTGTTCTGGGATCTATTTGCACTTTTCGTACCAAAGTACGTTCCTCTCTAGGGGACAGAACGGGTCTCCTTCCTGAGCGGTATGACGGCTGCGTGGTCCCATGGTGTTTATACTTGCATACTATTGTTTGTACAGATGAACGTGGTACCTTCAGGCATTTGGAAATTGCTCCCAAGGATGAACCTGACTTGTGGAAGTCTACAATTGTTTTTCTGAGGTCTTGGCTGATATCTTCTGATTTTCCCATGATGTCAATCAAAGAGGCAGTGAGTTTGAAGGTAGGCCTTGAAATACATCCACAGGTACAACTCCAATTGACTCAAGTTATGTCAATTAGCCTATCAGAAGTTTCTAGTCATGACATAATTTTCCAAGCTGTTTAAAGGCACATTCAACTTAGTGTATGTAAACTTCTGACCCACTGGAATTGTAATACAGTGAATTATACGTGAAATAATCTTTCTGGAAAAATGACTTGTGGCATGCACAAAGTAGATGTCCTAACCGACTTGCCAAAACTATAGTTGTTAACAAGCAATTTGTGGAGCGGTTGAAAAACAAGTTTTAATGACTCCAACTTAAGTGTATGTAAACTTCTGTCTTCAACTGTATACAGTAACAATCAAAAGTTTGGAAGCACCTACTCATTCCAGGGTTTTTCTTTATTTTTACATTGTAGAATAATAGTGAAGAGATCAAAACTATGAAATAACACATATGGAATATATTTCAGATTCTTCAAAGTAGCCCTTTGCCTAAATGACAGCTTTGCACACTCTTGGCATTCTCTCATCCAGCCCCATGATGTAGTCACCTGGAATATATTTAAATTAACAGGTGTGCCTTGTTAAAAGTTAATTTGTGGAATTCCTTTCCTTCTTAATGCATTTGAGCCAATCAGTTGTGTTGTGACAAGGTAGAGGTGGTAAAATACCAAGTCCATATTATGGCAAGAACAGCTCAAATAAGCAAAGAGAAACGACAGTCAATCATTACTTTAAAGACATAAAGGTCAGACAATACGAAACATTTGAAGAACTTTGAAAGTTTCTTCAAATGCAGTCGCAAAAACCATCAAGCGCTATGATGAAACTGGCTCGCATGAGGATCGCCACAGGAAAGGAAGACCCAGAGTTACTTCTGCTGCAGAGGATAAGTTTATTAGAGTTACCAGCCTCAGAAATAGCAGCCCAAATAAATGCTTCAAAGAGTTCAAGTAACAGACATATCTCAGCCTCAACTATTCAGAGGAGACTGTGTGAATCAGGCCATCATAGTCGAATTCCTGCAAAGAAACCACTACTAAAGGACACCAAGAATAAGAGACATGCTTGGGACAAGAAACCCGAGCAATGGACATTAGACTGGTGGAAATCTGTCCTTTGATCTGATGAGTCAAAATTTGAGATTTTTGGTTCCAACCGCCGTGTCTTTGTAAGACACAGAGTAGGTGAACAGATGATCTCCGCATGTGTGGTTCCCACTGTGAAGCATTGAGGATGAGTTGTGATGGTGTGGGGGTGCTTTGCTGGTGACACTGACAGTGATTTATTTAGAATTCAAGGCACTCTTAACCAGCATTTCTTTTACCACAGCATTCTGCAGCGATACGCCATCCGATCTGGTTTGCACTTAGTGGGACTATCATTTGTTTTTCAACAGGACAATGACACAAAACACACCTACAGGCTGCGCAAGGGCTATTTGACAAAGAAGGAGAGTGATGGAGCGCTGCATCAGATGACCTGGTCTCCACAATTACCTGACCTCAACCCAATTGAGATGGTTTGGGATGGGTTGGACCGCAGAGTGAAGGAAAAGCAGCCAACAAGTGCTCAGCATATGTGGGGGGAAATGCATTTCAGGTGAAGCTGGATGAGAGAATGCAAAGAGTGTTATAACCTGTCTTCTAGGCAAAGGGTGGCTGTTTTGTACAATTTGTAGAACACTTTTTTGGTTACTACATGATTCCATAGATGTTATTTCATAGTTTTGATGTCTTCATTATTATTCTACAATTGTCACGGCTTTCTTCCTGGGAAGGAGAGGCGGACCAAAACGCAGCGTGGTTATAGTTCATGGTTCTTTAATCAGAAAACTCAAACATGAACAAACTACAAAACAATAAACGTGAAAACCGTAAAAGTCCTAACTGGTGCATAAAACACAAAGACAGGAAACAACCACCCACAAAATACACAAAGAATATGGCTGCCTAAATATGGCTCCCAATCAGAGACAACGATAAATACCTGCCTCTGATTGAGAACCAATCCAGGCAACCATAGACTTACCTAGAAACCTAAAAGAACACAACCCCATAAATCTACAAAAAACCCTAGACAAGACAAAACACATAAATCACCCATGTCACACCCTGGCCTAACCAAAATAATAAAGAAAACAAAGATAACTAAGGCCAGGGCGTGACAACAATGTAGAATAAAATAAAGAAAAACCCTGGAATGAGTAGGTGTGTCCAAACTTTTGAATGGTACTGTATATATACACTGCCATTCAAAGGTTTTGGGTCACTAAGAAATGTCCTTGTTTTTAAAAAAAGCACACTTTTTATCCATTAAAATAACATCAAATGGATCACACTCCTGTGTTTCAATCGCACATTGTTAGCTAATCCAAGTGTATCATTTTAAAAGGCTAATTGATCATCAGAAAACCCTTTTGCAATTATGTTAGCACAGCTGAAAACTATTGTTCTGATTAAAGAACGCTGTGTACTACTACCTTCACAGAACAGCGCAAAACCGGCTCTATCCAGAACAGAAAGAGGAATGAGAGGCCGCTGTGCACAACTGAGCAAGAGGACAAGTACATTAGTGTCTAATTTGAGAAACAGACACCTCACAAGTCCTCAACTGGCAGCTTAATTTAATAGTAACCGCAAAACACCAGTCTCAACGTCAACAGTGGAGAGCCGAATTCGGGATGCTGGCCTTCCAGGCAGAGTTCCTCTGTCCAGTGTCTGTGTTCTTTTGCCCATCTTAATCTTTTCTTTAGATTGGCGTGTCTGAGATGTTTTTTTTCCCAACTCTGCCTAGAAGACAAGCATCCCGGAGAGTCACCTCTACACTGTTGACATTGGGACTGGTGTTTTGCGGGTACTGTTTGAGGAGTTTCTATTTTCAGGTCTCTTCAGAGATGTTCGATCGAGTTCAAGTTCGGGCTCTGGCTGGGCCACTCAAGGACATTCAGAGACTTGTCCCAAAGCCACAGCATGATGCTTCCACCACCATGCTTCACCGTAGGGATGGTGCCAGGATTCCTCCAGACGTGACGCTTGGCACGCCAAATAGTTCAGGCCAAAGAGTTTAATCTTGGTTTCATCAGACGATATAATCTTGTTTCTCATGGTCAGAGTCCTTTAAGTGTCTTTTGGCAAACTTCAAGTGGGCTGTCAGGTGCCTTTTACTGTGAGTGGCTCCCATCTTGCCACTACCATAAAGCGAGGATTGGTGGAGTTCTGCAAAGATGGTTGTCCTTCTGGAAGGTTCTCCCATCTCCACAGAGGAACTCTGGAGCTTTGTCAGACTGACCATCAGGTTGTTGGTCACCTCCCTGACCAAGGATCACCCCCATTTCTCAGTTTAGCTGGGCGGCCAGCTCTAGGAATTGTCTTGATGGTTAAAAAACATCTTCCATTTAAGAATGTTGGAGACCACTGTATTCTTGGGGACCTCCAATGCTGCAGAAATGTCTTGGTACTCTTCCCCAGATCTGTGCCTCGACACAATCATGTCTCGTAGCTCTACGGACAATTGCTCTGACATGCACTGTCAACTGTGGGACCTTATATTATATTTTGGTACCCTGTCACGGAGCTCTACGGACAATTCTTTTGCCCACATGGCTTGGTTTTTGCTCTGACATGCACTGTCAACTGTGGGACCCTAGTATATAGACAGATGTGTGCCTTTCCAAATCATGTCCAATCAATTGAATTTTCCACAGGTGGACTCCAATCAAGTTGTAGAAACATCTCAAGGATGATCAATGGAAACAGGATGCACCTGAGCTCAATTTCGAGTCTCATAGCAAAGGATCTAAATATTTATGTAAATGTATTTTATTTATTGAAAATAATGTATTTGCAAAATTGTCTAAACCTGTTTTTGCTTTGTCATTATGGGGTATTGTATGTAGATTGATGAGGAAAAAATTGTATTTAATCAATTTTAGAATGAGGCTGTAATGTTACAAAATGTGGAAGTCAAGGCGTCTAAAAACTTTCAGAATGCGCTGTATATATAAATTCCAGTCTTACTTTATCAAAAGCTATAAGGGCACAAGGCGAGCCCCAAATGCAGACACAGGAGGCAGATGGTTGAGCTCCGATATTTATTACACCAAAAGGGGTAGGCAAAAGGAAGGTCGGGGACAGGCGAGAGTTCATAAACCAGGTAAAAGTCCAAACAGTACCAGGGCATAGGCAGGCTCGAGGTCAGGACAGGCAGGGGTTCAGTGAACAGGTCCTAGTCCAAACAGTACAAGGGGATAGGCAAGCTCGAGGTCAGAACAGGTAGAGTGGTCAAGCAGGCGGATTCGGCATCAGGACAGGCAAGGGTCAAAATCAGGAGGGCTAGGAAAAAACAGAGACTGGGAAAATAGGAGCTAGGAGAAACGCTGGTTGACTTGGCAAAACAAGACAAACTGGCACAGAGAGACAGGAAACACAGGGATAAATACACTGGGTACTAATGGGGAAAACAGGAGACACCTGGAGGTGGGTACAAACAATCACCAAGACAGGTGAAACAGATCAGGGTGTGACAAAAGCCGTTTCAAATCTATGAATACCAGGTCTGGCGTGTGATTAACAAAGTTACTTCTTCAAACGATCAAGACAATTTGTATGGCATGCTGCATCCCTCTGGGCACAGACTGGTTGAATCAACATTGTTTCCACGTCATTTCAATGAAATTACATTGAACCAACATGGAATACTGAAAACATTGAAAACATATTTATCTTATTTCATCACACATGTGAGGCTGCGTTTACATCTTATATAGAAACAGACTATTGGCTGCCTTCATCACGTGGAGAATATACAGGAGTTCTGATTGGTCCCAAGTTCAGCAGTTTGGCAAATTTGCCTGAGAAGACAGTGTTGAAGTATACTTTTTATGAGAAAGTGTGAAAGAACTGAAGGTGACAACAAATGTTACAGTCATCATAAGAATGTTTTACTGTCATATAGAAAAATCAGCTCCTCCCTTGACAAGGATCAATCAGCTTCATGTTTTTAAGCTTCAGCCCACCACCTGAAGGTGGAGAATTCCTGTACATCTCTGATTGTTAAGGGAGAATCGATAGGAACAATTAAAAAAACTAAAGTTATTGCACTTACGAACACAAACAGGAGCTTGTCCAGACCATCTGTGGTCCTGTTGACAGATCCGAACCGATGTTCCAATAAGGCGAAAGCCCAGGTTGCACTGATAGACAACAGTGTCACGATAACTGGAGCCATCTCCACTGATATGACCATTGATGATTGGATCAGGGGAGTCACAGTGGCCAGCTAGAAGGGAGAATAAACCAAATATTTGCATAATATTTTCAGTTAGATAAAACATAAAATAGTCCAATATTAGTATGGATTGGCATGAAAAAGTATATTTGTTACATAAACTTTCTTCTTATTCCCTAACACAAATCTTTTAAAATATTCTCATGACTGTAATAACCATTTGTCACTTTGACACATACAAAAATATATACTGTAACACATAGAAATGTATTTGATCCTTATCATGTCTTTTTTGGGGGAAATGCCTCAATAATTTAATCCAATCAATAATCTAATTGATAATAATGAGGGGTGGTATGTCTTCATTTTTAACTGACATTTAGGAGTTGACTGCTGGGGTCGGATTAAATCTCATGGATAGAATTATCAATATAAAATTTGGGATGCTGGTAATTTAAGAGAAATCATGACCTTCAAGAGTTTGAAACTGTAAACACAACTGTAACCTGAGAAATCTTAATGCGTTTCTGGCATAATGATGTGAAAACCAAAAACTTGGGGACTCGTCCAGGATGATACAATTTTGGGGCTCGTCCGGGATGAGAAAAGAAAGAACTTAAGCATTAGTAAACCATTTATACTATACCAAGACACTTTGTTTCCACTCCACTCCAGAGCCCGTTGGCCCCACATTCCCTCACGTGTGACCCAACCAGTGTGTAGCCCGTATTACACATGAAGATCGCTGTGGCGCCAAATGTAATCAGGGTTCCTATCTTGTTGCCATAGGGAGGAGAGGGGAGGTCCCCACACGAGATAACTGGAAGTGACACAGACAATCAGAGACTGGGTTATACTTGGTTGGACGCCACTGTGCCTGAGTGGAAACAAATTCCACAATGAGGAATGATTAGCGAATAATTTTGATCTAGTTACTAGATATCCTGGATGAAAGGTATGCCGAGTATTGTGTATTTGTTCTAGAACACTAAATGGGGAAGTGAAATGTGTCTTACAGCACTGATTGATTCAGCCCTAACAAATTACCTGTAAATATTACAATAATTTGAACATGCCACTACCTTATGTAAACACACATTGCTGGCCATTATGCCAACAGTCATTATACTGTATATTACCCCTCTTTCTGTTTTGTCATATTGTTCTAATGTATGCCACAGTGTGCTTGTTTGTTTGTCTACTAGATTCAAGTGGAATGACTAAAGAGGGTGAACTTTTGAGGAACTATGCAGAGCAGTGCCCTGCGGCTCACTGTGTGTATTCACCTTCTTTCAATTCAAATACAGTCTGGTTCACCACATGAATAAAAAGAGGCGCTAAACAGAGTATGTAAGTGCATTGGCTATACATACAAATGAGTACTCATCCAGCATATTGTCTTCCCTGTAAAAAAGGCACTCATGGAATGATCAGAAAATATTAGGGGCTCCTAGACGCACCCAATCAAAGCCAAGGCCAATATACCTTTGCATGTTGTGACGGCTCTGAATTTGTTTGAACTGTCTCAATGCTTCCCCTTTAATTCCCAATGAAATAGCCAGCATCAGCTGCGCAAAAGGGGGTTGTGATGGTGGTGCGAAGTTGTATTTAAAAGTGTGCTTTGTAGCCTTGTCTCAAGTTTAACCGGGATCGGACCCACTCATTGCTTCCTTTGGACTACACATCTCATTTGCTCTCCTTCTTCGTGGCCTTTCTCTGCTGGAGATCTGTTGGCTGATTGGATTGTCTAACTGGCCGATTGACTACAGCTATTAGGCATATGGTATTTCCTGTGTTTTAGTGTGCTGTATACTGTGATGATTTATGTGGTCAGTTGTAGTTGAAAACTACTAAGAATTTATACTCTTTATGGTTGTGTGGTAAAAGAGTTTGACATTTTGATTGTATGATTGAGACTGGGTTTACGCTACACTTTATGAATGGACAAATATTGCGTGAATAAGGTCGCTTGAGTTCACTGAACTCATTTACCGGGCTGGACTCTTTTAGGCCCTTTTAGGCCTGAGGAACGGGACTTTTCATGAGGAACCAGAGCTAGTTGTTTGTTATATTATTATGTGTGTGATCATTTATGTTGGTAATACAACCCACGCAAAATAATACAATTGTTTTGAAGTTATTTCCAATGTTTTAAGGGTTTATGAACAGTGTATGTCCATCCTGACTTTTTTTGTCCTTTGTATTGGTGTAGACTTGATGGACCAGACGGGACTCATTCAATATTTTCCATGGTAGGCACAACTTACCTGGCACCGCTGCAAACAATAACCTCAAGTCAAAACCGTTACAATGTTCACCATGGCATGTAAACATATTAAATATTAAGTCCCCGCTAATTAGAATATTTATATTCTCCCTCTGACCTCTAATTAGCCGGACCGTATTTCCCTGATTACATCATCGCCACTACAGTTTATTGTTTACGCAGCACATCAATGCAGAGGAAATAGGGAGGGATGTGATCAAAACAAATGATTGGACACTGCCTTGTGACTTCCCAGCTCCCACACCAGATCCTGGAGATTATGAATGCATCAGTCCGGAAATACATTGGGAGCCACAAAGAGGAAGGATTTCAGACGTGTTAACTGCCAGTGTGAACAACAGCTCTGGCCAGACAATGAAATTGCTCTCGGTAATTAGAACAAGGTACTATTAATACTCAAAATGTCAACTATTTTGTGCTCAATTCTTATGATAATTATTTCCTATTATTTTTCCATAACTCTAAGCAGTGCAGCCTGGTGGTAGATGTACAGTCTGTATCTTACTCTTGCAGGTAGACCTCTCCTGGATTCCAGCCCAGGTTCCATTAGCTAAGCACTTGATGGTCCTCCTGCCTCCCAGGTAGAAGCCAGGAGTGCAGCTTAGCATTATCTGAGATCCAAATTCATTCAGTGACCCCGAGATCAGCCGCCACACCATGTGTTCTGAGAGCATGCTCTCAATGTAAGGGCACTGGATCGCTGTGGGGGGAGAGAGAACATGCCAGATTTAATAGAACACACTCAAAAAGCCAGACATGACAGATAAACATTTCTCAATTTCCTTCCACATATTTGCCGATGTAATATTCTAAAAGCCTTATGTACATTATCAATTTCTGTCCAGTATCTATTGTTAAAACTGAGAACCGACGCATGTCTTGTATTCAAGATCCTTAATGGCCTGGCTCCCCCTCCACTCAATATTTTTGTTAAACAGAAAACCCAGACATATGGCAGCAGATCCACAAGGTCTGCCATGAGAGGTGACTGTATAGTTCCCCTAAGGAAAAGCACCTTTAGTAAATCTGCATTCTCTGTGAGAGCTTCCCATGTCTGGAATACACTGCCATCAGACACACATAACTGCACCACATATCACACTTTCACAAAATGCTTGAAGACATGGCTAAAGGTCAATCAGATTTGTGAACATGGTCCCTAGCTGTGTGTTGCCACTCTCCATGTTGTCTGTAGCTTGTGAGGTGTGGAAACACTTTGTTGCTTTTATGAATTTTGTCTTGCTGCTTTTTGTTCTATGTTGCTCTGTCTGTATGCTACGTCTTGCTTGTCCTATGTTGCTCTGTCTGTATGCTATGTCTTGCTTGTCCTATGTTGCTATGTCTTGCTTGTTCTATGTTGCTATTGTCTATATTGTAATTGTTTTTAATAACCTGCCCAGGGACTGCGGTTGAAAATTAGCCGGCTGGCTAAAACCGGCACTTTTACTGAAACGTTGATTAATGTGCACTGTCCCTGTAAAAATAAAAATAAAACTCAACTCAACTCAGAAATGCCAAAGCACTTTATGATATAAAACTATAAAATATAATGGGTATAAAATCATTTTTTATATATACTGTATTCACATATATCACATTCAATGAGGGATTAAAATGTAATTTATACAGTCATGTCCCAAAATGACTCCAACATGATTGCTTAGTGTGTTTCTGGTAATGCAGGCCTGAGGGGGCGGGTTGCATCCTACCATTTGTTTTTTGTGAGTGCCTAACTGCAAAAATCTAGTCATTATTGCTCTCATCTCAGCCGTTACCTGCTCCACATTACTCTCTAAGGAGGACATTAATGAGACCTGCATTGACTGCAGTGGCTCAATGAAGCAGGGGAATTTATCATACTGTTGGCATAGAAACAAAGGTTATTTTTCTCACGTAAACAAAGAGGTGGGTGTGCAGCGTTGCTCCATGTCCCATTCTCTAGACAGACGGTGCTTGTGGGGAGACTTGTCTCCATCCTGTACCCTTCATTGCACTGGTAATTCACTTTGCTTCCGACTGTGTACTGGAAACCATGGAATGAACCATTGGCAGGAGACTCAGGGATTCCACAAGATAAAGCTGCCGATGGAAAGACATTCAAATATTAAAATGATACTCATCAAACGATGACCTCAGCTGCATGGATTACTCTCAGCACTTACAGAAATTATGGCACAAAATTAGTAAACAGTGTGGCCTCTTCTAATAAAAGGGTATAACGTGAAGTCTTCTGACTATAGTGGCATTATATCTCAGAGGGGATAAAGAGTAAGTAAGCAAAGTGTGTATGATCCAACTATTAGGGTACTATGGAAACTAGATATTTCCCTTGAAGATTGTGGCATTCATTTGCTTAAACACACATTTACCATTCAAATACCATGTTCAGAATACTGTGCAAATGGAACAATCAATCTCATCTAATCAAATTATAATTTACAATCAGGTTTAGTGAGAAACAGAAACAGTTCTATTGTTTTGTACGCTACTTACACACCCGTAGTTTACCACAAATGAGGGGACACAGTACCTTTAAAGAGATAATTGCCTTGCATACTCGTAAACAGGCATGTACAGATACAACCCCCAGAAGTAATTAGCTCCAACTTATCCTCTATTCCTTTATGTAAATATACATCTCCTTTGCTTAAAGCAACAGGCTGTCACACTAATTAACATAATAGAAAAAGGGTCAGTTACATAACTGTCAATGATATACTTCTGAACAAAGTTTGTTAGAAGACTCATTATAATATATTTTCTAGCTACAGTATGATATTAGGAAATATTCATGAATTGTAGCTTGCTATGTTGAAGAGAAAGAGAAAAAGAAATGGAGAAAGACAATGAGTCACAACTCCTCCAGATTTGTGCAGACACAAACACATCTCCACATTCTGACACGGGGGAACTCCCAGACATAAGATTAAAGTGAATCCCCCTCAAGTCAGTAAATGTCATCCGCAGCTCTGCATTACCTTGACATAGTGGAGCTGGGGCATCCCAATGATACAGCCCATTCCGATGCAACCGGCAGGTGGAATTTCTTGGGCCCACTAGCCTGTAGCCAGCATAACAATAGTACTGCAGCTTGCTTCCTGGACGCTCTCTTGTTCGATTAAGCACCCCTCCATTTCCAGGTGGGTCATTAATGCTACAATAAGGAGCTACATTGAAAAGAAAGAGCATTTTAAGTGTTTCTATATCATGCCACCATCTAAATGATTAACGATATGCTCTACATGTACATTAGTACTTTATATTACATTACATTAGTATAACATGACATTACATAAGTATTCTCCAGAATTCTCAAAATCCCCTGCCCTAAATTAAAACTATTAATCGGGCTGAATGGTTGAGTCTAGGTTCTGGGTGATTAGACCACATGTTAAAACTCCAGGCAGCATATCATTTTAATTTACTTTGATGAATGCCCAATGGACTGTTAAAGACGAAGGGAAAAAAAATCCCCTGGCTGGGTAAAGACTTCTTTACTCCCAAAGCAGTTTTGTAAAGATCAAGCAGAGGTGTATTACCCTGTCTGTGTTCAACATCCCTGCATTATTTAAAAAGCCTTTTACACAGTCTGACAGCACTGTGGTAGCCATTCTGAAGCCTTCAGAAACCATCACTCCTTCTGACACGTCAGGCCTCAATGCAATGTGACCATTTTTTACCCCGAATCATGCCTTTTTTCTCCACTGCACAAGGGATGGCAAATTGAAAAAAATGGGAAACGTGGAAACAAACTGGAATAATAACCAGCACAGTGGCTGGAATGGCAAAAGGATCGACTAAAATGAATAGAGAGCAGAAAAGTGACAGAAAAGGCAGAAGGAGAGAAAAGAAATGGAAAGTAATCATGGCCACTGGGCTTTGTGAGCTATATATCATGTTTGGTCATTGGTGGAAATGTCTGTTTGAGTCACTGGACATGGCAGTTATTCAGCCAAATTCATTATGGGATCTTTGACCTCTATTATGGAGGACTTGCAAAAGGATCCCTGCAGGTATACATGTCTGGGCCCAGCCTAATGAGAGCTAACTTGGAAAAGTCTGACTTCCTCACACTCTTTGACCTAAATTGGATCCAAAGCAACTGCCTCAGAGGACAGAGGATGGTGTATAATCTTCTCTGACACCCATACAATAGCAAAAGGCTATGGTGCTTTTCCCCTATTTTGAATGTGCTGTTGTTCAAATGTTTCAGAATTCGTAAAATCAAATCAAATTGGATTTGTCACGTGTGCTGAATACAACAGGTGTAGACGTAACTGTGAAATGCTTGCTTAC
The DNA here is from genome assembly GCF_018296145.1 of Oncorhynchus tshawytscha. Classification (NCBI taxonomy): domain Eukaryota; kingdom Metazoa; phylum Chordata; class Actinopteri; order Salmoniformes; family Salmonidae; genus Oncorhynchus; species Oncorhynchus tshawytscha. Next base: position 77,013,660 of record NC_056429.1, on the reverse strand, counting down.
GAGCCCTTTCCAACGATGCAGAGTAAAACAATTATAATTAAAGATAACACAAAAGGAATAAAATGCACAAGAATGGAGCTATAAACAGAGAGTACCAGTACCAGATCAATGTGCAGAGGTATGAGGTATTTGAAGTAGATACTGTATGTACATGAAGGCAGGGTAAAGTGACTAGGCATCAGGATAGATAATAATAAGAGTAAAATAAAGAACTGAGTAGCAGCAGCAAATTATGAGTGTAAAAGTGTGTGTGTGTGTTTAAATGTGTTTGTGTTGTGTCGGTATGCGCATGTGTGTGTTTGTATTGTTGGTATATGTGTGTGTGTGTGTGTGTGTGTGTATGTGAATGTGTGTGGGTTTGTGTAGTGTCAGTGTAGTGTGTGTGTGTGTGTATATAGTCTCTATACAGTATATACTGTAGTATTGTGAGTGTGCATAGAGTCAATGCAAGATAGGGTCAGTGAAGATAGTCCAGGTAACCATTAATTAACTATTTAGCAGTCTTATGGCATGGGGGTAGAAGTTGTCTCGAAACATAACAGTCAATCCTTATAAGAATTGTGATGCAATGCTGTAGGCATCCCCAAAGCAATTGTGAAACATAAAGTCTTATCGCAAAAGGAAACATATGGTTATGCACTACAAACCTGTGTATCGGATTTTGAACCCTCTTTTGCTGGTTGCATGATCAGTGGACCATCTCAGGTAAAGGTGGTTGGTCTTGCTTGTAAAGTTTAACTGTGTGGAGTGATTTCCACTAAGGGCCACCAGCAAAGGGCTCTGACCAGATGGTCCTAACGGATAAAAATAAACACAAAAACATTACAGTGCTCGTCATGGAATATTTTTTTTTAAATCACGCATTGCTGACATTAGATAAATATTTGAAAACTGCACCAAAAAAAACAATGCGTGTGACTTAGTTGGCTGTTGGAAAAGGAAACTACCGTCAAAGATCTCGAGTTCGTCGAACTGCTTCTCACTCTGAAACATCTCCACGAAGATGGAAATAGTGTACGCAGGTTGAACTCTGATGACCCAGGAGCAGGTCTGAGAGTTGGGGTAGTTTTTAGGGAAACCTGGACTAAGGATAACCCCGGATGAGAAGGCGCGTTCTTCATTTGCAGGACACTGAGCTAAAAGCACAACAAACACAAGCAGACAAGAATTACTCATGAGAAAAAGGTAATTGTTGCTACAGTACACATCTTTATCACCTCAACTGTAGTTCTTGTGAACCTCTTCAGGTTGCAAATCCAAATGAGCTTAGGGTTAATGATCTATGACAAGAAATAATGTGAAGGCATTTAACATTTTCATATTCTACCCTGTGGGCAAATAATAATGAAAACAAACCAAATGGACCATAGCTGCTTAGCTCCATTATGGAATTACAAAATTCAAGGAAACTGCTGTGCTTCTCTATCTCCCCAAAAAAGGCTTGGTAGTGCTTTGTGCTGTGCTTTAATAGAGCCATAGTGCTGCCTCCCATCTGTGTCATCGCGTTGGCACTATAATTAGAAATTATATGTATGAATAAGCCATTAAATCTGTGACTCACTTCTGTTAGAGCTCTGATTTACAAAGAGACACAGAGGCTCTAGCAGCACTGCACTACCATGACAAAAAAGGGGTATTTGTTTTTTAACAGGGTGATACACACCTTGGAACAATGCCTACTAATACTGTAGTATAACGGAGTCATCACAAGGATGCAAGGGAACAAGGATCTTGGTAAGTAAGCATTTCACTGTAAGGTTATAATAATAAGCTGTAATAACTGTTGTATTCGGGGAAAATGTGCATAGATTTGCATAGAATGTCAAAGGGCAGCAAACTGCCATGTTTGTATAAGCAGATAACATAAATCATTTATTGGAACTATCTGAGCTGAAAGTTCACCTCCTGTTTCCTTTCCAAGAAAGAAATAATAATAATTATCCAAATATTCTGGTCAGAACATTCTCTTACCTTCACAAGTAGGCGGAGGACTCTCAAACTGGAGATGAGAGTTGAGCTTACAGGTAAGCTCACTGTTGCCGACCAGGGTAAATCCAGGGAAGCAGCGATACTTCACAATGTCTCCTGGACAAAATATATTATTTAATACTTATAGCAGATGTGACATTATCAACGTCTGATGGAAACCTACATTGGATATTAAAGGTACTGTCTCTAGAGACATAACAACAGTTATATTACATAACAGCCTGTGTAATAACCAGTGTAATAACCTACTGCAAAGCGAGGCCGATTTACAACTGGAGCAAATAAAGTCAGAGTCAAAACCAAGAAGGGGGGCGAGGGGTCCGAGACCAAGTCAAGACCATGGTTGTATTTGTAATAGGGTCAAATCGTCACCATATTAAGAGGTCAAAATGTCCAGTATTTCTGTGTTCAGAATTCAGAACAACATGGATTCTTTAGACATTCAGAATGGTGAGAAAAAGCATGCTGAGGTCAAATAAAGAGCCACTCATAAATTACCACTAACCCGAACAGGTCTATAATGGATAAAAAGCCATGTTACAATTTCCCCCGGTCCCCCCTTACTAATAATGAGCGTGCAACTTCCAAACAATGTCCCCCACTCTTCCCTACCAGCGAATCAAGGAAATTCTGATTTGCGCGACAAAGTTTGAGAATATTTTTCAACAAAAGTAAAGGACGGTAATGTTACGAGTAAAGTAGTCAGCCCAGGTTTCAAGAGGCAATAAGATAGGCATGTGTCATGAAGGAGTGTGGATATTTGGTCTGGCAAAGAGGTTTTATGGGCTGACTGAATGGGAGTTGATAATTCTGAATTTTTCACTCCGCTAGTCTTGGTTGGTCTCAGCAAGAAATGACAAGTCCTCATTGTCCGAGTCCAAGTAAAAATGTATCTGACACCGAGACAAGACCAAGACACTCAATATGTGTCTCGAGACTGGACTCGAGACCAAGACTGGTCTTGAATACTACAACACTGGTTATTACCCTAACATGGTTGTCCAAAAACTGCAGCATTGGTGACAATATGTATGTAACACATTTCAATTAAATTTCCCCTTCAACACTGAGCAAAAATGAGGATCACACACCACCATGGTACAGTAAACCCTCTTTGATTCAAAGTCACATAGGAACATGTTGAACTGAACAAGTAGTGGATCACTGCCTGATGTTCCACTGAAAATAATAAATGATGAATATGTGGATAACCCAGTGTTTATCATCTCCCTGGTTCACACTAACCTATTTCATAATCTTGATCTTCATATACTATTTCAGCTTCTTCCACTGTTGGGGGAGGTGGGCATTTCTTCAGACGATAGGCTGGAGGAGAGAAAGAAAGAATATGTATTTTGCCAAAAACTGTTTGCAAATTATGGCTACAACATAGAAAAATTATCCCTCAAATCACATTATTTCACACTATCATAATCAAATGTCACCCACAAGGGATAGGTTATACAACAAAATAAAGGGATATATAAATACACAAACTGCAACACTAAAATGTACTACACTTACCCAATCTCATATTAAAAACATGAGAATACTTTATTTCTGATATTTTTAAACAGGTATTCAGCAAGCCTTAACAGTATTGCATTTTATCTACAACATGTTTGATTTGGAAGAGAAACTAACCATGGAAATTGAGGACAAAGAATCCACTTGTGGAGAAGTCACTGTGAAACTTGATAAGGACCTGATTGAAAGAACTGTAGGCTGACTCTAGCGCTGTATTACCACTGAAAATCCCAAGTTGTGGGTAGCTCTGCTCAGGGCCATCCCTGGAAGAGACCAGAAGGCATTGAAAATGCATTACATTTATAATGCACATGTTAAAGAGTGCAATAATGTCCAGCATTTCAGTGTGTCTTGGTTGAATTGATTTGTTCTCAAATCTATAGCAATATTTGTGCTCACATTCAGATAAAAGCATTAAATTACAGACTGATGGCTTTAGTAGTAACTTATATAACTCACAGAGGTCTGTAGTGTGGCAAAAAGTGTGTATTTTCCCCATTGATATACAGTGTTTTAATCCACTCTCTGGTACTGCAGATTATTCTATTGTGACATTCAAGTGCATCTTCACTAGTAAAGGGAGGTAAGGCAACATGTACTGCACAGTAATATGATTATTTGTTTCCTGTCTTGCTGTATTCTTAGTATAACTCTGAGTCTTCCTATGCTGTGACGTAAATGTTAGTTCTTCACAGAAAATACATATCAACCAATGGATTAACCGACGGGTGTTGTGAAAACAATTAATCCCTTACCATACAGCAATGTAATCCGTGACAGGCTCTGTCTGAAGCAGGGTGAAGTTGATGTAAATGCCATGTCCATGTGGCACAATGATAAGCCAGGTGCAGTCCTGTGAGTTAGGGTACTCATTTGGGTATTCCGGCGAGAATATGGTGCCATTCTGAGCTGTCATGTTGTACCCACATGGAGCTGCATTAGAAGGGAAGAGGGAGCAGTATTATCACAGAGGGTATGTATAGCATGTAGTGGGAATAGATGTTAAGTGGATTGGTCTCGGTAGCTTTGCTTGGCTTTGTCTGCTAACAATTTAAGAGCATTACTTCACCAATTGAACCTTCATTTCAAATATTTGCTGGTAAATTCTGTATACTCTACTACTTGTAGATAAAATATGAGCAGCAAACATGAGTTTTGACTGTGTTGACAACAGAGTAAACCTCACACTTTATTGTACTATCATGCTGTCTCTTTCCCTGTTTTCTGGGATTAGTCAATTCTGCACATTGAGCTTTGAAACTAAAAGGGAAAAGTGGCAATGACTTTAGATACTTCAACAAGAACCGAATATACCAAATACACTGCAAAAACACACTATCATGATGCTGAAAGGTGTGGTTGAATGAGGGACCCCAAGCAGGATTATTCAAATTTTTTAAATATACATTAATCATATATTTTTTTTTGCATTTGAAGTACATTTAAAATAATCTAAATTGGAACCATTTTAAATACATTTATTGCTTTGTCAATTTTATTTGTATTTATTATTGTATTTATTATTTGTATTTTATATTAAACACACTTAAAATTATCTAAATTGGGACACATTTTCTTAGTATAGATAAAGAGCAAAAACAAATATACTTCAAATACACTTCAGGTAAATATTACGTATATTTCTCATAAATTAGAATTATACTAAAATGTTATTTGAAATACAATTCCTGTATTTTCTTTAAAAAAAGTATTTATATTGTATTTCAAGTATACTTTTACAAATACATCTTCTCAACCAATGTCAACATGCGATTTACAAAGCAGTTGTAGCTGAACCAACAATTTACTAACCACTTTTGTTAACTGTGCACCATGGCCATTTCACGCTTTAGTTATTCATATTACGGTAATAAGTTCACATTTCAATAAAATGAAAGGTGTTATTAAAAGTACACCATTATTCAGTTTGAAAATGGAAAACATTTGAATAAGTTAAATATGTTAAATATGAAGAACAATATCCTATTATAAATCAAAACTTCACATGCAGAAAAGGATGCTGGTAATATGCAAATGTTTGAGCTCATGCGTTTTTGAAAGTACACTTTAAGTATATTGTGTGGACATTTAAGACTCTTAAGTATTTTCTTGAGATATGAAAAAGTTTATTCTCAGGAAGCATGTTCCTCAGCTGTGCATGTTTTGTTATGTGGAATAAACTATCATTATCATTGTGAACTTTCTCTGCACTCTTCTGAACAGGAATTCAGAAAGTACTATACTTGAACTCATTATTGGCACTGAAACTACAGTGCCTTGCAAAAGTATTCATAACCCTTGGATATTTTTCACATTATATTGTTACAAAGTAAGATAAAAATGTAATTTTTTTGTCAACAATCTACACAAAATATTCTGTCAAAGTGGAAGATTTCAATGTAAAAAAAATGGAACGAAAGAAATTAAATAACTCAAATACAGTGGGGCAAAAAAGTATTTAGTCAGCCACGAATTGTGCAAGTTCTCCCACTTAAAAAGGTGAGAGGCCTGTAATTTTCATCATACAGTGCCTTGCGAAAGTATTCGGCCCCCTTGAACTTTGCGACCTTTTGCCATATTTCAGGCTTCAAACATAAAGGTATAAAACTGTATTTTTTTGTGAAGAATCAACAACAAGTGGGACACAATCATGAAGTGGAACGACATTTATTGGATATTTCTACCTTTTTTAACATATCAAAAACTGAAAAATTGGGCGTGCAAAATTATTCAGCCACCTTAAGTTAATACTTTGTAGCGCCACCTTTTGCTGCGATTACAGCTGTATGTCGCTTGGGGTATGTCTCTATCAGTTTTGCACATCGAGAGACTGAAATTTTTTCCCATTCCTCCTTGCAAAACAGCTCGAGCTCAGTGAGGTTGGATGGAGAGCATTTGTGAACAGCAGTTTTCAGTTCTTTCCACAGATTCTCGATTGGATTCAGGTCTGGACTTTGACTTGGCCATTCTAACACCTGGATATGTTTATTTCTGAACCATTCCATTGTAGATTTTGCTTTATGTTTTGGATCATTGTCTTGTTGGAAGACAAATCTCTGTCCCAGTCTCAGGTCTTTTGCAGACTCCATCAGGTTTTCTTCCAGAATGGTCCTGTATTTGGCTCCATCCATCTTCCCATCAATTTTAACCATCTTCCCTGTCCCTGCTGAAGAAAAGCAGGCCCAAACCATGATGCTGCCACCACCATGTTTGACAGTGGGGATGGTGTGTTCAGGGTGATGAGCTGTGTTGCTTTTACGCCAAACATAACGTTTTGCATTGTTGCCAAAAAGTTCAATTTTGGTTTCATCTGACCAGAGCACCTTCTTCCACATGTTTGGTGTGTCTCCCAGGTGGCTTGTGGCAAACTTTAAACGACACTTTTTATGGATATCTTTAAGAAATGGCTTTCTTCTTGCCACTCTTCCATAAAGGCCAGATTTGTGCAATATACGACTGATTGTTGTCCTATGGACAGAGTCTCCCACCTCAGCTGTAGATCTCTGCAGTTCATCCAGAGTGATCATGGGCCTCCTGGCTGCATCTCTGATCAGTCTTCTCCTTGTATGAGCTGAAAGTTTAGAGGGACGGCCAGGTCTTGGTAGATTTGCAGTGGTCTGATACTCCTTCCATTTCAATATTATCGCTTGCACAGTGCTCCTTGGGATGTTTAAAGCTTGGGAAATCTTTTTGTATCCAAATCCGGCTTTAAACTTCTTCACAACAGTATCTCGGACCTGCCTGGTGTGTTCCTTGTTCTTCATGATGCTCTCTGCGCTTTTAACGGACTTCTGAGACTATCACAGTGCAGGTGCATTTATACAGAGACTTGATTACACACAGGTGGATTGTATTTATCATCATTAGTCATTTAGGTCAACATTGGATCATTCAGAGATCCTCACTGAACTTCTGGAGAGAGTTTGCTGCACTGAAAGTAAAGGGGCTGAATAATTTTGCACGCCCAATTTTTCAGTTTTTGATTTGTTAAAAAAGTTTGAGATATCCAATAAATGTCGTTCCACTTCATGATTGTGTCCCACTTGTTGTTGATTCTTCACAAAAAAATACAGTTTTATATCTTTATGTTTGAAGCCTGAAATGTGGCAAAAGGTCGCAAAGTTCAAGGGGGCCGAATACTTTCGCAAGGCACTGTAGGTACACTTCAACTATGACTATAAGTCTTCACAAGGTTTTCACACACTGTTGCTGGTATTTTGGCCTATTCCTCCATGCAGATGTCCTCTAGAGCAGTGATGTTTTGGGGCTGTTGCTGGGCAACACGGACTTTCAACTCCCTCCAAAGATTTTCTATGGGGTTGAGATCTGGAGACTGACTAGGCCACTCCAGGACCTTGAAATGCTTCTTACGAAGCCACTCCTTCGTTGGCCGGGCGGTGTGTTTGGGATCATTGTCATGCTGAAAGACCCAGCCACGTTTCATCTTCAATGCCCTTGCTGATGGAAGGAGGTTTTCACTCAAAATCTCACGATACATGGCCCCATTCATTCTTTCCTTTACACGGATCAGTCGTCCTGGTCCCTTTGCAGAAAAACAGCCCCAAAGCATGATATTTCCACCCCCATGCTTCACAGTAGGTATGGTTTTCTTTGGATGCAACTCAGCATTCTTTGTCCTCCAAACACGACGAGTTGAGTTTTTACCAAAAAGTTATATTTTGGTTTCATCTGACCATATGACATTCTCCCAATCCAGTTCTGGATCATCCAAATGCTCTCTAGCAAACTTCAGACGGGCCTGGACATGTACCGGCTTAAGCAGGGGGACACGTCTGGCACTGCAGGATTTGAGTCCCTGGCGGCGTAGTGTGTTACTGATGGTACGCTTTGTTACTTTGGTCCCAGCTCTCTGCAGGTCATTCACTAGGTCACCCCGTGTGGTTCTGGGATTTTTGCTCAGCGTTCTTGTGATC